>NC_053041.3:245112163-245415194 GCF_002575655.3 Aegilops tauschii subsp. strangulata
ATCACGTGAGATGGAGTAGTTTTCAATGGTGAAGATCGCTATGTTGATCATATCCACTATATGATTCACGCTCGACCTTTCGGTCTCAGTGTTCCAAGGCCATATCTGCATATGCTAGGCTCGTCAAGTTTAACCCGAGTATTCTGCATGTGCACAACTGGCTTGCACCTGTTGTATGTGAACGTAGAGCTTATCACACTCGATCATCACATGGTGTCTCGGCACGACGAACTTTCGCGACTGTGCATACTCAGGGAGAACACTTATACCTTGAAATTTAGTGAGAGATCATCTTATAGTGCTACCGTCGATCTAAGCAAAATAAGATGCATAAAGGATAAACATCACATGCAATTAATATAAGTGATATGATATGGCCATCATCATCTTGTGCTTTTGATCTCCATCTCCAAAGCACCGTCATGATTACCATCGTCACCAGCGCGACATCTTGATCTCCATCGTAGCATCATTGTTGTCTCGCCAACTATTGCTTCTACGACTATCGCTACCGCTTAGTGATAAAGTAAAGCAATTACATGGCGATTGCATTTCATACAATAAAGCGACAACCATATGGCTCCTGCCAGTTGCCGATAACTTTGTTACAAAACATGATCATCTCATACAATAAAATTTAGCATCATATCTTGACCATATCACATCACAACATGCCCTGCAAAAACAAGTTAGACGTCCTCTACTTTGTTGTTGCAAGTTTTACGTGGCTGCTACGGGCTGAGCAAGAACCGTTCTTACCTACGCATCAAAACCACAACGATATTTCGTCAAGTATGTGCTGTTTTAACCTTCACAAGGACCGGGCGTAGCCACACTCGATTCAACTAAAGTTGGAGAAACTGACACCCGCCAGCCACCTGTGTGCGAAGCACGTCGGTAGAACCAGTCTCGCGTAAGAGTACGCGTAATGTCGGTCCGGGCCGCTTCATCCAACAATACCGCTGAATCAAAGTATGACATGCTGGTAAGCAGTATGACTAGTATCGCCCACAACTCACATGTGTTCTACTCGTGCATATAACATCTACGCATAAACCTGGCTCTAATACCACTATTGGGGAACGTAGTAATTTCAAAAAAATTCCTGCGCACATGCAAGATCATGGTGATGCATAGCAACGAGAGGGGAGAGTGTCGTCCATGTACCCTCGTAGACCATAAGCAGAAGCGTTATGACAACGCGATTGATGTAGTCGTATGTCTTCACGATCGACCGATCCTAGTACCGAACGTACGGCACCTCCGCCATCTGCACATGTTCAGCTCGGTGACGTCCCACGAACTCACGATCCAGTAGAGCTTCGAGGGAGAGTTTCGTCAGCACGACGGCATGATGATGGTGATGATGAAGCTACCGACGCAGGGCTTCGCCTAAGCACCGTTACGATATGACCGAGGTGGATTATGGTGGAGGGGGGCACCGCACACGGCTAATAGATCAATGATCAACTTGTGTGTCTATGGGGTGCCCCCTCCCCCGTATATAAAGGAGTGGAGGAGGGGGAGGAGGACGGCCTCCTAGGCGCGCCCCAAGGGGAGTCCTACTCCCACCGGGAGTAGGATTCTACCCCTTCCAAGAGTAGAAGTAGGAGGGAAGGAAGGAGGAGAGAGGGGGAAGGAAAAAAAAGGGGCCCCCCTTCCTTGTCCAATTCGGACTAGAGGGGGAGGGGCGTGCGGCCTGCCCTGGCCGCCCCTTCCTCTCTCCACCAAGGCCCATGAGGCCCATTACACTCTCCGGGGGGTTCCGGTAACCCCCCGGTACTCCGGTATTCGTCCAAACTCACTCGGAACCCTTCCGAAGTCCAAACATAGTCATCCAATATATCGATCTTTATGTCTCGACCATTTCGAGACTCCTCGTCATGTCCATGATCATATCCTGGACTCCGAACTACCTTCGGTACATCAAAACGCATAAACTCATATTACCGATAGTCACTGAATGTTAAGCGTGCGGACCCTACGGGTTCGAGAACTATGTAGACATGACCAAGACACGTCTCCGGTCAATAACCAATAGCGGAAGCTGGATGCTCATATTGGCTCCCACATATTCTACGAAGATCTTTATTGGTCAAACCGCATAACAACATACGTTGTTCCCTTTGTCATCAGTATGTTACTTGCCCAAGATTCGATCGTCGGTATCTCAATGCCTAGTTCAATCTCGTTACCGGAAAGTCTCTTTACTCATTCTGTAATGCATCATCCCGCAACTAACTCATTAGTTACATTGCTTGCAAGGCTTATAGTGATGTGCATTACCGAGAGGGCCCAGAGATACCTCTCCGACAATTGGAGTGACAAATCCTAATCTCGATCTATGCCAACTCAACAAGTACCATCGGAGACACCTGTAGAGCACCTTTATAATCACCCAGTTACGTCGTGACGTTTGGTAGCACACAAAGTGTTCCTCCGGTATTCGGGAGTTGCATAATCTCATAGTCATAGGAACATGTATAAGTCATGAAGAAAGCAATAGCTATATACTAAACGATCAAGTGCTAAGTTAATCAAATGAAAACTCATGTCTATGGTTAGGAAACATAACCATCTTTGATTCAACGAGCTAGTCAAGTAGAGGCACACTAGTGACACTTTGTTTGTCTATGTATTCACACATGTACTAAGTTTCCGGTTAATACGATTCTAGCATGAATAATAAACATTTATCATCATATAAGGAAATATAAATAACAACTTTATTATTGCCTCTAGGGCATATTTCCTTCAAATAACATATCTAGCATGGAAAATCGGCCACCCTCTACCGCTTCATGAGCGGTACGGGCACACATAAAGGAAATTCATTTTGAAATTTAGAGTTGGCACATACAAATTTACTTGGAACGTCATGGAAGTACCGCATATAGGTAGGTATGGTGGACCCATTTGGCACAACTTGGTTTAAGGAGTTTGGATGCACAAGCAGTATTCCCGCTTAGTTCAAGGGAAGGCTAGCAAATAGATTGAGAAGCAACCAACCAAAAAGACGAAAACGATCATAAACGAGCATTAAACATAACTAGCACCGAATAATGCAACATAAGTAGGATATAACTTCATTTCATAACTATTGACTTTCGTGCTGCATAGGGAATCATAAACCTTAACACCAATATTCTTACTAAAGCATAATTACTCACCAACATGACTCACATATTACTATCTCCATATCTCAAAACTATTACAAGGAATCAAGTTTATAATATCCAATGATCTTCATGAAAGTTGTTATTATATCCCCCTTGGATATCTATCAGTTTGGGACTAATTTCATATATTACCACTAGTAATAACAAGCTCTCAAATAAATTTAAGTGAATAACATGAGCATAAATAATTTTTTTTCATCTCTCAAAATAATATAAGTGAAGCATGAGAGCATTTCTTCAAAAAAATTGCTAACTCTCAAATTCATCTAAGTGAAGCATGAGAGTATTTCTTCAAAAATTAAAGCACCACTGTGCTCAAAAAGATATAAGTGAAGCACTAATTCCATAGCTCAAAAAATTTAAGTGAAGCACATAGAGAAATTCTAACAAATCATGGCATCATTATGGCTCTCTCAAATAGGTGTGTCCAGCAAGGATGATTGTGACAAACTAAAAAGCAAAACTCATGATATGTGACGAATAAAAGTATATCTCCAAGTAAAATTACCGATGGTCGTTAGAAGAAAGAGGAGGTGCCTTTCGGGGCATCCCCAAGCTTAGTTGCTTGGTTCTCCTTGAATATTACCTTGGGGTGCCATAGGCATCCCCAAGCTTAGACTCTTTTCACTCCTTATTCCTTCAAACATCGTAATCTCACCCAAAACTTGAAAACTTCAATCACACAAAACTTAACAAAACCTTCTTGAGATCCGTTAGTATAATAAAGCAAACCACCTCTTCAAGTACTGTTGCAAACCCATTCATATTTTATTATTGCATTATACCTACTGGATTCTAACTTTACAATGGCTTATACCACCCCTCGATATTGTCCATATATTCATCAAAATAAGCACACAATGCAGCGAAAATAGAATCTGTAAAAAACAGAATAGTCTGTAGTAATATGAACTTTAACCATACTTCTTTAACTCCAAAAATTCTGAAAAATTAAAAAAACATAGGAAATTTGTATATCAATCTTGTGTAAAAAATTCAGAATTTTATCATGCTTCTGTGATTTTTAACAATTCTGCTACTGGGCGCAAAAGTTTCTGTTTTCCAACAAGATCAAATCAACTATCACCCAACATGATCCTAAAGGCTTTACTTGGCACTGATACGTCTTCGTCGTATATATAATTTTTGATTGTTTCATGCCAATATTATACAACTTGCATATACTTTTGGCAACATTTTATATTATTTTTGGGACTAACATACTGATCCAGTGCCCAGTGTCAATTCCTCTTTGTTGCATGTTTTTCGTTTCGCAGAAAATCCATATCAAACAAAGTTCAAATGCAATAAAAATTTACGGAGATTTTTTTGGAATATATGTGATTTTTGGGAAGCAAAATCAAGGCGAGACGATGCCCGAGGGGCCCACAAGCTCTAGGGGCGCGCCCCCTACCCAGGACGCGCTTGCCAAGCTTTTGGCCACCTCGTAGGTCGATTGGAGATGTCAGCCACAAGGAAACTTATATTCGGATAAAAATCGTGTTAAAATTTAAGCCCAATAGGAGTTACAGATCTCTGGATATTTCAGAAACGGTGAAAGGCCAGAAACAGGGGTCATGAAACAGAAGAGAAACAGAGAGATAGATCCAAACTCGGAGGGGCTCTCACCCCTTCGCCGCCATGGAGGCCATGGACTAGAGGGAAACCCTTCTCCCATCTAGGCGGGAGGTCAAGGAAGAAGAATAAGGAGGGAGGCTCTCTCCCCCTCTCTCCCGGTGGCGCCAGAACGCTGCCGGGGCAATCATCGTGATGACGATCTACACCAACAATTTCGTCACCGTCATCACCAACTCTCTCCCCCTCTATGCAGCGGTGTAACACATCTTCTCCCCGCTGTAATCTCTACTTAAACATGGTGCTCAATGCTATATATTATTATCCAATATGTGGCTATCTGATACGTCTCCAACGTATCTATAATTTTTTATTGTTCCATGCTATTTTATTATCAATCTTGGATGTTTTATAATCATTTTATATCATTTTTTGGTACTAACCTATTGACATAGTGCCAAGTGCCAGTTGCTGTTTTTTGCATCTTTTTTAGATCGCGGGAAATCAATATCAGACGGAGTCCAAATGCAACGAAACTTCACGGAGATTTTTATGGACCAGAAGGAAGATATTGGGCCCTGGTTGCACCTGGGGGAGTCCCGAGGATGGGACAACCCAGCAGGGCGCGCCAGGAGGCGCAAGCGCGCCCTGGTGGGTTTTGCCCACCTCGGGTCCCCCCGGACCGCCTCTTTGCTCTATAAATACCCCAAAAATTCCAGAACCCTAGGGGAGTCGACGAATTATTCATCCAGCCGCCGCAGAGTCCAGAACCACCAGATCCAATCTAGACACCATCTCGGATGGGGTTCACCACCTCCATTGGTGCCTCTCCGATCATGCGTGAGTAGTTCTCGGGTCCGTAGTTAGTAGCTAGATGGCTTCCTCTCTCTCTCTCTCTTTTGATTCTCAATACAATGGTCTTGGAGATCCATATGATGTAACTCTGTTTGCAGTGTGTTTGTTGGGATCTGATGAACTTTGAGTTTATGATCAGTTATATCTTTTTATATCCATGAAAGTTATTTGAGTTTCTTTGATCTCTTATATGCATGATCTCTTATAGCCTCGTATTTCTTCTCCGATATTTAGGTTTTGTTTGGCCAACTTGATCTATTTGTCTTGCAATGGGAAGACGTGCCCGGTAGTGGGTTCGATCTTACGGTGCTTGATCCCAGTGACAGAAGGGGAAACGACACGTATGTATCGTTGCTACTAAGGATAAAATGATGGGGTCTATCTCTACATAGATAGATCTTGTCTACATAATGTCATCGTTCTTATTGCATTACTCCGTTTTTCCATGAACTTAATACACTAGATGCATGCTGGATAGCGGTCGATGTATGGAGTAATAGTAGATGCAGGCAGGAGTCGGTCTACTAATCTTGGACGTGATGCCTATGTAATGATCATTGCCTGGATATCGTCATGATTATTTGAAGTTCTATCAATTGCCCAACAGTAATTTGTTTACCCACCGTTTGCTATTTTTCTCGAGAGAAGCCACTAGTGAAACCTACGGCCCCGGGGTCTTCTTTCTCATATATTTGCCTTTGCGATCTATTTTTTCTCTTGCATTTATTTTCAGATCTATTAAACCAAAAATACAAAAATACCTTGCTGTGTTTTATTTCTATTTATTTTATTTGGCATTCGATCTATCAATCTACCACAATTTATCTCACGTCCGCTTGCCTATCTTGAGGCGCCGTACCCCGGAAGGGATTGACAACCCCTTTAACATGTAGGGTTGCGAGGTGTTGTTATTTGTGTGCAGGTGCTGTTTACGTTGTGTTGCTTGGTTCTCCTACTGGTTCGATAACCTTGGTTTCATCACTGAGGGAAATACCTACCGTCGCTGTGCTGCATCGTCCCTTCCTCTTTGGGGAAATATCGACGTAGTTCCAACAGACAAGAGCTTTCTGGCGCCATCGTCAGAGGGACATCACTATCCTATGATATTTGAGTAGATCCATTTTGTCCTATGGGTTGATTGATGATCATGATTGGTTTGAGTTGTATGTTTTATTATTGGTGTTGTCCTATGGTGCTCTCCGTGTCGCGCAAGCGTGAGGGATCCCCGCTGTAGGGTGTTGCAATACGTTCATGGTTCGCTTATGGTGGGTGGCTTGAGTGACAGAAGCACAGACCCGAGTAAGTGGGTTGTTGTGTATGGGAGTAAAGACGACTTGATACTTTAATGATATGGCTGGGTTTTACCTTAATGATCTTTAGTAGTTGCGGATGCCTGCTAGAGTTCCAATCATAAGTGCATATGATCCAAGTAGAGAAAGTATGTTAGCTTATGCCTCTCCCTCATATAAAATTGCAATAATGATTACCGGTCTAGTTATCGATTGCCCTAGGGACAGATAACTTTATTGTGACAAAAAGCTCTCTACTAAAACTAACTTAATTGTTTGTTTATCTAAAAAGCCCCTGGCTTTTATTTACGTGTTATTTGTTATCTTGCAAACCTATCCTAGTTCACCTACAAAGTACTTCTAGTTTCATACTTCTTCTAGGTAAAGCGAACAATAAACGTGCGTAGAGTTGTATCGGTGGTCGATAGAACTTGAAGGGAATATAAATTCTACCTTTAGCTCCTCGTTGGGTTCGACACTCTTACTTATCGAGAAAGGCTACAATTGATCCCCTATACTTGTGGGTTATCAAGACTATTTTTCTGGCGCCGTTCCGGGGAGCAATAGCGTGGGGTGAATATTTCGTGTGTCCTTGTTTGCTTTATCACTAAGTATATTTTATTTTCTGCTCTAAGTTGTTCTCTATCTTTAGTTATGGATATGCACGAAATACCAAAAAATTAGGTGTACTTGCTACTCATGGAGATGGGGAACCTCCTAAAACCCTCGATGCTCGTTATGTGAAAAATATTAAACACTACTATTGTCATGGACTTAAGACAACAGATGTCCTAGCGTAGGGACTTAGTCGTGGAGCCATTGCACCAGGTTAGCTTAAAGGGGTTAAATGGAACAAAGGACACAGAGAGTTTATACTGGTTCGGCCCCTTGCGGTGAAGGTAAAGGCCCAATCTAGTTTGGGGTTGTATTGCTTGGGATTCGATTACCAGGGAGCGAATATGCTTGACCGAGTTCTCAATCTCTTGTTTCTTGCCCTTAACTCGCCGCCGGGTCACCCCTTTATATACACAGGTTGATGCCCGGTGGCTTACAGAGTCCCAGCCGGCTCATACACAACGTATCCGGCTCGGTGACTAACTAAGCTTGCCTTACAATACAAGTCATACATATGGCGGTTCATCCTCTTGGGCCTTAAGTCACCTCTGGGTCTTGGGCCATCAATGGGCTTGCTAGGACCCACCATCTCTGTTGATAAGTTGCCAGTGGTATAACCCGACCCCTCCTGGGCGGTTCATACCCAGTAGTTATATCCCCAACATTAGGCCCCAGGTTGATTTGAACTTGTTCATATCAATCTTCAATACCTGACTTGTCAAAACCTTGCATTGCTTGTTTGATAAACCTTGTCATAACCCGCCATGACGTCGGCTCACAGAATCTTCTTAAACCGCCATGACGTCATTTCGCATTAATTTTGCATGTGGCCCAGCACATCTTAATTGATCCTTATCTTAATAATCATCCTGAAAATCGAGGCGTCCATAGAGCCATATGATGGTTTCAGCCTCCTCGATTCCCGTGCATGCTTGTATCCACCCCCTTATAAATATGGACGGGGGTCTTTCTCATTTTCACCACTTGCCTTCGTCTTCTCATGCGTCTCCTCTGTCGCTCGAGCTCCGCCGCCGCGACCTCCGAGCGCTGCACCAACTCAGGCCGCTGCATCGACCTAATCCTACCAGAAAACTCCGGCACGCCACCACTGCTCCTCATCTCCTGTAAGTGCATCTCTCTTTTCATTTCCGATCTGCATTAGGGTTTGAGCAGTTCGTCGGTGTTCTTGGCGTTCTTCACTTTTTCCTTCAACTCGAGCAGCTTTCAATCTGTATAGGTCATGGTCCTTGGGCAAAAGTAGTTTTAGCATTCATTTTTATCATTAGAATAGCATATCTCCATAGAAGATCTCATCAGAGCACCCCAACTCTTTTACTGCCACCACCTTAGGTTTAGAATTTTACTGCTTTTTCTGAACGGTGGCAGATCCAAAATTATTGCTCCAGTTTGCAAAATCTGTTTGTCCAACACTTAGCGAAATATCGCTGTTAAATTTGAAGTACCATAATTGCCATGGCGGCTTATACCATAAACCGTAACCCACCATATGACACTAGGTCTTGTTTAAACCGCCACCGTACACTTCATAACTTGCATGATCCGGCAATGCTTCTCCGGTTTAACCATGCGTTCATCCTTATAATTTGGCTCTACATAATATACTTGACTTGTAGACTCCGTCCGGCTTAATAGCATAACTCTTAATCCGGTAGGTACCATTAGTCCCCATTTAAGCCACCAATATGAATATCTGCATACTTCAAATGTTCATGCTCCGTCTTAATCATTTCATAATATGATCTTAAGCCGGTAACGTTTCTTCCTTTTAGGCCTTTTTCCTCAAAAAATGGTCAAGACTGTCACTTCCTGCAACTGGGTCGTTTCTCGGGTCACTAAGGAAGACTTGAACGAATATGTTCAGACTGGCGTGATAGCAAAAAAAGGATGTCATCCATTGGAGGGTTCCAGGCAATGAAACTCGTCCTGAGCCCAAGGATGGTGAAGTAGTTGTCTTTACTGATCACATAAACCGGAGCTTCAGCCGTCCCGGCTCAAAATTCTTCCGTGATGTACTGCATTTTTTCAAGCTCCATCCACAAGATATCGGCCCAAACTCTGTTTCAAACATATGTAACTTCCAAGTATTCTGCGAGGTGTATCTTCAACAAGAGCCCACCATAGAACTATTCAGAGAGTTCTACTACTTAAACCGGCAGAACGAGTTTACAGATGGGCCCAGCCTAGAGATAGGCGGCATTTCTATACAGCACCGGAAAGAAGCCACCTTCCCAGCTGCCGCTCTTCCCAGTCATCCCAAAGACTGGAAGCAAACTTGGTTTTATTGCCAAGATACATTGCCAGAAGGGGAAAATCCTTTGCCAGGTTACCGCGCCAGCCGAGTTAGTAATAGACATCATCTTCCGGACCGTATCAGCGCAGCAGAACGGAAGAAATACATGCCAGTTTTTTCAAAGATCCGGGCCTTGATGGCCAATGGCTTGACCGGAATTGATCTAGTTTGATGCTGGGTTGGCTGGAGAGTCTTGCCTCTAAGCCGCCGGCCCGGTTTAATGTGCGAGTAAACTGGCGAGTTAATAGATCCTCAACGCCACTGTCAAATCGAAATGACCGATGAAGACATCAACAATATGAAAAAAACTCTGCTGAATGAAATCTTGAAAGACTACAGTCAAGTCGGATTAGCTCCTTTCTACGTTCTGAATGAGCCACCCGCTGTAAGCTTTGAATCAAGTTCATACTTGAATTGTGTTTTCATTTATATTGCCTGTTCATACTCATTCAATCCTTACACGCCGATTCACCTTTCTGGACAAAGAAGCTGCAGGATAAGCATGCTAAGAAACCCCGAACGAAGAGCCAGGCTATCAAAAAGCCTGCTAAGAAGAAAACCAATACCGCTGAGTTATTCAACTTGTATGATAATGATGATGATGATGAGTCGGAGGTAGAACTTGATTCCCTTGGCTCATTTTTTGTACATCTTATTGACAATGACCATTATCAGGATGATGCGGAGGCCAGCCGTGCAAATGATGAAGAGGTAATTATGCTTTCCTCCGGCTCAGAACCTCTGCCAACACAGAAAACTCGAAACGCAAGCCAGAAAGTAAGATTTTCTCATCCTTTAGCTTATTTGGATCCCAATTTTCTTTTGAAGAAGCAGCAACATGAAGCTCGTCGAACAACCCGAAATAGCGGTGGCGGAGTTTTATCCTCCAGCTTAGCAAACACCCCAGCACCTCGCAAACGTCGACCGGAGGTTTCAAATATTTCTGATTTATCTTATCCAAAGGTGGGTCTTTTTCGACAACCTCTTAACCCGTCCGATTCAGACTATCAGGGAACATCTCACTCCTCCTCCGGCGACTCAACGGGAACTCAAATTCCAGCCTTCAAGAACGTGCCTGGGTAAGGGTGTACTCCATCACTCGAGACTTCATGCTTGTTTGATATGCTGACATCATTATATTTCTTATTTCCAGTGGCATGGCTAAGCCCAGGAAGAAGGCGAAACTGAACAAGCCGGCTGAAGACTCCAACCCTTCTGAGCCGGAAAAGCAATTTCCAAAGACCTCTCATCCAACGCTGAAGCTACCATTAGTGACCCGCCACCAGAAGAGCATAACGTCTCCACAGACCATATGGATGTTGAGCCGGTCATCAGTAAGCCGTCAAGTCCCATCCAACCCACTGAAGAAAAAGCTGACAATGTCATCATCACCGGGCTTGGTTATACAGGGCCGGGTAATCCTACTGTCTTATCCAAACACAGCGCTAAGGAAGAATTTTCTGCTGCTGATAAAGGCAAGTGGAAGGTAGACTTAGAAAGCTACGCCCAGTTCAGCGCCTGAGATATCTGTTCCGGTTATTTGAACCGTCTATATACCAGCCGTGATTTTGAAGCCGGCCTGGTCAACTTGATGAAAGAGCGCTATGAGGTAATCCAACAAAATCTCCCTCATAAATATGTCTCTGTTAGCCGCCAAGTCTATAGAATATGAAAGAATTTGAATATAGTGTAGACTCTCAAATAGTCACAAATAGAGGAACATCATCACTAGTAGCCCCCAAGGGTCGGCTTAAACTGTCAAGTTAAGCCGGGACTTTAATTAACAGTAATGAACTTTGCATCTGTAGCCCCCAAGGGTCGGCTTACACTATCAAGTTAAGCCGGGACTTATCACCACTGCCAAAACCAATATCCCAATATGTAGCCCATATAAACTGGATCATATCATTTTGCCCGAGTCATCGGATAAATTTATTTTGAAAAAAGCAATAGGCATTAGCCCCCAAGTGCCAAGGAAAATACTTGTATTGTGCTTGGGACTTCAAAGATAATCATAATAATAATACCTTCCATGTTTGTTCATGTCGCAGGCTGAACTGACTGAGAAGGACACACAGATCAATGATCTGAAGTCCAATATTAAAACTCAGCAATCTGAGACGTCCAAGGCCAATTCAGAACTGAAAACTACATTGGAAAACATTGAGCAGTTGAAACAAGGCTTCAGTGCTGATAAAAACGGCTGGGAGGCCGAGAAGGCGGCTCTATTAAAGAAAGCAGAGGATGCCGAGGCAGCCCTTAAACCGGTGACTGATGAGTTGTCCGGTTTAAAACATCAGATCAACAACATGACATCAGCCATCTTCGGTAAGCAACAAAGTTGACTCCTTTTCACCACTGGGCATATCATAATCATCTGTCGGTTTATTAATAATTTTACTGATGCAGGCTCCCAATGTCAAGTTGGGCTCAGACATGCGCATCAAGCTTAAGGTTATCTATACTCTTGTAGAAGAGCTATACACTGGTGCTCAACGGGCCATTGCTGCTGCTATTCATAAAAAACATCCGCCAACCCTTATCAAAGAAACATTGGAGAAGTTATCAGTGCTGCCCCAAAGGATTGACGACTTGAAGCGAGCATCTACCAGAGCCGGCGCCTTGACTGCCTTGAGCCGGGCAAAAGCATGGCAATCAGATCTTGATCCAGAAGATTTGGCCAATGGTTGCCCAAGTGTAAAAGAAGACGGGTCGCCCTTCAGCGCTGATGAATTTGCAGAAATAGCAAGAGCAATGTGTCCATTAGCAAGCAAACTGGCTGAGGAGACCAAATTATCCCAATACCAGGCGGCTTATGATGCTGAGAACAAGAAGATAAAGGCGTCGGTTCATCAAGAGGTGGATCTCATCCCACCGACGCGTAAGCATACCTTCGCTCCTGACATTGATCCATCCAACCTTATTGACGATGAAGCTGTGTTTAGAGCTTTGACCGGTATCAACTGGTCTGCGGCTGACTTCCAGCCAATGGATAATCAAGGATCTGAAGAAGAAGAAGAAGAAGAAGCACAAGATGATCCAGAGGCTTCAACCCGCCAAGAGTAGAAGTCTGAACTCATGAGCCGGCTTGCCAGTCATAGCGTTTTGATGATATATTTTGAAAAACACTTGTCCTTTTTGGGCCGTCAGATACCTTGTAATAGGCTAATTAAACAATTCTGATCTGTCACGCCATCGTGCGTGTTTATTTGCATAACACTGTCGATCCATCACTTGAAGATCTGCCACTTATGCTTAGAATATCATCAATTATGCACACCATGCTTATCAGCGTTCCCTGCACAGAAGCAGATAACAAGTGCCCTGGCGGTTTACCCCAGGGCAGGTCATAACACCCATATAAAAAACCGCTGATGACTAAATAGTCCATAATCAGGGCCGGTTTACCAAAACCTCGTAATAAAAGAAATATCATACATGTAATATTTGTTCATGCAGCCGACTTATCATACGTCGTACAGTAAGGGCAATAGCCCAAAACAGAAACACAACGCCCTATTCAATTTATTCATATTGCCGGCTTACAACACCGCATGCAGCAAGGGGTAGTATCCCAAAACTTAGAGCCAGAACTCCAAGCACATAATCATCATCTTCTGGCGACTTAAAGTCCAAAACCAGGCCGAGTTAATAAAACTCCAGATAGATTCACAGATGAACCATAAGGCAACATGGCCCTTGTTAATTTTCAACCATGTATCAACATGGCACAAAAGATGAACCTCAAGAAATGTTCAAATCAAATATAAATCAGAAAACAAGGCTTTCATAGGCTGCCAAGCCTCAAAGTCAAGTGTTGTTCAAGGGCCGCACAGCCGCTGAGTTAAACCTTCATTCAAACCTTGTAAGTCGGGCCTCACATGACCAATCGCCGTTTTAACTTTGACAAGTTCAGGGTCTTTATAAGATTGACTGTCAAGAGTACGGCGAGTCATTCCAGGATTACCTGGGTGGAGTGGCAGACTTACAAAGGCAGGATAACCCGGATTTTTTGGTGAATACACCTGGCGTCCAAGCCTATTACAAGGGTCAAATAGCTCTGTTCATTAACAAAGAGCCCCCAAGTAATGTTTTATTCCAGGCGTACAAGTCGGATCAGCAGGGTAGTCATAGCTATGCTCAATGAGCAGGAAGCCCCAAGTAATTTATAATCATGGCGTACAAGCCGGACCAAGAGGGTAATCATAGCTATGCTCAGTAAGCAGGAAGCCCCCAAGTGGTCGTATGAAGTGACAGTAAAGACTCATATTCTCAGAAATGAAATGATAGAGGCCCTGAATTATCAGGGATGCCGGCTTTATTATATTCATCATAATATATACATTGATAGAAGTATGTACACTGCAAGAGCCGGTGGCTCAAGTGTAATAAGGCCGAAGATGAGCAATATTCCACGGCTGGCGGGTCTCCTCCTCCGTCGTGCGTGAGTCCTTGTGGCCTGGAACATCGATAAGGTAGTATGACCCTTTGTTCAGATTTTTGCTGACCACAAAAGGCCCTTCCCAAGGTGGGGATAGCTTGTGCATATCAGTTTGATCCTGGATAAGCCGGAGCACCAAACCGCCTTCCTGAAAGGTCCTGGTTTTAACCCGACGGCTATGATAACGACGCAGATCTTGCTGGTAAATCGCTGAATGAGCCGCCGCAAGGTCACGGTCCTCATCCAACAGGTCAAGTGCATCCTGACGTGCTTTTTCATTATCAGCTTCAACATAAGCCACCACATGGGGCGAGTCGTGACGGATGTCACTAGGGAGAACCGCCTCTGCTCTGTAAACCATGAAGAAAGGCGTGTAACCCGTAGATCTATTGGGGGTAGTATTGATGCTCCATAACACTGAGGGCAACTCCTCCACCCAACAACCCAGCGTCCTCTGCAAAGGGACCATAAGCCGAGGCTTGATGCCTCTCAAAATTTCTTGATTGGCTCTTTCAGCTTGGCCATTGGATTGGGAGTGAGCTACTGATGATACATCAAGACGAATATGTTCTTGTTGACAGAACTCTTTCATAGCACCCTTGGACAGATTAGTACCATTATCAGTTATAATGCTGTGTGGATAGCCAAAACGGAAAATCACCTTTTTGATGAACTGAACCGTTGTCGCCGCGTCACACTTACTAACCGGCTCTGCCTCAACCCACTTTGTAAATTTGTCAACCGCCACCAAAAGGTGGGTCTTTTATCCTTGGACCTTTTGAAAGGTCCAACTATATCAAGCCCCCAGACTGCAAACGACCAAGTAATTGGAATCATCCTCAATTCTTGAGCCAGCACATGAGCTCATCTTGAAAATTTCTGACAACCATCACATTTACTGACCAAATCCTCTGCAACAGCATGAGCAGTCCGCCAATAAAACCTAGGACGAAAAGCCTTAGCCATGAGAGACTTAGAGCCGACATGATGACCACAATCTCCTTCATGAATCTCTCGTGTAATCTCACGACCCTCTTCAGGAGAAACAAAACGTTGAAACACCCCTGTGACACTGCAGCGGTGCAACTCTCCATTAACAATAGTCATTGACTTAGACCGCCGGGTTATCTGCCTGGCCAGAGTTTCATCCTCAGGTAACTCGCCCGGGGTCATATAAGCCAAATATGGAACTGTCCAATCAGGAATAGCATGAAGAGCCGCCACCAATTATGCCTCCGGGTCAGTAATAGCAAGATCTTCCTCTATAGGCAATTTGACTGAAGGGTTATGGAGAATATCAAGGAAAACATTGGGTGGCACCGGCTTACGCTGGGACCCCAACCGGCTTAAAGCATCAGCCGCCTCGTTTTTCCTTCGATCAACATGCTCCACTTGATAGCCCTTGAAGTGACCAGCAATAGCATCGACCTCGCGGCGATAAGCCACCATGAGTGGGTCCTTAGAATCCCAAGTGCCTGAAACTTGCTGGGCCACCAAATCTGAGTCACCGAAACACCTCACTCGACTTAAGTTCATCTTCTTCCTCCGTAGGCAATTTGACTAAAGGATTATGCAGGATTTCAAGGAAAACATTAGGTGGTACCGGCTTATGCTGGGACCCTAGCCTGCTTAAAGCATCAGCCGCCTCATTTTTCCTGCGATCAACATGTTCCAGCTGATAACCTTTGAAATGACCAGCAATAGCATCAACCTCTCGGCGATAAGCCGCCATGAGTGGATCTTTAGAATCCCAAGTGCCTGAAACTTGCTGAGCCACCAAATCTGAGTCGCTAAAACACCTCACCCGGCTTTGATTCATCTCTTTAGCCATCCGAAGACCATGGAGCAAGGCCTCATACTCACCTGCATTGTTAGTACAAGGGAACATCAACCTTAAAACATAACAAAATTTATCACCTCGTGGGGAAGTCAAAATAACTCCAGCCCCCGAGCCTTCCATCAAAGTGAATAGTCCTTCCAATTGCCTGGATCCATCAAAGTGAATAGTCCTTCCAATTGCCTGGATCCATCAAAGTGAATAGTCCAATATGTGCCATCCGGCTTCTCATCAGGCATCTACAGCTCTGTCCAATCATTGATGAAATCCACAAGTGCTTGAGACTTGATGGCTGTTCGAGGCATGTATTTCAAACCATGGGGTCCAAGCTCAATGGCCCATTTGGCTACCCGACCTGTGGCCTCCCTGTTTTGAATAATATCCCCTAAGGGAGCATAACTAACCACAGTGATGGGATGACCCAGAAAATATTGCTTGAGCTTTGACTAGCCATGAATACTCCATATACCAGTTTCTGCCAGTGCGGATATCTTTGCATGAACGCAATAAGCACCTCGCTGATATAATAAACCGGCCGCTGAACCGGAAATTCCTTGCCTGACTCCTTCCTTTCCACAACAATCGCCACGCTGATAGCTCGGCTATTGGCAGCAACATATAACAACAAGGGCTCTTTATCAATAGGAGCGGCAAGGATCGGCGGCTCAGCTAACTGTTTCTTCAAGGCTTCAAACGCCTGATTAGCAGCATCACTCCAGACAAAGTGATCTGTCTTCTTCATCATCTATCAAGGTCGTGATACGACTCGCCAGACGCTGAACATCATTAATACACGCCGGTTTAGCCAAGGAAGTAATATCCTTGATCTTTTTCGGGTTAGCCTCAATGTCTCTTTCAGAAACCAGAAAACGCAAGAGCTTGCCTGCTTGTAACATCCCAAATTTTCAATTTGGAATGTTATACATAGATCATCATTGCATATCATGTTTTATTGCATTTTGACAAATCCTCGATAAATCCTAAGCAACTCAAGGACCCTCGGAGAGAGTTGGGGATTTTTCTTAAATTTTCATATTTGATTTTTATCAAATAATAAGACGAGGATTTTATTTTAATTATTTTCCCTCCGGAAAAATATTTCATTTTAAAATAAACGAGAGGAGAAAATATGACTTCTCCAAAACAATTGAAATACTGGAGGAAAAATGTTAAAATCATTATTTGGAATTTATTTGGATTTTATATGCAATTTTTATTGCATTAAAAATATTGCATGTTTTCAAAATATTTATTTTGTGTTAAAAAACTGTTCACCCTATTCTATATTTTCTAACTAGACGGGGAAAATTTATTTCATATTTTTCTGATTTTTATTTATTTTTCTACGAATTATTTTCCGCGGAACTTATTTAAAAAATAATAATCCGCCCGCGCGCCGACTGGGCCAAAGGCCCAGCCGACGGCCCAGCCCCGCCGCCCCGTCGTCTCCGCCCCGGAGACGGGACCGCCGCCCGAGTCCCGGCCGGCTACGCCGCCGCCCGCCGCCTTTGCCCCCTCCCCAAGGCACCGCCCCCTCCTCCTCCTATATATACCCCCCCTCTCTCTTTCCTCTCAAGTCGCCGCCGCCGCCGCACTCATCGCCGCCGCCGCCGCACTCATCGCCGCCGCCGCCCGCACTCGCCCGCCGCCGCCCCTCGCCGCCCCTCGCCCCCCCCTCCCGAGCCCCGCACCCCGCGCCCTCACCGCCTCTCGCCAGAGCCCCGCCGGAAGCCCTCGCCGGAGCCGCCCGACGAGGTACTGCCGCCGCCCGTTCGTCGTTGCCGGTTTTCTTTAAAAAAAACCCTAGATCGGTTTTTTTCGGTTTTATTATTTTACGAGCGTTCACCGAACCGTTCGTTTTAACGAACGCATTCGTCGGTTTTTCTCTGTTAACGAACGTCCGTTATTTAACCGTTCGTCCGTTTTTCTTTTTCGTCGGATTTTCTCGTTATTTTCTCAGATTCGATTTCTGATCGAATTTTCGATTCTGTTTAACTTCTCGCTCGTTTATCGGAATCAGGCGATTCAAGCGCCTAGAGTTTCGTCTCGAAATTCTCTTTCCGTTTAACCTACTCAAACAAGTTTTTGCTACAGTAAAATTTGACCTAGATCCAAATTAGTAAACGAAGTTTCTTTCTTTCGCCGTTTGACTTTCGTTGCTTCCTTCGAGTTGATTCTTTTTGCAAACCGGAGTTCTTAAGTTGAATTTTCTGGTTGGATCTTTCATTCGAGTTTTACCTGTGCATTAGATGAGTACTGATTGTATGCTTGTTTGTTTGCGATAGAGTACCCGGAGTGTGCCGCTTGTTACTTCGAATCGCTAGGATTTGCGGATCATCAGCAAGGCAAGTAACACTTTGATCATATACCTTCCATACCCAATTTTTATTGCATTAGATCTGTTTTCCTCAAACACTTGCATGATTAGGATCTAATTAAATTGTGGGTATTGGGAAGTAGTTGTGGTAGAACCTATTACCTGTTTTTCTTATCAAACCCTTGGGAGTTACTTCTACGTTTGCTATCATTATTGCCACGCTATGCTCGTAGACGTGGATTGGGTTTGAGTGAAATTCATGACAGATGTGAGATTGTTAATTAATGGTTTACTTAAGGTGGCAACTTAAAATCACATCTGGGTGGATTGAGGTACCTGGGTATTCCAGGATTGCCTGTTTTTTCTTTTGGACTGCCACCCAGGTTCAAAGGGATCATAAGATTATTCATGCTAGAAACTTCCGTGTGCAGCCGCAAGCTATTATGGGCTCTAGCATAGTTGACTAAGTTGTGTGAACTCTTACAGTGGTAGACTAGCAGATGTAGGGGAAAGTAGGTGTAACTGTCTACCCATACGTAAGGTGCAAACACTTCTGAAAGACTGTGTCTTGGTCATCCGTTACTCAAACACCATGTAGTGCGAGTAATCCAACGGAGGAGATCAAGTCTTGTGGGGAAAAGTGCATAAACCTCTGCAGAGTGTACAATCTAATCATTGTTAGCCGTGTCCCCGGTTATGGACAACTTGAGTATCTAGTATTTGGATTATCATGTGAATCTCATCACTATGTTACTACTAATTAATTTTGTTGGGTTATTGATGACATTTAATTGGGATTGAAATGCTGTCAACCATCTCAATGTTTCACAACCACCATGATAGTTAAATAAAATTTATTCCTTTGAAGTAGGATAAAATTGGCTTTTCGCAAAACTGTAACCATAGAGCTTTCCACCAGCCACATATGCATGTAGTATAGTATTGCTATTGTTCATTATTCTCTATGTGTTACATTGCCAGCATATTCTATGTGCTGACCCGTTTTCGGGCTGCAACGTTTCATGTTGCAGACTTTTCAGACGACGAGTAAGGTGCCTTAGGTCGTGGTCTTATACTCAGTGATGCCGCTGGAGTTGATGAACTCACTTATCTTCCAAGTCTTCCGCTGTTATCGTTTTAGATGGCCTTAAGCCATGTTTATCATACTTAATCTCTTTGGGGATATCGATGTAATAAGTGTGTGATTGCTACTCTGTTATAAATCCTCCATTTGTACTGTGCGTGTCAGCATTACTGATCCAGGGATGACCATTTGAGGTCTGGTCGCTACAAAGTTGGTATCAGAGCACACGCTGACTGTAGGACACGACCACTAAGCTTAAGCCCTAGAAAGCTTCTCTCTTCTCATTTTTGACCCCTCTCCTTTTTCTACTCTTTTAGGAATGGCGAATGCAAGGAGCAAGTTCATGCAACCAAATGAAGACACGCCGTTTGGTCGACACTTGAAGGAAGTCACCAAGTACTTGAACATAGGAATACCAAGCATCACCGGAACCTACAACGCCACATTACCTGAAGAGGAGAGCTGGAAGATTCAAGTTATCATTCCAGGAAGGATGTTCAGTGCCATGAGATTGGTTTTCGAAGCACCAACTTGGAGTTTAGGGAAGAGCATGGCCGCACACATCGCCATGGGACGCATTGGAGAAGTCTACCACCAGGAGCTTAAGGATACATTTTACCAAATTTGTGGACGCCGAGACGCGCGATGGGAGATGATCAGAACCAAGAAGGATGGATCAATTGCAGCTTACATCCAGGAGCAAAACCAACATATTCGTCGCCAGGAGAATCAGATGTGCACGGACAAGGAAGAACTAAAGAAGGCATTAACGAAGATCAAGGAGCTCCAAGAAGAACTCAAGGCTACACGCGAAGATTATTTGGAGGAAATCAACGCACTAGTAGGGAAGATTGACGACCTAGAGAAGAAGATTGGAGCATTCGTGGGAAATCCAGTGCCAAAAGCAGAAGTCGACGAATGCACTTGTCCGGATAACTACATCATCATCGACGACACCGACTCGGAACCAAGTGAAGACGAATGGGTTGATGAAGCTGGAGCAGACATCATGGAGTCTTCAACGGATCAGAATTTTAGTAGACCACCATATCAGTAGTAGTTTTTCCCCCATTTAATAGTATAGTTCAAGCACTTTGTAACGCTAGTTAGATCGATTGTTTTGCCTTGTTTGATTGATTGAGTGATATTGATTGAATTTGTCTCATGAGCATTGGGTAGTGTTTTCTCTCTAGACCTCATTCTATTCTTAACTCTCATCTTTTCTAAACCTATCAGATGCCTCCGAGACGCGACACCGGATTTGTTTTCCCGCCAGAGATCACCCTGTTGATTCAGCAACAGAATGCCCTGATGCAAGTGTTAGTTCAGAACCAAGGCAACAACAACAACAACAACCCACCGCCACCACCACCTGTTGATCACTTAGCCCGTTTCTTAAGGCTAAACCCGCCGGTGTTTTCCAGTAGCACCGAGCCAATTGTAGCAGATGATTGGCTCCGCAAAGTTGGAAGGGAGTTGACCACTGCAGGATGCACAGATGCAGAAAGAGTGCGTTTTGCCACACATCAGCTTGATGGACCCGCAGCATCATGGTGGGAGAATTATACAGCCACACACCCTATTGACACTGTCACATGGGACCAGTTTCAGCAAGCTTTCCGTACAGCTCATGTTTCAGCAGGAGCTATGGCTATGAAGAAGCGTGAGTTTCGCAACCTACGCCAAGGAGGACGCACCGTAGGCCAGTATGTGGAGGAATTCAGTAAGTTAGCACGTTATGCACCAGATGACGTTGCTACAGATGCAGCCAAGCAGGAGAAGTTTTTGGAAGGACTGAATGATGAACTGAGTATGCAGTTGATGGTAGCAACTTTCAACAACTACCAGGAGCTGGTAGATAGAGCTCTCATGATTGAAGGGAAGCAACAGCAGATTGAAAACCGTAAGAGGAAGTATGGACAAGGGAAGTATAACTCAGGAGCTCAGCAGAAGCCTCGATTTACCCCAAAGCCGGGAGGACAGTTTCAGCATACCCATGGAGGAGGTAGTTCGCACAACCATAATGGCTCTAAGAATGGTAATGGGAATGGAGGAAGCAACGGACAGAACCGCACCAACCCATCTACCCCAGCCAAGAGGGACCTGAGCCAAGTCACTTGCTTTAAGTGCCAGAAGAATGGACATTATGCCAATGAATGTCCTGAAGCCCAAAATGGAAATGGCAATGGAAGCTCTGGGAAGAAGCCGAACCCGTTCAACAAAGGACACGTGAACCACGTGAACGTGGAGGAGGTTGAAGCTCAGCCTGATGCAGTAATAGGTAAGTTTTTGGTTAAGTCATTTACTGCAACCGTTCTTTTCGATACTGGTGCATCGCATTCATACATATCAAGGGGATTCGTGAATAAGTTTAAGATGTCCACCAAAGTTCTCAGAAACCCTATGTTAGTAACCTCGCCAGGAGCAGAGTATATGGCCACCCAAGGATGTTTTCAGATACCATTGGCCATTGGTAGGCATGTTTTCCCCTCAGACCTCATTGTTTTGGAATCACAAGGTTTGGATGTGATTTTGGGAATGGATTGGCTATCGTTGTATGGAGGAAACATCGATTATGCCAGCAAGACGATTTTGCTTACCACCCCAGAAGGAAAAAGGATCAAGTATGTATCCCGGCATATGCCGAAGAGGACTCAAGTAAATTCCTTATCAGGAGTTGTACAGGAAGAAGTACCAGTGGTGAAGGACTATCCAGATGTATTTCCAGAAGAATTGCCAGGCATGCCACCAGACAGAGACATTGAGTTCTTGATTGAACTTTTGCCAGGCACAGGGCCAATATCTAAGAGACCGTACAGGATGCCCGCAAAGGATTTGGAGGAAATTAAGAAGCAGATCAAGGAGTTACTGGATAAAGGCTATATTCGCCCAAGTTCGTCACCTTGGGGATCACCAGTACTTCTAGTGGAGAAGAAAGATGGATCATTGAGGATGGTTGTTGATTACCGTGGATTGAATGAAGTGACCATCAAAAACAAGTACCCGCTGCCAATGATAAATGATTTGTTTGACCGCCTACAAGGAGCTAAGGTATTTTCCAAGATCGATCTACGATCAGGGTACCATCAGTTAAAGATTCGAGAGCAGGATATACCCAAGACAGCATTTACCACCAGATATGGATTGTATGAGTATACCATTATGTCATTTGGACTGACTAACGCACCTGCCTATTTCATGAACCTGATGAACAAAGTGTTTATGGAGTTTTTGGATAAGTTTGTCGTAGTGTTCATTGATGATATTTTAATCTTTTCCAAGGATGAAGAAGAGCATGAGGAGCATTTACGATTGGTACTTGAGAAGCTCAGAGAACATCAGTTATATGCCAAGTTCAGCAAATGTGAGTTTTGGCTGAAGGAAGTTGGATTCCTTGGACATGTTATTTCTGAAGAAGGAATAGCAGTAGACCCTGCCAAGGTTGACACAGTGACAAGTTGGGAATCACCCACGACAGTTGGAGAAATCCGGAGTTTTCTTGGACTTGCAGGATACTACCGGAGATTCATCGAGAATTTCTCAAAGATTGCTAAGCCCATGACTGAGCTATTGAAGAAGGACACCAAATTCAATTGGACTGAGGAATGTGAAGCTAGTTTCCAAGAGTTGAAGGAACGATTGGTTACATCACCAGTGTTGATTCTGCCAGATCAACGCAAGGATTATGAAGTTTATTGCGACGCTTCTCGTCGAGGACTTGGAGCAGTGCTTATGCAGGAAGGAAGAGTTGTGTCATATGCTTCATGACAACTTAAACCCCATAAGAAGAATTATGCTACGCATGATTTGGAATTAGCAGCCGTGGTGCATGCATTGAAGACGTGGAGACATTTTCTCATCGGAAACCATTGTGAGGTGTATACGGATCACAAGAGTTTGAAGTATATTTTCACGCAGAAGGAGTTAAATCTCAGACAGAGGAGATGGTTGGAGCTCATTAAGGATTATGATATGAGTTTGCATTATCACCCTGGAAAGGCTAACGTAATAGCAGACGCGTTGAGCCGCAAGAGTCATGTCAACACCCTCATGACAGGAGAGTTACCTCAGGAGTTAGCCGAGGACCTTCGCGAACTATGTTTGGAGATAGTCCCTAGAGGCTATTTAGCGACATTGGAGATTCAGTCCACCTTGATGGAAAGGATCAGAGAAGCTCAGAAGACAGACAAGGAAATTGAAGAGATAAAGGAGAAGATGAGCAAAGGAAAAGCCAAGGGATTTCGTGAGGATGAGCACGATACCTTATGGTTCGAGGACCGCGTATATGTGCCAAATGATCCGGAGATCAGGAAGTTGATTTTGCAGGAAGCTCATGATTCACCGTACTCGATTCACCCAGGGAATACCAAGATGTATTTGGATTTGAAGAATACTTTCTGGTGGACCCGAATGAAGAAGGATATTGCAGAGTATGTAGCAGTTTGTGATGTATGTCAGAGAGTGAAGGCAGAGCATCAGAAGCCAGCAGGATTGCTACAGCCATTGCCGATACCCGAATGGAAGTGGGATAAAATAGGCATGGATTTTATCACGGGATTACCCAGGACTCGTTCAGGCTATGACTCGATATGGGTTGTAGTCGACCGTTTGACGAAAGTGGCTCATTTCATTCCAGTGAAGACCACTTACACCAGTGCTAAATTGGCAAAGATATACATGACCAGGATCGTATGTTTGCATGGAGTTCCGAGGACCATTGTATCAGACAGAGGA
The DNA here is from genome assembly GCF_002575655.3 of Aegilops tauschii subsp. strangulata. Classification (NCBI taxonomy): domain Eukaryota; kingdom Viridiplantae; phylum Streptophyta; class Magnoliopsida; order Poales; family Poaceae; genus Aegilops; species Aegilops tauschii. The sequence goes on from NC_053041.3 coordinate 245,136,401, forward strand.
ACCCAGTTTACCTCGAAGTTTTGGAAGCAGTTACATGAGACGTTGGGAACCAGGCTGGAATTTAGTACAGCATTTCACCCACAGACAGATGGACAGACCAAGAGAGTCAACCAGATTTTGGAGGACATGTTGAGAGCATGTGCACTAGATTATGGATCCAGTTGGGACGACAATTTGCCATATGCGGAGTTTTCTTATAACAACAGTTATCAAACCAGTTTGAAGATGGCCCCTTTCGAAGCTTTGTACGGAAGGAGGTGTAGAACACCGTTGTTATGGGACGAAGTTGGAGATCGTCAGTTGTTTGGACCAGATTTGATTAAGGAGTTTGAACATAAAGTGAGGTTGATTCGCGATAGGCTCAAGGTAGCCCAGTCCAGACAGAAGAGTCATGCTGATTCTAAACGGAAGGAGACCGTTCACGAAGTTGGAAACAGAGTGTATCTTCGAGTATCACCACTTCGTGGAGTGAAGCGCTTTGGAGTTAAGGGAAAGTTAGCGCCCCGTTTCATCGCACCATACAGAGTTTTGGAACGTATGGGAGAAGTTGCCTACAAGCTAGAATTGCCCGAAGGATTGTCGGGAGTACATAATGTATTTCACGTTTCACAGTTGAAGAAGTGCCACGCAGAGATGGCTGAGATACCACTGAGAGATACTGTGCCACTGAAAGCGATTCAGTTGGAAAGTGATTTGACTTATGAGGAGAAACCAGTTAAGATTCTCGAGTATGCCAGCCGAGTTACCCGCAGCAAGGTTATCAAGTTTTGCAAAGTCCAATGGAGTCACCACACGGAGGATGAAGCCACCTGGGAGCGAGAGGAAGATCTACGGAAAGACCACTCCCACCTGTTTTCTAGCCAACCCGGATCTCGAGGGCGAGATTCATCTTAAGGGGGGTAGGTTTGTAACATCCCAAATTTTCAATTTGGAATGTTATACATAGATCATCATTGCATATAATGTTTTATTGCATTTTGACAAATCCTCGATAAATCCTAAGCAACTCAAGGACCCTCGGAGAGAGTTGGGGATTTTTCTTAAATTTTCATATTTGATTTTTATCAAATAATAAGACGAGGATTTTATTTTAATTATTCTCCCTCCGGAAAAATATTTCATTTTAAAATAAACGAGAGGAGAAAATATGACTTCTCCAAAACAATTGAAATACTGGAGGAAAAATGTTAAAATCATTATTTGGAATTTATTTGGATTTTATATGCAATTTTTATTGCATTAAAAATATTGCATGTTTTCAAAATATTTATTTTGTGTTAAAAAAGTTCACCCTATTCTAGATTTTCTAACTAGACGGGGAAAATTTATTTCATATTTTTCTGATTTTTATTTATTTTTCTACGAATTATTTTCCGCGGAACTTATTTAAAAAAATCCGCCCGCGCGCCGACTGGGCCAAAGGCCCAGCCGACGGCCCAGCCCCGCCGCCCCGTCGTCTCCGCCCCGGAGACGGGACCGCTGCCCGAGTCCCGGCCGGCTACGCCGCCGCCCGCCGCCTTTGCCCCCTCCCCAAGGCACCGCCCCCCCTCCTCCTCCTATATATACCCCCCCTCTCTCTTTCCTCTCAAGTCGCCGCTGCCGCCGCACTCATCGCCGCCGCCGCCCGCACTCGCCCGCCGCCGCCGCCGGGAGCCGCCGGAGTCGCCGCCCCTCGCCGTCCCTCGCCCCCCCCCCCCCCCGAGCCCCGCACCCCGCGCCCTCACCGCCTCTCGCCAGAGCCCCGCCGGAAGCCCTCGCCGGAGCCGCCCGATGAGGTACTGGCGCCGCCCGTTCGTCGTTGCCGGTTTTCTTTAAAAAAAACCCTTCGTTTTAAAAAAAACCCTAGATCGGTTTTTTTCGGTTTTATTATTTTACGAGCGTTCACCGAACCGTTCGTTTTAACGAACGCGTTCGTCGGTTTTTCTCTGTTAACGAACGTCCGTTATTTAACCGTTCGTCCGTTTTTCTTTTTCGTCGGATTTTCTCGTTATTTTCTCAGATTCGATTTCTGATCGAATTTTCGATTCTGTTTAACTTCTCGCTCGATTACCGGAATCAGGCGATTCAAGCGCCTAGAGTTTCGTCTCGAAATTCTCTTTCCGTTTAACCTACTCAAACAAGTTTTTGCTACAGTAAAATTTGACCTAGATCCAAATTAGTAAACGAAGTTTCTTTCTTTCGCCGTTTGACTTTCGTTGCTTCCTTCGAGTTGATTCTTTTTGCAAACCGGAGTTCTTAAGTTGAATTTTCTGGTTGGATCTTTCATTCGAGTTTTACCTGTGCATTAGATGAGTACTGATTGTATGCTTGTTTGTTTGCGATAGAGTACCCGAAGTGTGCCGCTTGTTACTTCGAATCGCTAGGATTTGCGGATCATCAGCAAGGCAAGTAGCACTTTGATCATATACCTTCCATACCCAATTTTTATTGTATTAGATCTGTTTTCCTCAAACACTTGCATGATTAGGATCTAATTAAATTGTGGGTATTGGGAAGTAGTTGTGGTAGAACCTATTACCTGTTTTTCTTATCAAACCCTTGGGAGTTACTTCTACGTTTGCTATCATTATTGCCACGCTATGCTCGTAGACGTGGATTGGGTTTGAGTGAAATTCATGACAGATGTGAGATTGTTAAGTAATGGTTTACTTAAGGTGGCAACTTAAAATCACATCTGGGTGGATTGAGGTACCTGGGTATTCCAGGATTGCCTGTTTTTTCTTTTGGACTGCCACCCAGGTTCAAAGGGATCATAAGATTATTCATGCTAGAAACTTCCGTGTGCAGCCGCAAGCTATTATGGGCTCTAGCATAGTTGACTAAGTTGTGTGAACTCTTACAGTGGTAGACTAGCAGATGTAGGGGAAAGTAGGTGTAACTGTCTACCCATACGTAAGGTGCAAACACTTCTGAAAGACTGTGTCTTGGTCATCCGTTACTCAAACACCATGTAGTGCGAGTAATCCAACGGAGGAGATCAAGTCTTGTGGGGAAAAGTGCACAAACCTCTGCAGAGTGTACAATCTAATCATGGTTAGCCGTGTCCCCGGTTATGGACAACTTGAGTATCTAGTATTTGGATTATCATGTGAATCTCATCACTATGTTACTACTAATTAATTTTGTTGGGTTATTGATGACATTTAATTGGGATTGAAATGCTGTCAACCATCTCAATGTTTCACAACCACCATGATAGTTAAATAAAATTTATTCCTTTGAAGTAGGATAAAATTGGCTTTTCGCAAAACTGTAACCATAGAGCTTTCCACCAGCCACATATGCATGTAGTATAGTATTGCTATTGTTCATTATTCTCTATGTGTTACATTGCCAGCATATTCTATGTGCTGACCCGTTTTCGGGCTGCAACGTTTCATGTTGCAGACTTTTCAGATGACGAGTAAGGTGCCTTAGGTCGTGGTCTTATACTCAGTGATGCCGCTGGAGTTGATGGACTCACTTATCTTCCAAGTCTTCCGCTGTTATCGTTTTAGATGGCCTTAAGCCATGTTTATCATACTTAATCTCTTTGGAGATATCGATGTAATAAGTGTGTGATTGCTACTCTGTTATAAATCCTCCATTTGTACTGTGCGTGTCAGCATTACTGATCCAGGGATGACACTGGTGCACAGCAGCACAGACCATTTGAGGTCTGGTCGCTACACTGCTGGTACACCAAAGACACATTTTGCCTGGTTAAGCATCATCTTGTAGACCCGGAGATTGTCAAAGGTCTCTTTCAAATCATCTATCAAGGTCTCTTTCTTCCTTGATTTCACCACAATGTCATCCACATAAGCATGAATATTGCGCCCAATCTGATCATGAAGGCAATTCTGCACACACTGCTGGTAAGTCGCCTGGGCACTCTTGAGCCCAAAAGGCATAGACACATAGTAGAAGGCTCCAAAGGGAGTGATGAAGGCTGTCTTCTCCTGGTCCTTAACTGCCATGTTGATCTGATGATACCCAGAATAAGCAACAAAAAATTCAAACGCTCACACCCGCCGTAGCATCAATAATCTGATCATTACGAGGGAGAGCAAAAGGATCAGCCGAGCAGGCCTTATTAAGGTCTGTATAATCCACACACATGCGCCAAGTGCCATTCTTTTTAAGTACCAGCACCGGATTGGCCAACCATTCAGGATAAAAACTTCAACAATAAACCCTGTTGCCAAGAGCCGGGATGCTTCTTTACCAATGTCCTTACGCCTCTCTTCATTAAAGCAACGAAGGAATTGCTTGACTGGTTTAAACTTAGGGTCAATATTGAGAGTGTGCTCAGCGAGTTCCCTCGGTACACCTGGCATGTCTGAAGGCTTCCATGCAAAGATGTCCCGGTTCTCACGGATGAACTCGATGAGTACGCTTCCCTATTTCAGATCCAAGTTAGCACTGATGTTGAACTGCTTCGATGATTCACCGGGAATGAATTCAACCAGCTTAGTATCGTCTGCCGACTTAAACTTCAATAAGGGGTCATGCTCTGTAGTTGGCCTCTTCAGCGGCGTCATATCCGCCGGGTCAACATTATCTTTATAAAACTTCAACTCTTCTGTTGCACAAACAGATTCAACATAAGCAGCATCACCTTCTTCACATTCCAAGGCTATCTTCTTGTTACCGTGTATAGTGATTGTGCCTTTGTAATCCGGCATCTTGAGCTGCAGATAAACATAACAAGGCCTCGCCACAAACTTGGCATAAGCCGGCCGCCCAAACAAAGCATGATAAGGGCTCTTAATCTTGACCACTTCAAAGGTCAACGTGTCCGCTCTGGAATCATGCTCATCACCAAAGTCCACCTCCAAAGCTATCTTGCCCACTGGATACGCTGACTTGCCAGGCACCACTCCATGAAAAATAGTATTAGACGGCTTAAGATCCTTATCAGTCAAGCCCGTATGATGGAAAGTATCATGGTAAAGAATATTGATGCTGCTGCCTCCATCCATGAGTACTTTAGTGAACTTGTACCCTCCAACCTGAGGTGCAACCACCAAAGCCAGCTGACCCGGATTGTCAACCCAAGGCAGGCGATCCTCACGGCTCCAAAGAATAGGATGTCCAGACCATCGCAGATAACGGGGAATCGTCGGCTCAACGGCGTTTACCGCCCTTTTATGAAGCTTCCGGTCTCGTTTACATAGACTCGTGGTGAACACATGATACTGTCCACTATTCAACTGCTTCGGATTACTCTGATAACCCGACTGCTGCTGCTGATTCCCATGACCAGACTACTGATTAAAACCACCTTGATTGCCTTGGCCCTGGAAACCAGAGTTTGAACCGCCACCACCAAATCCAGGTCCATGAGAGCCGGATCCTGAACCACCATTCGGGCCATAATTCTGGAAAAAATGGAATTCCTATATTCCTTCATGATGAAGCAATCCTTCCACAAATGAGTAGCCGACTTCTCATGCGTACCATACTTCGGACAAGGCTGATTCATCATCGCCCCAAGGTTAAATTTTGGTCCTCCAAACCGGGTCGGCTTTCCTTTGCAATGCTGATTATTATTCTGCGTATTGGTGTTAGCCATAAAGTCTAAATTGCCATCAGCCTTGCGCTTACCATTGCCACCTTGGCCTGCCGTATTATGCTGCCGCCCCTATGTATTGCCTCCTCTTCCCCTTACCAGCCTTCTCTTCATTAGATTCAGGGTCTTTTGTACTATCAGAGCCGGCATACTTGACGAGAGCCGCCATGAGCTCCCCCATGTCATTGCAGTGGCGCTTAAGCCGCCCCAGTTTCTGCTTAAGGGGAATGAAACGGCAATTTTTCTCCAACATCGGGACTGCTGAACCAGCATTGATACTATCCGACGAGTGTATGATAGCTGAGATCCGGCGCACCCAATGGGTTGTTGACTCGCCCTCACCTTGGACACAAGAATCCAAATCCAGGATTGACATAGGCTGCTTGCACGTGTCTTTACATTTTTGGATAAAACGGGCCTTTAACTCTGCCCATGACCTAATGGAGTTAACAGGTAGCCCTTTCAACCAAGTACGAGCCGGCCCATCCAACATCATGGTGAAATACTTGGCACACGCAGCATCACTAACATCCAGCATCTCCATGGCCATCTCATAACTCTCAATCCAAGCTTTAGGGGGCAGATCTGCTATGTAATTAGGCACCTTACAAGGACCCTTGAAATCCTTAGGCAAACGCTTGTTACGCAGAGCCAGCACTAAACATGGCACACCTAAGGTTCTAGAGGTCACTCCTGCCTCCACCAAAGCTGAAATGGATAAACCGAAGATTGTTGTTGAGCCGCTAGCTGAGCCGCCAGCTCAGCCTCCCGACGCGCCCTGCCCTGATCTACCAAGGCCTGAGCATCGACACCGCCATGCGCCGGGTCATGCCCACGAGGCTGGTTACGATGCTATTCACTGCTCGAAACTGCTGGTGAGTCAATGTGCCTGCTATAACTCCGACTCGGGCGAGGGGTTGAGTGAATCCTTTCACGGCTGTACGAATAAGCTGCTTGCTGATCCAACGCCGTCTGAAGAAGCTCTCTAGCCCTCCGTGTCTCAATCACAGCCAGAGACTTGCCTTCAACTGGGAGAGCCGCCAATCGTGTGGCCGCAGCAATCATATTATCCAAAGGGTTAAAGTAATGACCCGACGGTGTCGGAACGTGTTGAGGCGGAGTAGTATTCAAACGAGGCGGATCCATCATACGCGGCTGAGCTGGCGGTTCAGCCCTGGGCACCTTAACCGCTCGGTTCACCACTGGCGGGTCACTGGTCCCTGCTCCAGGCGTGTTGAATAGGTTTCTCGCCTCATAAACCGGGGGTAAGCGAGTCTGGTGCCTCCTCCTCATGATTTCATTTGAAGCGTTTTGATCCAAGGTGATCCGGAAAGAGTCTGCCTGAATTCGTTGCGCCTGAGCATCCAAAGCAGCCCGCTCCGTGGCCATCCTAGCGTTCTCAGCCGCCAGTTCCTCCTTAGCCTGGGCTATCTCATCCCATAACTTCGCAACATCCGCTTTATGCTGTTCTTAAGTATCCGGGGTTATCTCCATCCCCATCAAAGTCGCCAAAGCCTCCAACAGCTCTGTAAGAATTTGAGCGGGCGGGCGCGCAGAGCTGCTAGCACCAGTCGCCGCCGCATCCATTGAACTAGAGGTCATAGCCACGGCGGTTGTTGAACCAAGCGCCGACTATGTACCGGCCATGAAGATCGCCACCCTGTTCGGCGGCTCATAGGGGTCCAGAATACTGTCGCCATCAGAACAGCCTCCAAGCCTGTCGCCCTGCAATTGATACATTGAATCGGTTTCACCGGTTGATGACCCACCATCGGAGTGGATGGCCGTCTCACCGCCAGACACAGATCCTTCCTCGAGCTCCGCCCCATGGATGCAACCAACAAAGGCATGCTTCACGGCGGGTTGAACCTGGGCGGTTCGTGCACGCTGAGCCATCTCGATGATGTCGGTGCAAGTGTCCGGCTCAGGGCCCGGTTCGCCGATCTTGCCGATGAAGACGTGATTCCGGCGAAGGGGACCCGGTACTCGTACTCGATTGAGCCGGCCTCGGGGCCCCAGCCTACGTCATTGATGTAGAGCTTGCCGCGACGACTCTTGGTCATCCGGCCCACAATGTATCCCTTGATCCCTTCGAAGCTTCCCTTCAAGAACTCGAAACCACCGTGCGCTGGCCCCACGGTGGGCGCCAATTGTCGTGGACTTAACACGGCAGATGTCCTCATGTAGGGACTTAGTTGTGGAGCCATCGCACCGAGTTAGCTTAAAAGGGTTAAACGGGACAAAGGACACCGAGAGTTTATACTGGTTCGGCCCCTTGCGGTGAAGGTAAAGGCCTAATCCAAGTTGGGGTTGTATTGCTTGGGATTTGATTACCAGGGAGCGAATACGCTTGACCTAGTTCTCGATCTCTTGTTTCTTGCCCTTAACTCACCGCCGGGTCGCCCCTTTATATACACAGGTTGATGCCCGACGGCTTACAGAGTCCCGGCCAGCTGATACACAACGTGTCCGGCTCGGTGACTAACTAAGCTTGCCTTACAATACAAGTCATACATATGGCGATTCATCCTCTTGGGCCTTAAGTCGCCTCTGGGTTATGGGCCATCAATGGGCTTGCTATGACCCGCCATCTCTGTTGATAAGTTGCCAGTGGTATAACCCGGCCCCTCCTGGGCGGTTCATACCCAGTAGTTATATCCCCAACAACTATGATAATCATGAGAAAACCCCGTTCAGCTTGATAATGGGAGACACGTTGGATCAACGTGAATAATTTAGGGATTATCGCTTGACGCAAAAAGGGAAACTCTTATGGGATCAAATTGAAATGTTGCAATGGTATGCTCGGAATTTATGCTTGAGATATGATTACACTTGTTGCTCTAGGATGAAGGCTAAACACCTTCCCTTTTCTTTTGAATTTAACGATAATGAAACCTTGGCTTCTTATGCTAATGGTATATATGATTACTATGGTGTGGAATGAATAGAAGAATTTGTTGCTTTTAAGGGTGCTTATGAAATTGAATCTTTGTTTGAAAAGTGTGAAAATTATGATGATGTTGTTTACAGACCTGAAAATTATGCTATACATAAATATTGCTATGAGAATTATGAATATAATGCCAATATTAATGAGTTTGTTGAGAACGTCTCTGCTGCCCAAGAAGAGACTAATATTTTGCAGGAAACTATGGAAGAAGAAATTGCTGAAACTGTGAGCTCATTAGATGAAAAAGATGACGAGGAGAGCGAAGAACAAAAGGAGGAAGAGTGGATTAGATACCCGTGCCCACCTTCTAATGAGAGTAACTCTTCAACTCATACATTGTTTAATTTCCCTTCATGCTTACCAAAGGATGAATGCTATGGTGATTGCTATGATCCCTTGGATTCATTTGAAATATCCCTTTTTGATGAAATTGATGCTTGCTATTATTGTGGCCATGATGCCAATTTGAATGATGCTTATGGAGATGAACTTGCTATAGTTCCTTATGTTAAAAATGAAATTGTTGCTATTGCAGCCACACATGATAGTCCTATTATCTTTTTGAATTCTCCCAACTACACTATATCGGAGAAGTGTGCACTTATTAAGGATTATATTGCTGGGTTGCATTTTACTACTACACATGATAATTTTGATGAATATAATATGCATGTGCTTGCTGCTCCTACTTTCAATTATTATGGGACAGGAACTACAGCTCCACCTCTCTATGTTTTCAATACGGTAAAATTGCAAGAAACTGTTTATGCTATGTATTGGCCTTTACTTTGTGTGCACGAATTGTATGCATAGGAAGAGAGTTAGACTTTGTTGTTGCATGATATATGTTGCTTTGTGCTAAATACTAAATTACAAATAATTGTTAATTAAAATTAGCTTTGATATACCTTGGGTTCCGGGTGGATCCATTACTTGAGCACTATATGCCTAGCTTAATGGCTTTAAAGAAAGCGCTGCCAGGGAGACAACCCGGAGGTTGTAGAGAGTCATTTATTCTATTGTGTGCTTTTATAAAGTTTAAAAACAAAAAAATTAGAGGGGAACCTAAAACTTTTCAAAAAGAAAAGTGAAAGTAAGAAAGACGAGCATCGTTGAAGTGGGGGAGCTCCTTGAACTCTGTTCATGCCCATGGGAACTTTGCAAATCTTGAATTACAGAAAAATTTCAACAAAAAATATTACCCCCTTGTACAAATCCATTGTATTATAAAAATAATGTGCCAAGATTTTCCTTTAGGATGTTTAGGTTGCTTGTTTGGTATGTGCAGTGCAAAAACAGAAACTTTGGGAGTAGTGCGTGAATTCACATTTTTTACTGGAATGTCAAAAGTTTCTGAAATTTTTACAAGGTATTTCTATGCAATTTTTTATTTTGTCATAATTTTTGGAGTTATAGAAGTATGGTCAATGTTCAGATTGCTACAGACTGTCCTGTTTTTGACAGATTCTGTTTTTGATGCATTGTTTTGCGTGTTCTGATGGAACTGTGGATTGTATCGTTGGTATAAGACATGGAGAAGTTAGAATATAGTAGGTATAATGCAAAAATAAAATATGAATGGGTTTACAACAATACTTAAAGTACTGATTTGCTTTATTATACTAACAGGTCTCATGAGGGTTTTGTTAAGTTTTGTGTGATTGAAGTTTTCAAGTTTTGGGTGAGATCACGATGGATGAAGGAATAAGGAGTGGCAAAAGCCTAAGCTTGGGGATGCCCGAGGCACCCCAAGGTAATATTCAAGGACTCCCAACCAACTAAGCTTGGGCATGCCCCGGAAGGCATCCCCTCTTTCTTCTAACGACCATCGGTAATTTACTTGGAGCTATATTTTTATTCGTCACATGATATGCACAAATGCTTGGAGCGTCTTTTGTTTTTATTTTTCCCTTTTTCTTTTATGCACCATGCTGGTATGAGATAGTCCTTGGTTGGTTTATATAATGCTCTATGCACTTGACTTATATCTTTTGAGTATGGCTTTATAGAATGCTTCATGTGCTTCACTTATATATTTTGAAGTTTGGATTGTCTGTTTCTCTACATAGGAAAACCGTCATTTGTAGAATGCTATTTTGCTTAACTTATATGTGTTAGTGCATGGGCAAAGCTTTTGTAGAAAGAATTAAGCTCTCATGCTTCACTTATATCTATTTAGAGAGTTAACGGGAATTGGTCATTCAAATGGTTAGTCATAAAATCCTACATAAAACTTGTAGATCACTGAGTATGATATGTTTGATTCCTTGCAATAGTTTTGCAATATTGAGGTGGTAATATGGGGGCATGCTAGTAAAATAATTAAAGTTGGGTATTAATAATAGTGTTAAGGGAAGTAAGTCTTTACACAAGTAAATCCTCACACATGTAAAGTGGTGGCCGATGACATTAGCGGTGAGGTCAGAGCATAATTTATCCTTGGTCGAAATCCTTTGTGCTGTTTGAATCGGGGGTGCGTGATGGTTAACTCCTACCAACCTCCCCTAGGGGCATGCGAGTAGTTCTTTGCTTCGAGGGCTAACAAAACTTTCACAATAAGTATATGAGTTCTTTATGATTAATGTTGAGTCCATGGATTATACACACTCTCACCTTTCGGCCATTGCTAGCCTCTCTAGTACCGCGCAACTTTCACCGGTGCATAAACCCTCCTTATACTTTCCTCAAAACAGCCACCATACCTACCTATCATGGCATTTCCATGGCCATTCCGAGATATATAGCCATGCAACTTCCATCATCATCATATACATGACTTGAGCGTCCATTGTCATATTGCTTTGCATGATTGTAAGATAGCTAGCATGATATTTTCATGGCTTGTCTGTTTTCTGATATCTTTGCTATGCTAGATCATTGCACATCCTGGTATACTGCCAGGGGCATTCATATAGAGTCATATTTTTGTTCTAGTATCGAGTTGTAATTCTTGAGTTGTAAGTAATTAAAAGTGTGATGATCATCATTATTAGAGCATTGTCCCATGTGAGGAAAGGATGATGGAGACTATGATTCCCTCACAAGTTGGGATGAGAACTTAAATAAATAAAAAAGAGGCCAAAGAACCCAAAATAAAACAGAGGCCAAATAGCCCAAAAGAAAAAAAAAGAGAAAAATAAAAAAATGAGTGAAAAAGAGAGAAGGGACAATGCTACTATCCTTTTCCACACTTGTGCTTCAAAGTAGCACCATGTTCTTCATGATAGAGAGTCTCCTATTTTGTCACTTTCATATATTACTAGTGGGAATTTTTCATTATAAAACTTGGCTTGTATATTCAAATGATGGGCTTCCTCAAAGTGCCCTAGGTCTTCATGAGCAAGCAAGTTGGATGCACACCCACTTAGTTTTCAGTTTGAGCTTTCATACACTTATAGCTCTTAGTGCATCTGTTGTATGGTAATCCCTACTCCTTGCATTGATATTGATTGATGGACATCTCCATAGCCCGTTGATCCGCCTAGTTGATGCGAGACTTTCTTCCTTCTCCAATTGATCCCTACCACCGCATTCTATTCCACCCGTAGTGATATATCCATGGCTCACGCTCATGTATTGAGTGAAGTTGAAAATGCTGAAGCACGTTAGAAGTACGATCCAGTTGCCTGGTTTGACACCAAGGTGCCCATGACTTATACTTTATGCGGGGAAGACTGAGTGTGTCATGCTTACCACAATTAAGTGTATATAGAGGCTATTTCCTTTAGCTCCATTGTTATGAAAAGCAATGATGAATTACATGCATGTCTTGTATTATTCTTTCAATGTCAAATTGATAGACTATTGCCTTGGATCACTCGTGTCTTAATGTTCATGCCATGATTAGATTATATGATCAAGATTATGCTAGGTAGCATTCCACATGGGGATGCTGATACGCCTCCGTCGTATCTATAATTTTTGATTGTTTCTACAACTTTCATATACTTTTGACAACTTTTTGTATTATTTTTGGGACTAACATATTGATCCAGTGCCCAGTGCCAGTTCATGTTTGTTGCATGTTTTTTGTTTCGCAGAAAATCCATATCGAATGAAGTCCAAACACGATAAAAATTTATGAAGTTTTTTTTGGAATATATGTGATTTTTGGGAAGCGGAATCAACGCGAGACGATGCTTGAGGGGCCCACAAGCCCTAGGGGCGCGCCTGGCAGGCTTGTGGCCACCCTATAGGTCAGTTGCAGGTGTCCTTCGGCCCAAGGAAGCTTATATCTATAGGGATGGCAATGGGTAGGGTATGGGCTGGTACAACGTCCTTCTACCTAAACCCATACCCACAGAAACTTTCTATACCCACCCACTTCAATACCCATGGGCATAAATTAACACCCATGCCCATACCCATCGGGTATCCTATACCCAATGGGTACCCAGTGGGTTAACTATATAAAATTTAAAGGTTTAGAAGGTAGAGAGATGAGTTTAAAAATGAAGTGATGATACGCAAGCAGTATAGCACAGACACAACCTCCTCATGTGGGAGGCTCTTGGAGGCATCAAGGGAGTATGAGCAATGGGCGGTGATAGCCGACGGAGTGGGAGGTGGTGGTGGGAATTGGTGATTGCTTGATCGTTGGACAACAGTCCAATATAGAAGAGTCGATATTTCATCTTTTTGAGGAGTCACATAGCCGTAGGAGGATTGGTGAGCAGGTGATTACGTGCCTATGAGCTATGCACGGTTTAAGGAACATGAGATTTAGGGTTGGGCCATAGGAGTTGTATGTTGACCCACATGTCATAAGAACTATTTTCATTTTATTTTTATTTTTTGGGTATCCATGGGCACAAGTTCATACCCATGCACTACCCATATTATTTGCGGGTATGGATATCCATACCCGCGGGTATAAAATCTCTCCAAGTCATGCCCATGCCCATTATTTTCGGGTAGGGTACCCGTGGGTAACCATACCCATGGGTAAAACTACCATCCTTATATATCCGGGTAAAAATCATGTTAAAATTTCAGCCCAGTCGGAGTTACGGATCTCCGGGTATTTAAGATATGGTGAAAGGCTAGAAACAGGGGTCGTGAAACAGAAGAGAAACAGATAGATAAATCCAATCTCGGAGGGGCTCTTGCCCCTCCGCCGCCATGTAGGCCATCGACCAGAGGGGAAACCCTTCTCCCATCTAGGGGGAGGTCAAGGAAGAAGAAGAAGAAGAAGGAGGAGGAGGAGGAGAGAGGGCTCTCTCCCTCTCTCCTGGTGGCGCGGGAACGCCGCCGGGGCAATCATCATGACGACGAACTACACCAACAACTTTGCCGCCGTCATCACCGACTCTCTCCCCCTCTATGCAGCGGTGTAACACCTCTTCCCCCCACTGTAAGCTATAGTCAAACATAGTGCTCAACACTATATATTATTATCCAATTATATGTGGCTATCCTATGATATTTGAGTAGATCCGTTTTGTCCTATGGGTTTATTGATGATCGTGATTGGTTTGAGTTGTATGTTTTATTATTGGTGCTGTCCTATGGTGCTCTCCGTGTCGCGCAAGTGTGAGGGATCCCCACTGTAGGGTGTTGCAATATGTTCATGATTCGCTTATGGTGGGTGTCGTGAGTGATAGAAGAACATACCCGAGTAAGTGGGTTGTTGCGTATGGGAGTAAAGAGGACATGATACTTTAGTGCTATGGTTGGGTTTTACCTTAATGATCTTTAGTAGTTGCGGATACTTGCTAGAGTTCCAATCATAAGTGCATATGATCCAAGTAGAGTAAGTATGTTAGCTTATGCCTCTCCCTCATATAAAATTGCAATAATGATTACCGGTCTAGTTATCGATTGCCTAGGGACAAATAACTTTCTTGTGACAAAAAGCTCTCTACTAAAACTAACTTAATTGTTACTTTATCTAAACAGCCCCTAGATTTTATTTACGTGTTATTTATTATCTTCAAAACCTATCCTAGTTCACCTACAATGTACTTCTAGTTTCATACTTGTTCTAGGTAAAGCAAACAATAAGCGTGCATAGAGTTGTATCGGTGGTTGATATAACTTGAAGGGAATATAAATTCTACCTTTAGCTCCTTGTTGGGTTCGACACTCTTACTTATCGGGAAGGGCTACAATTGATCCCCTATACTTGTGGGTTATTAGGCACAAACACTAACTAAAACATAAAAACACAATCATAACAGTAGCATAATTGTGTCAACACACAAAAAATAGAAATAAAAAGATAAAACATATTTTATTCATTGGGTTGCCTCCTAACAAGCGCTATTGTTTTATGCCCGTAGCTAGGCATAGATAATTTCAATGACGCTCGCATGAAAGACAAGAATTGATGCACAAAGAGAGCGTCATATAGTATGTGAAAAAACAAGTTTAAATTTAACATACTTCCTATGCATAGGCATTTTATGGGAATTTTTTTATCAGGACAGGCAATTTCTAGCATATGCAAATAGGAAGAACGAAGCATTAATAATTTCAACATGAAGATAGGTAATTTAGTAACATGAGAATTTCTACAACCATATTTCCGTTTCTCATAATAATTGCATGTGGGATCATATTCAAATTCAACAATATAGCTATCACGTAAAATATTCTCTTCATGATCCACATGCATGCAAAGTTAACACTCTTCCAAAATAGTGGGATTATCATCAAATAAAGTCATGACCTCTCCAAACCCACTTTTAACAAAAATTTCATATGATTGATCATTCTCCAAAGTAGTGGGATCATTATTACCTAGAGTTGACACTCTTCTAAACCCACTTTCAATATTATTGCAAACACTATTATCAATATCATATTCATCATGAGGCTTAAATAAATTTCCAAGACCATAAGAAGAATCACTCCAATCATGATTTTGCAATAAGTGGTGGACATAGCAAAATTAGCACCCCCAAGCTTAGGGTTTTGCATATTGTAAACACAATTAACATTAATATAATTTATAACAACATAATTGCAATCATGCTTTTAATTCAAGAAGCTATCGTGAATCACTTTCTAAATTTCTTCTTTTAACACTTCATCACAATTTTCAGATTCACGAATCTCAAGCAAAACTTCATAAAGATAATAGGGTGCACTCAACTCACTAGCAATTGGTTCGTCATAATTGGATCTTTTGAAAAGATTAGCAAGTGGATGAGAATCCAAATCAATAGATTTTTAGCAAGCGAAGATGCAAGCAAATAGAAGGCACATGGAACCCAAGCAAAGATAGCAAACGAACAAAAGGGCAAACAGAAAATATTTTTGTGTTTTTGTAAAAACATTTTAGAAGTGGGGGAGATGAAAATGAGAGGAAAATGGCAAATAAAGTAAACTACAAGGAGATGATATTTTTGATTGGGTACCTGATAGATGTTGATGATGTCTCCCCGGCAACGGCACCAGAAATTCTTCCTGATTGCTTGTATTTGCGTTGGTAATTACCCGAAGAGGAGGGGATGATGCAGCACAACAATAGTAAGTATTTCCCTCAGTTATGAAACCAAGGTTGTCAATCTAGTAGGAGAACCAAGCAACACTATGTAAACAGCACCTGCACACAAATAACAAATACTTGCAATCCAACGCGTAAGAGGGGTTGTCAATCCCTCCTCGGTATTGAGATAGATTAAATTGTATAGGTTTTGATAAATAGATCTAGCAAAAACACAAAATAAAAGAAGTAAAGAAAAAGTGCAGCAAGGTATTTTTGGGTTTTTTGGAATAATAGATCTGAAAACAATATGATAGGAAATAGACCCGGGGGGCGTAGATTTCACTAGTGACTTCTCTCGAGAAAATAGCATACGGTGGGTAAACAAATTATTGTTGGGCAATTGATAGAAGAGCAAATAATTATGAAGATATCCAAGGCAATGATCATGTATATAGGCATCACTTCCAAGATTAGTAGACCGAACTATTCTGCATCTACAACTATTACTCCACACATCGACCGCTATCTAGCATGGATCTAGTGTATTAAGTTCGTGGAAAAACGGAGTAATGCAATAAGAACAATGACATGATGTAGACATGATCTATTCATGTAGGAATATTGTGACGCCCCCGATTTGACCGTACACTAATCTTGCACGCAAATGTGTACGATCAAGGTCAGGGATTCACGGGAAGATATCACAACACAACTCTACAACATAAATAAGTCATACAAGCATCATAATACAAGCCAGGGGCCTCGAGGGCTCGAATACAAGTGCTCGATCATAGACGAGTCAGCGGAAGCAACAATATCTGAGTACAGACATAAGTTAAACAAGTTTGCCTTAAGAAGGCTAGCACAAACTGGGATACAGATCGAACGAGGCGCAGACCTCCTGCCTGGGATCCTCCTAACTACTCCTGGTCGTCGTCAGCGGCCTGCACGTAGTAGTAGGCACCTCCAGTGTCGTAGGTGTCGTCGTCGATGGTGGCGTCTGGCTCCTGGACTCCAGCATCTGGTTGCGACAACCAGATAGAAAGGAAAGGGGGAAAAGAGGGAGAGAAGCAACCGTGAGTACTCATCCAAAGTACTCGCAAGCAAGAAGCTACACTACATATGCATGGGTATATGTGTAAAGGGGCATATCAGTGGACTGAACTGCAGAATGCCAGAATAAAAGGGGGATAGCTAGTCCTGTCGAAGACTACGCTTCTAGTCATCTCCATCTTGCAGCATGTAGAAGAGAGTAGATTGAAGTCCTCCAAGTAGCATCGCATAGCATAATCCTACCCGGCGATCCCCTCCTCGATGCCCTGTTAGAGAGCGATCACCGGGTTATATCTGGCACTTGGAAGGGTGTGTTTTATTACGTATCCAGTTCTAGTTGTCATAAGGTCAAGGTACAACTCCGGGTCGTCCTTTTACCGAGGGACACGGCTATTCGAATAGATAAACTTCCCTGCAGGGGTGCACCACATAACCCAACACGCTTGATCCCATTCGGCCGGACACACTTTCCTGGGTCATGCCCGGCCTCGGAAGATCAACACGTCGCAGCCCCACCTAGGCTCAACAGAGAGGTCAGCACGCCGGTCTAACCCTATGCGCGCAGGGGTCTGGGCCCATCGCCCTATGCACACCTGCACGTTGCGTACGCGGCCGGAAGCAGACCTAGCCCCCCTTAATACAAGCGCGAGCTTACGGTCCAATGCGGCGCGCGCCACTCAGTCGCTGATGTCAAGAAGAGCTTCGGCTGATACCACGACGCCGGGATACCCATAACTACTCCCGCGTAGATGGTTAGTGCGTATAGACCAAATGGCCAGACTCAGATAAAATACCAAGATCTCGTTAAGCGTGTTAAGTATCCGCGAAAGCCGACCAGGGCCAGGCCCACCTCTCTCCTAGGTGGTCTCAACCTGCCCTGTCGCTCCGCCATAAGTAACCGTCGAGGGCCGTCAGGAACCCAGGCCCACCTCTACCGGGGTGGAGCCACCTGTCCTTTCAGCCCCCTCATCAGAATCACTTGCGGGTACTCCTCGAGCCGACCCGACTTTAGTCACCACATGTGTCATGTATATATTGTATATAGTATATACCCGTGATCACCGCCCAGGTGATCACGGCCCGATAGTATAGCACAGCAGATGGACAAGAATGTAGGGCCACTGATGGAAAACTAGCATCCTATACTAAGCATGTAGGATTGCAGGTAAAGGTAACAACAGTAGTAGCAAGGATAGGCTATGCATCAGGATAGGATATCGGAAAGCAGTAACATGCTACACTACTCTAATGCAAGCAGTATATAGAAGAATAGGCGATATCTGGTGATCAAGGGGGGGCTTACCTGGTTGCTCTGGCAAGAAGGAGGGGTCGTCAACTCCGTAGTCGAACTGGGTAGCAGCAGCGTCGGTCTCGTAGTCTACCGGAGAAGGAGAGGGGGAAGAAACAGTAAATACGGAGCAATCAAAGCATCACAAAACATAAGGAGGCAAAACGCGGTGCTAGGTATGCCCTAACGCGGTAGTAAGTGATACCGGCGAAGGGGGAAAACATCCGGGAAAATATCCCTGGTGTTTCACGTTTTCGGACAAAAGGACCGGAGGGGAAAGTTGCGAGTTCGATAGGTTAGAGAGGTGTGGTGGACGAACGGACTGCGTATCCGGATTCGTCTCGTCGTTCTGAGCAACTTTCATGTTGAAAATATTTTAATCCGAGTTACGGATTAAAAGATATCATTTTCTAAAGATTTTATTAATTTCTGGAATTTAATTAATTATTTAATTTAATTCGAAATTTGGATTTACGACATCAGCATGAGGTCATGCTGACGTCAGCAGTCAACGTTGACCGTTGACCTGGTCAACTTGACAGGTGGGTCCCACCTGTCGGTGACTGTTAGCTAATTAACTACTGTTTAGTTAAATTAATTAACAAATTAGATTAGTTTAACAGCATTAATTAACTTAATTAATTTAATTAATTAATTAATTAAAATTGTTTTTATTCTTATTTTATTTATTTATTTATTTATTAATTTTTATTAATTAATTTATTATTATTATTATTAATTTATTTTATTTATTATTTTTATTTTTATTTTTATTTTATTTACGTTCTGGGGGCGGGGCCCCCGTGTCAGTGGCTCAGGGGGGGCAGCGGGCGCTACTGGGCGTCGAGCACAGCCCGATCTGGCGCAGCGGACGCCCGCCTGAACGGGCAAAATCGGGGCGCGGGCGGGTGGCTCGCCGGAGCCCGGCCACGGACGGCACCGGCGGACGGCGGCGGGTCGGCGAACGGCGGCGATGTTGGGTAGCGCACGGTGGGCGCCCACGGGAAGGAGGCCACGAGCGTGCCCGCAGGCGAGGCGCAGGGCGCGGCCACGCTTCGGGCGCGGACACGGCGAACAAGGGCAGGCCCGTGGCGCGAGGCTTCGCGATGAGCAGGGGGAAGGGGCGGGGGAAGACGGGCACGGCCGGTCGGAGTAGCGCGTGGCCAGGGCGCGGCCGGCCGCGGTGAGCGCGGGGACGGAACGCGCGAGGCGCGGCGACAGTCGCGGGGGGGGGGGAGTGCGAGGAGAGGGGGCGGGAGCCCGGGGCCTCACCGCGGGTCCGTAGGGATAAGGGCAGTGGGCGCGGGGAGGACGACGGGGACGAGGCGACGAGCTCGGAGGCGGTTCGGTGACGGAGAGGGGCTCCACGCGGCGACGTCGGCCTCAGGCCGCCGCGGTTCTCGGGGGCGAGGCGGCAGGCGCGGCGAGGGGCACCGCTGAGGGAGAGGGGAAGGGAGCGCGAGGATGAGGGCGGGGGCCGGCGAGGTCCAGGCGGCGGCGCGGGCGGGGACGGGCGCCGACGTCGGGGTTCGGCCCGATCCAGTTCTGGATCGGGGGATGGGGAGCGAGAGGGGGAGTGGGTGGAGGTGTCGGTGAGTGGGGGGGTGGATAAGGTGTCGGTGGGGGGTGGGTGGCCGGCCGGCTGGGCCTGGGGTCGGCCCAGTTGGGCCAGGGTCCAGTGGGGGGAGGGGGTTCCTCCTTTCTTTCTTTTTTTCTGTTTGTTTTCTCTGTTGCATTTTCTTTTCTTTTTAGTAGTTTTCTATTTTGTTTTCTATTTATCTTAGTTTTATAAATTAGGAAAATAGTTTCTAAATTAGTGTTATGGTTTAACCCACTGCCACAAAAAGTTTCACTCCTAACTAAAATAGTTTGATATTTTATAAATGGTAAAAGGCATTTAATTAATTGTTTTGCTACTGTTTTATTTATGTTAGGACATTCAAACATTTTTAAGGATGTTGGTTCCTCCACCATTATTATCTAGGTATTATTTGTCACACTTGGAATATTTTAGTTTTGACTTTTGAAAACTTTAATTGTTTGACTTGTTTTTGAATTTTGAATTTTGAATCGGTTTTGAACTAACGCGAGATTAGCAACAGTAACCGACGTGACGTGGCATCATTAGCAGAGGTCACTGTAGCTTGATTATCCGGGCGTCACAAATAGACCCCATCTTTGTATCCTTAATGGCAACGATACATGCGTGTCATGTCTCCTTCTGTGACTGAGAATAAGCACCGCAAGATCGAACCCATCACAAAGCACCTCTTCCCATTGCAAGAAAAATCAATCTAGTTTGCCAAACCAAACCAAAGTTTCAGGGAAGAAATACGAGGCTATAAAGATCATGCATGTAAGATTTCAACAAAGACCCAAATA
The DNA here is from genome assembly GCF_002575655.3 of Aegilops tauschii subsp. strangulata. Taxonomy (NCBI): domain Eukaryota; kingdom Viridiplantae; phylum Streptophyta; class Magnoliopsida; order Poales; family Poaceae; genus Aegilops; species Aegilops tauschii. Next base: position 245,157,063 of record NC_053041.3, read on the forward strand.
ATATTCATGGATAGATCTGATCATAAACTCACAATTCATCGGATCGCAACAAACACACCGCAAAAAGTAACTACATCAAATAGATCTCCAAGAACATCGAGGAGAACATTGTATTGAGGATAAAAAAGAGAGAAGAAGCCATCTAGCTACTGCCTACGGACACGTAGGTCTGTGGTAAAATACTCACGCATCATTGGTAGCACCAATGAGGATCATGAACCATTCTGTGATCGTTTCCCACTCCGGTAAGGTGCCGAAAAAGGGCTCTAGATTGGATCTCGTGGTTCTGGAACTTGCGGCGGCTGGAATTGTGTTTCGTCGACTCCCCTAGGGTCTGGAATATTTGGGTATTTATAGAGCTGAAAGGCGGTTGAGGAGACTCCCGTGGGCCCCACTACCCACCAGGGCGCGCAGGGGCCTCTAGCATGCCCCGGTGCCTAGTGGGCCCCAAAGGCTTCCTCTGGTACAACTCTTGGGCCTCCTGGGTGTCTTCTAGGCAGAAAACATTCTCCACAAAGTTTCACTGCATTTCGACTCCGTTTGATATGGATATTCTACAAAGAAAAAAACAACAGCTGGCACTTGAAGGATCGATACGGTCGACTAGAGGGGGTGAATAGGAGACTACAAATTTTACTCTTTCTTGTCAATTTTAAGGCTTAGCGGATAAAAAGGGTTCACTAGATATGCAACTAGGTGAACACAACCTATATGACAAGCAAGCTCTAAGCTAAGTATGCTAGGCAACAAACTAATTAGCAAGCCAACAAGCATACAAGGCTAAGTAAAGTGCGGGAAAGGATTAACCACAAGTGAGACGAGGACGCGGATTTTATCCCGAAGTTCACTCTTCCTCGGGGAAGAGCTACTCTCCGTTTGGAGCGGTGCCGGAGCCAAAGCTTGCGGAACGCCACCGAAGGCTCACCGTAATCTCCTTCGAGTCACCCCCAACGGATGAGCCTCGAATCACTCGGGGTTGGTCTTGAAGGCGACCACCACACCTTTACAAACTTCTCCGGAGCACACCACAAGCAAGGAAGCTTCCGGAGGAACCTCTAACCGCCTAGGAGCCCAAGCTCCAAGAGTAACAAGTCATGGTGGATGAATGTTGCGGGGAATGCGATTTGGTTTGGTCAAAGTGTAGATCGGGTCTTGCTCTCCCAATCCCCAAATTTTCAACAAGATTGGGTGGAGGGATTGAGAGTAGTGAGCAAAATGGGGTGTAGAAATGGAGGAGCTCAACAAGACATTAGGGTTAGAGGATGGAGGAGGAAGAAGGGGGCTTTTATAGTGTTCTTGGCCGGGAGGGGATTTCTGCCCGTTGGACCCCGTGCGCACGGGGTGTCCAGTGAGATGCGAGGTACCCCGTGCGCACGGGCCAAGTCAGCCCCGTGCGCACGGGGTGTCCAGTGAGTTTCGAGGTACCCCGTGCGCACGGGCCAAGTCAGCCCCGTGCGCACGGGGTGTCCAGAAATATTCTGACTACCCCGTGCGCACGGGGGTCAGAGACCCCGTGCACACAGGGTGTCCAGAAGATTTCTGATGAAACATCACAGGACACCACGGCAAAGCACACAACAAGTGGAATATCTGAGGAGGTGTAGGAGGGCTGGTGTATCTGTCTTGGAGGCATTCCCACACGACACTAATTCCACGAAGACCCCTCTTGATAGTGCGGTTTTACCTACGACTCAAATCAAACCAAAACGAAAAACCTTCGAGTCGCCGGTAACCACGCCTTTGATCTTTTTGGACTGGGGGGTCGCACACTTCCATCAATGGACACCTTGGAACCAACGTCCTGAGATAAACTTTAGCAACCAATATTAGTTCCACTAACCACATTGTCATCACACCAAAATATAATATAAGTGATACTTGCACTTTCAATCTCCCCCTTTTTGGTGCATTGATGACAACATGGTTAGGACATGGCATATAGGATACAACTTAAGTAAGCAGCCATGCGACAATAGTTGATCAAAGGAGCTCCCCCTATATATGTGCAAGAAAAAATGCTTGATTATGCATCAAGCACACACATATGAGGCTCCCCCTAGATCCCCATTGTCAAGGCATGTGATCAACATAATAAAACCCAACACGGTGCCTAGATCACATGCAAGTGTGGTGAGCAGAAAACGTGAGACTAACATATAGAAGCTAGATCATACTCCACAAGATACATCAACATAAGCATAGATAAATTCCATAAAGTAGATAGTCTCTCACATAGACTAGGTAGCTCACGACCACACCGTGAAAGCAAGTAAATAAGAGTATCTCAAGCCAAATAAACACAACCAAAACAAACGAGACACGAAGAAACGAGGCCTTGAGATCTCACCCAACTGAAACCAACTGCAAACGCCCCTAATAGAACACTTCTCCCCCTTTGTCATCAAGACAACAAAAAGGGAAAAGGCGATGCTAACGAGACTCTAGACAAGAGGAGGTGCGCTCGAAGCATCATCATCATCATCAAAGTGCCATCCCCCCAAGGGAAAAGAACGAGCTGTGGCCACACTGTTGATGTCCTCGGACCCTGGACCAACCTCCTCACCAGCTGCAGCACGCTCAGCCTTCTCCTGACGCCTCACCAGCTTGCCCTTGTTGATCTCCTTGACCTGACGGCGCTGAATGGACTGACACATTTTGAACATGTTGCTCATGGTCTTCAGAAGAGACTTCTTCTCCTCTCTGGTTAAACTGGCATCAGTAGCAACCTGCTTCCCTTTGCTACGCGGAATCCGCACATAGGATGAACATCCCTCAGTGTAGGTAGCACGATCCTCAGGCCTGGGGTTGCGCCCCTTCTTGGGAGGCACATATGGTGGAGGAGCAGCCGGAAGCCAGTTGGAATCACGCTTCGGAAAGGAGGTGTGGTACTTGGCAATGTACCTGGCGGGACAGACGGACTCAATCAAAGCTTGGATGAACGGAGCATAGATGCATGACTTGTTCTCCTGAACACACTGCCTGATCTCAAAGAACATGAAGTCCAGAACATCCACTTTCTTCTTGTTATGAAGGTAGACAAAGATATCCAACATGGAGCTCCTCAGATTGTGAGAGTCCCCGGTCTTAGGATTAAGCGTGTACCTAAGGATGTGACGCATAGTATCATAGGTTGGCTTCAAATGTTTGATAGAACCGGTGGTGAAGGCCTTGTCTGGCTTGTAAGCAAAAGCAATCTCATCCTTGTCTCTACCTGTCTCACGAACACGGCCATACTCAGGATGCTCCTCAGCAAAGAACTGATACGGAATGATGTCAGAGAACTTGGCCATGGAGGCCTCACACTCATATGTGCCAGACATCCAAGTCATAGTGCGAGCCTCATCACTGTGGAAGTATACGGTGGCAAAGAACTGCATCACAAGATCTTCACTGAACGGATGGTGGAAGGCGACGAACGGGATCAAGCCAAGCCTCCCAAGAGCACTATACACACCGGGATAGGTATGATCATTGTCCCGAAGAGCCTCCACATTGATTTGCTTGTGGGGGGCAAACTTGTTTTTCTTGGTCATGATCAGCTCAGAGAACACCCGGTGTTGAAAATCATTCTTGAATCTTGGGTCAACCCCTGCATCAGTGTTTGGCACATAGGGGAAATCCTGCCTGCAAGCCCAAAGCTCTGGCTTGGTCCACTTAGAGAGAGGTAGATTCTTGACATTCCGACCTCCTGGGAGCACATGTTCCTCTCCTTCCTCCTCATCAACATCATCAGCAGAATCATCCTCATCTTCTATCTCTGCATCTGCGGGGTTCTCATAGTGAGCATCTTCCTGCGAATCATACTCCTCTTCTGAATCCTCGGAGGCTTCAATCACTGGCTGCTTGGAGGCGGTACGGAGAACACGGCCCATCTCAGAGCCCTAACCACTTCCTTCGGACGGCTGACGAGAAGCCAAAGAGAATTCCCTGGAACCTGCTTTGGTGCGCTTGCGACGGAGCTCGGACCTCTTGTCAGCAGAGTCTGAAACACAATAGCAACAAAACACAACAAACACGAGAGACACAAATAAGTACAAGTGCTCGAGAAGCTAGCGAGGAATGGAAGATAGAGAAGAAACAGGACTGGCACCACTGTGTACCCCGTGCACACGGGGGTCTGACCACCGTGGACACGGGGGTCCCATGCGCACGGTACAAGGCCCGTGGACACGGGGGCCCCGTGCGCACGGTACAAGGCCCGTGGACACGGGGTTCGCCCAGCGGCAACCACTTCCAGATCGAGATCCGGGAGTGAGTGCGGCAGGGAACTGCCACAGTACTGCCCATCCGCCCCTAGTCTACCACAAGGGAACGACTGGCCTAGACTAGTAGAGGAAACCCTAGACTAAAACGGATCCAAAGGAGGAAAAAGAAGAACAAGGGGAGGGGGATACCAGAGGAGGACCCCATCCCGGAAGATCTCCACGGAGCAGCGAAGTCCCACGGCGCACGGAGGAGCACCGGCGACAAGGAGGCGACGGCGGCGGCCTGGAGGCGATCTGGGGCGTGGAGGGGGCGACTGGGTGGGAAAGAACCCAAACCCCCCACGCCCACCTCTTTAGGGCCAGAAACCGCAGACCCCGTGTGCACGGGCTAAAGGCCCCGTACGCACGGGGGCCCGTGCGCACGGTACAACGGCCGTGGGCACGGGGTCCCCGTGCGCACGGTACAAGGGCCGTGGGCACGGGGTATCCAGAGGATTTTGACAGGAAGAAGCTTGTTGGGTTATGGCTGAATGCAAATTCTTACCAAGACCCTAAAGAGCATTCCCGCCTCACTTCTGAACACGTCGCAGAAGAAATCCAACACTACTAGAAAGGAGTATGTGTAGCACTTGCACTGGAAGAGACTCGAGAAAACACACACTCACGGAAACACGAACACAACGACAAGAAGAACCACACAAACAAAAGACAAAAACGATCCAACCTCCAACGGAGGGCGGTGGCCGAAGCCACCATGTTTGAGTTTGTTTGGTATGGCACCGCGAAGATATGAACCTTGGGTCCAAGACCAATACTCATCTTTGAAGCACAAATGCCATCTTCAAATGGCTAATGTGAAAGATTTTGATCAATTTATGCACTAGTAGGATAAGATAGCTCATTAGTTGAGCTAGCTCCCCCTACTTAGGTGCCTACATCTAAAACAAGATACTAGTAGAGTATGTGTGTGTATGCAAGAACCTCAATCCAAGTTACTTATATCCACGATATTCAGCTCATGCCTTAACTCGCGGAATCTTGCTTCATCAAGTGGCTTGGTAAAAATGTCGGCAAGTTGCTTCTCGGTGTTGACATGGAATAAATCAATGTCTCCCTTGGCCACATGATCTCGAATGAAGTGATGACGAATCTCGATATGTTTGGTTCGGCTATGTTGCACTGGATTGTCGGCGATCTTGATTGCACTTTCATTGTCACAAAATAGAGGCACTTTGTCACATTTGACACCATAATCCATCAAAGTTTGCCTCATCCATAATAATTGTGCACAACAACTTCCTGCAGCAATGTACTCGGCCTCGGCGGTTGAAAGGGACACACAATTCTGCTTCTTTGAAGACCAACTTACCAATGACCTCCCTAGGAATTGACAAGACCCGGAAGTGGACTTGCGGTCTACCTTGTCTCTGGCCCAATCCGAATCCGAATATCCTAATAACTTGAAAGTTGCTCCTTTGGGGTACCAAAGGCCCAAGTTTGGGGTATGAACCAAATATCGAAGGATTCTTTTCACTGCCGAAAAATGGCTCTCCTTGGGAGCGGATTGAAATCTTGCACACATACACACACTCAACATAATATCCGGCCTAGATGCACAAAGGTAAAGCAAAGAACCGATCATAGAGCGATATACCTTTTGATCCACATCTTTACCATTGGGATCAAGATTAAGTTGGCCATTTGTGGGCATGGGCGTCTTCATGGGCTTGACATCTTGCATTTTGAACCTCTTGAGCATGTCTTGAATATAAAGTGCTTGGTTGATGAAGGTTCCTCCTCTCAATTGCTTCACTTGAAATCCGAGGAAAAACTTCAACTCTCCCATCATGCTCATAGCAAATTCCTTGGTCATAAGATTCTCAAACTCAACGTTAATAGCATGGTTAGTGGAACCAAAAATAATATCATCAACATATATTTGGCACACAAACAATTCTCCTTTTACCCTCTTCGTGAAGAGAGTGGAATCTATTAACCCGATATGGAACCCCTTCTCGCTTAAGAACGCCGTAAGGTGATCATACCAAGCACGAGGTGCTTGTTTAAGTCCATAGAGCGCCTTATGGAGTTCATAAACGTGAGAGGGGTGATCGGGGTCTTCGAAACCAGGAGGTTGTTTGACATACACCAACTCCTTAAGAGGACCATTAAGAAATGCACTCTTCACATCCATTTGATACAATTTGAAATCATGATGTGAAGCATATGCAAGCAAGATATGAATGGACTCAAGACGGGCAACGGGGGAAAAGGTTTCACCGAAGTCCAAACCTTCAACTTGGGTGAACCCTTGTGCCACTAACCTTGCCTTGTTTCTAGTGACTTGTCCATGCTCATCTTGTTTGTTCTTAAAGATCCACTTTGTTCCAATGACATTATGATGTTCTTTGGGTCTCTTCACAAGAGTCCATACTTTGTTGCGGGTGAAGTTGTTGAGTTCTTCATGCATGGCATTTACCCAATCCGGGTCGTCAAGTGCATCTTCAACCTTAAGGGGCTCAACACAAGAGACAAACGAGTGATGTTCACAAAAGTTTGCCAAATGTATACGAGTAGTTACCCCTTTGTTGATGCTTCCATAAATGTTGTCAGTGAGATGTTGAAGATGCTTTAACTTGGCGGCCGCTTTTTGCACTTTGAGGGTAAGCTCTTCTTCACTTGGTTTTGAACTTGTGGAAGAAGCTTGGCCTTGAGAATGCTTTAGCCTTGGAGACACCCTTCTCTTCACAACCTCTAGTTCTTGATCACTTGGATTTGATGATGTGGAAGACACTTGAGGTTGGGATTGATCTTGATCTTGATCTTGATCAAGAGCTTGACCTTGGGCCTCACGGATTGGTTCTTCGCCATTTGGTTGGGCTTGCCCTTGATCTTGCTCGGGAACATGAGGGACTTGATCTTGTTCTTGGATAGGTTCATGATTTTCCATAGCATCTTGACCTTGTGGTGGCGGTGATGACTTCCCTTGTGGAGAATCCACAAGAGGGGCTCTTACTTCTTCTTCTTCTACTTGGACTTGGGGTGTTTCTTGTGGACGAATGTGGTCTATCCCCATAGTCCTTATAGCTTGTGAAGGAGCCTCATCACCTACAACACTAGGAACAATTAGCTCCGCACGGGAACCATTATCTTCATCAAACTCCACATTTATCGTTTCCTCAATACATCCGATGGATTTGTTGAGAACACGGTAAGCATGCGAGTTTGATGCATATCCAACAAATATGCCCTCATAAGTTTTAGGCGCAAACTTAGCTAAACAGGATTTCTTATTTAGAATGAAACACTTACAATCGAATACTCGAAAGTATTTGACGTTAGGCTTTCTCCCGATTAGGAGTTCGTAGGGAGTCTTGTTCTTGAGCTTACAAAGATAAAGCCGGTTTGTAGCATGGCACGCGGTGTTGATGGCTTCGGCCCAAAGCTTGTATGGAGACTTGTACTCGTCAAGCATGGTCCTTGCCATCTCAATGAGAGTCCGGTTCTTCCTTTCCGCAACACCATTTTGTTCGGGAGTGTATGGCGCGGCATATTGATGCTTGATCCCCTCATCGCTCAAGAACTCGTTCATAGTGTAATTTTTGAACTCGGTGCCGTTGTCACTTCGAATTGCCTTGATCTCACAATTATGTTGACGTTGAGCTTCTTTGGAAAAGTTGATGAAGGTGTCTTGAGTTTCATCTTTAGTCTTGAGGAAGAACACCCATGTATATCTTGTATAGTCATCGACAATGACAAGGCAATACCTCCTCCCTCCCAAACTATCATAAGATGGAGGCCCACAGAGATCCAAGTGAATGAGCTCGAGAGGCCTCAAAGTGGTAATGATAGTTGACACCTTATGAGCTTTTTCATGAAGTTTTCCGGCAATGCACGCACTACAAGGACGATCTTTGGCAAAAGATACATTGGTTAGTCCAAGGATGTGCTCCCCCTTTAAGAGAGCTTGTAAATTTCTCATGCCAACGTGTGCTAGCCGGCGATGCCAAAGCCACCCCACGTCGGCCTTGGCCATTAGACATGTTGCAAGATAAGTTTTCTCATTTGAGAAATCAACCACGTAAAGGTTGTCTTCAACATGCCCAACAAAGACCACTTTGAGATTGCTTCTCTTAAAGACGGTCACATGAAATTCACCGAAATGAGAATCATAACCGGCACGAGCCAATTGAATCGTAGAAAGTAAATTGTAGTGAAGAGATTGAACAAGCATGACATTCTTAAGTGATGCATCACTAGAGATTACCACCTTGCCCAAACCCAATACCTTGCCCTTGCTATTGTCACCAAAAGAGATGTTTGAAGTGGCCTTGAGCGAATCAATGAACTCCACAAGCATCTCCCTCTCTCCGGTCATATGATTGGTGCAACCACTATCGATCACCCATTGTGTTCCACCGGAGGTATAGTCCTACAAGAATCAAGCTTTGATTTTAGGTCCCCATTTTGCAATGGGTCCTAGAGAGTTAGCAATAAGGGTCTTAGGAACCCAAATAGTCCAAGCATAATCATCATAGTTAGTGCCAACGAATTTAGCAAAGGTATGACCATCATTTCCTCTCATGAGGACATAAGATGGGTTGTTCTTGCCGGCAAACTCTTTGGGAATGGCCTTGTCCCTAGTGACCTTGCCATCCCCGACATTCCATTTTTCCTTCTCCTTCTCCTTGTGTCCTTCATGAACAAATGCTATCTTTTGTTGGGGAGGAGAAGTAGGACCGATCTTCTTCTTGTTGCTCTTCTTCTTGGTCTTCTTCTTCTTAGAAGAGGGGTCAAACCCAATTCCCTCCTTGGCAACACACTCCTTTTGGTTGCTCAAGAGGTCATTGAGGTTTTTCTCCCCTTGAATGCACGACACAAGCCCTTTCTCAATTTGGGCTTTTAACTTCTTATTCTCCTCTTGGAGAGAGGTGCAATCATGAGCAAAGTTAGCCGTACAAGATTCATCATTTAAATCAATATGAGGGACGAAAGTAAGAGCCTTAATGGTTGTAGCTTTAAGTTGAGCATACGACTCGGTGAGGGCAATGAGGTCACCTTTGACAACCTTGGAACTAGTCACAAGGAGCTCATGTTCCTCAACAAGTCTCGTGTGATCAACTAGAAGCTTTTCAACCCTTACTTTAAGGGCATCGTTGTTCTCAAGAGCAAGTTGCAACGCATCATCGGTTTTAACAAAGTCAATTTTATGAGAAGACAAGGCTTCCTCAAGTGATGCTCTCATGACACTCTCTTCATATAGCTCGTGCTCGAGGAGTTCGACTCTCTCTTTTTCCTCTATGAGGAGGTTTTCAACGTTCTCAATAAAATCATCGCATTCGGCGAGTGATTTAAGGAGATCACTAAAACGAGCACGAGCTTCACCATGAAGAGTGTTCATGAAAGCCATCAAGGATTCCTCATCATTATCCACACCATCATCACACTCATCCTCCACTATCTCACATGAAACATTGGGAGTGTGGATGAAGGGTTTTTGAGAGTTGGACTTTGTTTTTACCTCTTTGGCCATGAGGCAATGATGAGTGAACGGCTTGTCCTCGTTGGGAGAGTCGAAGAGGCCGGTGGTGGAGGAGGAGGTAGTGGCATGCATGGCAATGGCGGCCGTGCCCACATAATCATCATCACCGTCATCTTCATCTCCGGACATGTACTCCTCATGAACAAGAGCCTTGTCATCTTTCCTCTTGGAAAACTTGGTGAACTTCTTCTTCTTGAGCACAAGCTTCTCGGACTTGTCTTCACGTCTCTCATAAGGACAATCGTGCACAAAATGTCTTGGGCTATCACAATTGTAGCATTTTCTTCGTCCAAACGATCTTCCTTGCAGATTCTTCCCTTTGTTTGCCATGGTCCCGGAATATTTCTTGACCAAGAGAGCCAAGTCTTCCGCAAAGTCATTTGCCGGGCATGAGGTGTCAACATCTTCCTCACAAGTCTCTTCAACAACTTCTTCATCCCTTGAGGGTTGGGCAACTACTTTCTTGTCCTTCAATGCAAGATTTGAGTTCTTGGTGGCTTGAGCTATGGCAAAGGTCTTCTTGGACTTGGTCTCCAAAAGAACATGAGTTGAGAAAGTGGATACAACTTGTGCCGCGGTCAACTTTTGATAGTCCGGGCATTGATGTATCATCATCACCATGGTATGTTCCGTGAGAACCATAGCATCAATGAACTTGTCCTTAATGAAATCATCATTCGCCCAAGTGCACTCAAAGGTTCTCAAATTGAGCACAAGAGACTTCAACCTTCGATATACCTCTTCCGCGGACTCACCCTCATTTCTCACAAATAGGTTGACTTCTTGCTTGAGCAAAGCCAACCGAGATCTTCGAATTGCTTCATCACCTTCGAGGGCCTCCTCAAGGCAATCCCAAATTTCCTTGGCGGTCTTGAGGAGAGCAATGGAGTCACTATAGTCATCGGTCACCGCGGTGCGCAACATGTGGTGGGCGGTAGCATTGAGTTGATCATCAACTGCTTCTCTTGGAGTGAGATTCATGGGATCCTTGGGGTTGAAACCATTGACCACAATCCACCATAGTTGTGTAGATGCACTGCGAATATGAGACTCCATATCTAGCTTCCACTTAGCAAACGCGTTAGCTTTCAAAGGGGGCGGAGGCCCCACAGGATTAATGCGAGGGTGCTGCAAGGGTTGTGGTGAGTAAAATGGTTCCACGGCATTGTACTTGGGAACTTGAGTGCGAGCCGGGGATGCAAGAGGTTCTCTCGAATCATCCGCATCATGAACCGCATTTGGATCAAATGAGTTTGAGGCGGATGTCGAGGGTTTTAAGCGAGCATCAATTTCCTCCTTGACCGAGGAGCGAACTTCTTTCAACATAGAAGTTTTGAGGTCCGCAAACATTGAAAGAATATCGGCCGCAGTCAACGGGGCACCCGGGTTAATGGGGGCGACGGGAGCAACGGCCAGAGCAACAAGTGCGTCGGCCGCGGCGGGGGGTAGGTTTTGACCATCCTCCGCAAGTGGTGCGACACCTCCCTCATTCCCTAGATCGGCCATATCCTCTAAGGTTGTAAAACCTTATTTTAGAGCACGAGGCTCTGATACCAATTGAAGGATCGATACGGTCGACTAGAGGGGGGGTGAATAGGAGACTACAAATTTTACTCTTTCTTGTCAATTTTAAGGCTTAGCGGATAAAAAGGGTTCACTAGATATGCAACTAGGTGAACACAACCTATATGACAAGCAAGCTCTAAGCTAAGTATGCTAGGAAACAAACTAATTAGCAAGCCAACAAGCATACAAGGCTAAGTAAAGTGCGGGAAAGGATTAACCACAAGTGAGACGAGGACGCAGATTTTATCCCGAAGTTCACTCTTCCTTGGGGAAGAGCTACTCTCCGTTTGGAGCGGTGCCGGAGCCAAAGCTTGTGGAACGCCACCGAAGGCTCACCGTAATCTCCTTCGAGTCACCCCCAACGGATGAGCCTCGAATCACTCGGGGTTGGTCTTGAAGGCGACCACCACACCTTTACAAACTTCTCCGGAGCACACCACAAGAAAGGAAGCTTCCGAAGGAACCTCTAACCGCCTAGGAGCCCAAGCTCCAAGAGTAATAAGTCATGGTGGATGAATGTTGCGGGGAATGCGATTTGGTTTGGTTAAAGTGTGGATCGGGTCTTGCTCTCCCAATCCCCAAAGTTTCAACAAGATTGGGTGGAGGGATTGAGAGTAGTGAGCAAAATGGGGTGTAGCAATGGAGGAGCTCAACAAGACATTAGGGTTAGAGGATGGAGGAGGAAGAAGGGGGCTTTTATAGTGTTCTTGGCCGGGAGGGGATTTCTGCCCGTTGGACCCCGTGCGCACGGGCCAAGTTAGCCCCGTGCGCACGGGGTGTCCAGTGAGATGCGAGGTACCCCGTGCGCACGGGGTGTCCAGTGAGTTTCGAGGTACCCCGTGCGCACGGGCCAAGTCAGCCCCGTGCGCATGGGGTGTCCAGAAATATTCTGACTACCCCGTGCGCACGGGGGTCAGAGACCCCGTGCACACGGGGTGTCCAGAAGATTTCTGATGAAACATCACAGGACACCACGGCAAAGCACACAACAAGTGGAATATCTGAGGAGGTGTAGGAGGGCTGGTGTATCTGTCTTGGAGGCATTCCCACACGACACTAATTCCATGAAGACCCCTCTTGATAGTGCGGTTTTACCTACGACTCAAATCGAACCAAAACGAAAAACCTTCGAGTCGCCGGTAACCACGCCTTTGATCTTTTTGGACTGGGGGGTCGCACACCTCCATCAATGGACACCTTGGAACCAACGTCCTGAGATAAACTTTAGCAACCAACATTAGTTCCACTAACCACATTGTCATCACACCAAAATATAATCTAAGTGATACTTGCACTTTCAGCACTGGGCATTATGTCAATAGGTTAGTCCCAAAAAATGATATAAAGTTGCTATGAAATGAATATAAAACATCCAAGATTGATAATATAACAGCATGGAACAATAAAAAATTATAATACATTGGATACGTATCAGCGATCCGATTGCTTCATTGGTAGTAATGTTCAGGTGCGAGAGATCTTCATCACGGTGTGCTTCACGCTTATTGACGGTGGTCAACGTTGGTCCTTCACAACGGTGTATGGACTTCATGATGCGCATAGGAAGCCTGCTTTCCTCATGGAGCTCGTGCGTCCTTGGGTAGTAGTAGGGGATTTCAACCTTACCAAAGTCCCATAGGACAAAAACAATGCCTGAGTGTATCGCCGATGGATGGATGCTACTTGTGATAGGCGTTGGGATTTCCCCGGAGAAGAAGGGTGATGTGATACGCCTCCAACATATCTATAATTTTTGATTGTTCCATGCTATTACATGATCAATCTTGGATGTTTTTTATACATTTACTAGCAACTTTATATCACTTTTTGGGACTAACCTATTAACTTAGTGCCCAATATGAGTTGCTGTTTTTTGCTTGTTGTTTTACTTTGCAGAATATCAATACCAAACAAAATTCAAATGCCCCAAAACTTTTCAGAGATTTTTTCTTGCAAGAAGAGACCCTGGAAGCTTCTGGAGGCCAGGAGAAGAGGCTCGTAGGGCCCACTAGGCACCAGGGCGCGCCAGGGGCCTGGGTAGTGGGTCCCACGGGCATAGTCTTGACCTACCTCCGCCTCTATAAATACTCTAAAATCCCAAAAACCCTAGGGGAGTCGACGAAATATTTTTTCCGCCGCCGCAAGTTCCAGAACCACAAGATCCAATCTAGAGGCCTTTTCTGGCACTCTGCCCGAGGGGGCAACGATCACAGAGGGGTTCTTCATCATCCTTGCTGCCCCTCCGATGATGCGTGAGTAGTTTAAAACAGACCTACGGGTCCATAGTTAGTAGCTAGATGGCTTCTTCTCTCTTTTAGATCTTCAATAAAATGCTCTCCTTGATTTTCTTGGAGATCTATTTGATGTAATGACTTTTTGTGGTGTGTTTGTTGGGATCTGATGAATTGTGAGTTTATGATCAGGTCTATCCATGAATATTATTTTGAGTTTTCTCTGAACTCTTGTATGCATGATTGTTATAGCCTCGTATTTCTTCTCCGAATTATTGGTTTGGTTTGGCCAACTAGATTGATTTTTCTTACCATGGGAAGAGGTGCTTTGTGATGGGTTCGATCTTGCGGTGCTCAATCTCAGTGACAGAAAGAGACATGACACGCATGTATCGTTGCTATTAAGGGTAAGAAGATGGGTTTATTGATACGTCTCCAAAGTATCTATAATTTATGAAGTATTCATGCCATGTTTACAACAATTTTATATGGTTTTGGTATAATTTGCATGGAACTAACCCGGACTGATGCTGTTTTCAGCAGAACTACCGTGGTGTTGTTTTTTGTGCAGAAATAAAAGTTCTCGGAATTCGACGAAACTTTTTGACGATTTTTTCTGGAACAAAAGAGACCCCCGAAGCTTTGTGGGAGGGCCAGAAGAGCCACGAGGAGGGCACAACCCACCAGGGCCCGCCTGGTGGACCGTCCGTGCCCCGGTGGGTTGTGCTCACCTCGAGGCCCATCTTACCGTGAAACCGATGCCCAAAAATCCTATAAATAGAGAAACCATCAGAAATAGCCCTAGATCAGAAGTTCCGCCACCGCAAGGCTCTGTAGCCACTAAAAACCAATCTAGACCCCGTTTCGGCACCCTGTCGGAGGGGGAAATCATCATTGGTGGCCATCTTCATCATCCCGGCGGCCACCACGATGAGGAGGGAGTAGTCCACCCTCGGGGATGAGGGTTTGTACCAGTAGCTATGTGTTCAATCTCTCTCTCTCTCTCTCTCTCTCGTGTTCTTGAGATGTCACGATCTTGATGTATTGCGGGCTTTGTTAATATAGTCGGATCATATGGTGTTTTCCCCTCTCTATGTTGATGAATTGAGTTTTCCCTTTGAGATTTCGTTGTTATCGGATTGAATACTTTTATGGATTTGAGAACACTTGATATATGTCTTGGAATTGAATACTCGTGGTGACAATGGGGTATCGTATTGATTCACTTGATATATGTTTTGGCACTCAACTCGCGGATTCCCGAGGTGACATTGGGGTAATCTATGCATAGGGGTTGATGCACGTTCTTGTCTTTGTTTCTCTGGTAGAAATCTTGGGGCACTCTTTGAAGTTATTTGCGTTGGATTGAGTATTACGGATCTGAAATTATTTGGTGTTATTTTAGTATGAACTCTAGGATAGATCGAACGGAAAGAATAGCTTTGTGTTATTTTAGTATGAACTCTTGAATAGATCAAACAGAAAGAATAGCTTTGAGGTGGTTTTGTACCCTACAAACAATTTCGTCTTATGTTCTCCACTAGATAGGAACTTTGGAGTGATTCTTCATTGCACTTTGAGGGATGGTTATGTGATCCAACTATGTTAGCATTGTTGAGAGATTGCACTAGCGAAAGTACGGACCCTAGGCCTTGTCTTCAAGCATTGCAATACCGTTTGTGCTCACTTTTGTTACTTGCTACCTTGCTTTTTGTTGTTGTTACTATTACAAAATCAATATCTACTATCATTACTACACTTTTATCACCATCTCTTCGCCGAACTAGTGCGCCAATACAATTTACCATTGTATTTGGTGTGTTGGGGACACAAGAGACTTTTTGTTATTTGGTTGCAGGGTCGTTTGAGAGAGACCATCTTCATCCTACACCTCCCACGGATTGATAAACCTTAGGTCATCCACTTGAGGGAAAATTGCTACTATCCTACAAAACTGTGCGCTTGGAGGCCCAACACAAGGCTACAAGAACAAGTTGCGTAGTAGACATCAAGCTCTTTTCTGGCGCCGTTGCCGGGGAGGTGAGTGCTTGAAGGTATATCTTTAGATCTTGCAATCGAATCTTTTAGTTTCTTGTTTTATCACTAGTTTGGTTTATAAAAGAAAACTACATAAAAAATGGGATTGAGGTTGCATCATATTATTGATCATCTTTATAATATCTTTCTTGAAAATTGTGCTCAAGTGTTAGAAGAAGAAGTCAATAAAATGTTTGGCACAAAATATTTGAATGATGAGCATGATTGCAATGTTGTTAGTATGAATTCTTTGAATATCCATGATGCTAATGATATGCAAAGCCATAAGCTTGGGGATGCTATGTTTGATGAAGATGATATTTTTAGTCCCCCTAGTTTTGATGAGAAAATATATTATGATGATGAAAGCATGCCTCCTATTTATGATGATTATATTGATGAAAGTGGATTTGGAGAGGTCATGACTTTATTTAATGATGATTCCACTATGTTGGAAGAGGCTTCAATTGAATATGATAACAAAGTTCCTATCTATGATGATTATGGTGATGACATGTATGCTACAAAGAATAATGATAACCATATCATGATTTTAATTTCCAATCACATGATAGTTATTTTGTTGAGTTTGCTCCCACCACTATTGATGTGTAACATCCCAAATTTTCAATTTGGTATGTTATACATAGATCATCATTGCATATCATGTTTTATTGCATTATGACAAATCCTCGATAAATCCTAAGCAACTCAAGGACCCTCGGAGAGAGTTGGGGATTTTCTCGAATTTTCATATTTGATTTTCATCAAATAATAAGACGAGGATTTTGGTTTTAATTATTTTCTCTCCGAAAAAATATTTCATTTTACAAATAAACGAGAGGAGAAAATATGACTTCTCCAAAACAATTGAAATACTGGAGGAAAAGTGTTAAAATCATTTATTGGAATTTATTCGGATTTTATTTGCAATTTTATTGCATTAAAAATATTGCATGTTTTAAAAAATATATTTTGTGTTAAAAAAATGTTCACCCTATTCTAGATTTTCTAACTAGACGGGGGAAATTTGTTTTACCTTTTTTGGACTTTTATTTATTTTTCTACGAATTATTTTCCGCGGAACGTTTTAAAAAAAACTGCGCGCGCCCGCTGGGCCGAGCCGCAGGCCGGCCCGCCCGCGTCGTCCTCCTCGCGCACGCAGCGCCGCCGCCGCTCGGAGTCCGAGCTCCGCACGCCCCCGCCGGCCGCCCCCTTCCCCAAGCCACCTCGACCCCCCCCCATATAAATACCCCCGCACCCCCCCCCCCCTCTTCCCTCATCCCGCCGCCGCCCGCCTTGCCCCGCACCCGCCGCCGCCGGAGCCGAGCACGGGAGCCGCCGCCGCCGCCGTTTGCCGCCCCCTCGCACCCCCCTCGCACCCCGCACCCCGCGCCCTCGCCGCCCCTCGCCGAAGAAGCCGGAGCCCCGCCGGAGCACGCCCCTGACGAGGTAGCCGCACCTCGCCTCGTTGCCGGTTTTTGTAAAAAAAAACCGTTCGTTTAAAAAAAACCTAGATCGGTTTTTTTTCGGTTTTATTATTTTGCGAGCATTCACCGAACCGTTCGTTTTAACGAACGCGTTCGTCGGTTTTTCTCTGTTAACGAACGTCCGTTCTTTAACCGTTCGTCCGTTTTTCTTTTTCGTCGGATTTTTCCGCTATTTTCTCAGATTCGATTTCTGATCGAATCTTCGTTTCTGTTTAACTTCTCTCTCGTTTATCGGAATCAGGTGATTCAAGCGCCTAGAGTTTCGTCTCAAAATTCTCTTTCCGTTTAACCTACTCAAACAAGTTTTTGCTACTGTAAAATTTGACCTAGATCCAGATTAGTAAACGAAGCTTCTTTCTTTCGCAGTTTGACTTTCGTGGCTTCTTTCGAGTTGATTCTTTTTGCAAACTGGAGTTCTTAAGATGAACTTTCTGGTTGGATCTTTCAATCGAGTTTTACCTGTGCATTAGATGAGTACTTATTGTTTGCTTGTTTGTTTGCGATAGAGTACCCGGAGTGTGCCGCTTGTTACTTCGAATCGCTAGGTTTTGCGGATCATCAGCAAGGCAAGTAACACTTTGATCATACTTTCCATACCCAGTTTTATTGCATTAGATCTATTCCTCAAACACTTGCATGATTAGGATCTAATTAAATTGTGGGAATTGGGAAGTAGTTGAGGTAGTACCTATTACCTGTTCTCTTATCAAACCCTTGGGAGTTACTTCTACGTTGCTATTATATTGCCATGCTATGCTCGTAGACGTGGATTGGTTTTTGAGAGATATTCATGACAAATGTGAGATTGTTAATAATGGCTTACCTAAGGTGGCAACTAAAACTCACATCTGGGTGGATTGAGGCACCTGGAGAATCCAGTGTTGTCTGTTTGTATAAGGACCGCCACCCAGGCTCAAAGGGATCATAAGATTATTCATGCTGGAAACTTCCGTGTGCAGCCACAAGCTATTATGGGCTCTAGCATAGTTGAGTAGGTTGCATGATCTCTTGAAGAGGTGGGCTAGCAGATGTAGGGGAAAGTAGGTGTACCGGTCCACCCAGAGTAAAGAGTGATTGTTTCGGAAAGACTGTGTCTCGGTCATCCGTTTCTCAAACATCAGGCAGTGCGAGAATCAAGCGGAGGCGATCGAGTCTTGTGGGGAAAAGTGCGCAAACCTCTGCAGAGTGTACAAACTAATCATGGTTAGCCGTGTCCCCGGTTATGGACAACTTGAGTATCTAGTACCTGGATTATCATTTGAATCTCATCACCATGTTACTTTTAATTAATTTTGTGGGTTAATGATGACACTTAATTGGGATTGAGTTGGAGGTACCTTCTCAATGTTTAACAACCACCATGATAGTTAAATAAAATTTATTCCTTTGAAGTAGGGAAAAATTGGCTTTTCGCATAAAACTTAACCATAGAGCTTTCCACCAGCCATATATGCATGTAGTATAGCAATATTATTGTTCGTTATTCTCTATGTGTTACATTGCCAGCATATTCTATGTGCTGACCCGTTTTCGGGCTGCAACGTTTCATGTTGCAGACTTTTCAAACGACGAGTAAGGTGCCTTGGGTCGTGGTCTTATACTCAGTGATGCCGCTGGAGTTGATGGACTCACTTATCTTCCAAGTCTTCCGATGTTATCGTTTTAGATGGCCTTAAGCCATGTTTATCATACTTAATCTCTTCAGAGATATTCGATGTAATAAGTGTGTGATTGCTACTCTGTTATAAATCCTCCATTTGTACTGTGCGTGTCAGCATTACTGATCCAGGGATGACACTGGTGCACAGCAGCACAGACCATTTGAGGTCTGGTCGCTACATGATGAGAATAAATTTGCTTATGTGGAGAGTAACAAAATTTCTATGCTTATGCATCATGAAAAGAATGCTTTATGTGATAGTTATATTGTTGAATTCATTCATGATGCTAATGAAAATTACTGTGAGAGGGGAACATATGCTCTTACATATTGCAATAATATCAAGTTTCCTCTCTTTATGTTGAAAGTTTTGAAGTTACACTTGTTTTGCCTTCCTATGCTAGTTGATTCTTGTTCCCATAAGTTTTTTTCCCACAAAATCCCTATGCATAGTAAGTGGGTTAGGATTAAATGTGCTAGTCATATGCTTCATGATGCTCTCTTTGTGTTTCAATTCTTATCCTTAATGCGAGCATCATTGAAATCATCATGCCTAGCGAAAGGCATTAAAGAAAAGCGCTTGTTGGGAGAAAACCCATCACTTTTACCTACTATTTTTGTGTGTTCACATGATTAGGCTACTGTAGTAATCATGTTTTATTGCTTTTGTTTCAATAAAGTGCCAAGTAAAGCTTTTGGGATAGTGTGGATGATAGTTGACTTGAATCTGTGCAAAAACAGAAACTTTTGCACTTAGTCCAGGAATTTTGAAAATTCACTGGAATGTGATTTTGATCCAAATTTTTTACAGGTGATAGATATACAAATTCTCTACGTTGTCCTAATTTTCAGAATTTTTGGAGTAGCAGAAGTATGCTTGGAGTACAGATTACTACAGACTGTTCTATTTTTGACAGATTCTGTTTTCAATGCATAGTTTGCTTGTTTTCTAGTTTCTATGGCTTATATTGCTCAATATAAATTGTAGAAATGATATGCTAACGTAGGCATTGTGGGGAAACAATGCTGAATCTTGTCTTTGACAGTACCAAAGCGAAATGGTTCGCTCTTTATCATACTAACCTATCTCACGAAGTTTCGTTAAGTTTTGTGTGATTGAAGTTTTCAAGTTTTGGGTGAGATGTCGATATGAGGAGAATAAGTAGTGACAAGACCCTAAGCTTGGGGATGCCCAAGGCACCTCGAGGTAATATTCAAGGAATATCCAAGCAACTAAGCTTGGGGATGCCCCAGAAGGCATCCCCTCTTTCGTCTCCAACATTATCGGTAACCTCACTTGGAGCTATGTTTTCATTCGTCACATGATATGTGTTTTGCTTGGAGCGTCAATTCATTTTGTTAGGATTTGCTTTCTGTTATTTAGAATAATGTTTTGCATCTTTATTTTCAATAAAAATGTCAAGGATAGCCTTTACCATCCTTATTTTGCAAGTATACATGTTGCTGTTTCAAAACACAAAGTTTATCGCTGTTGCAAAAATTCCCTAGAAAAGTCAGAATGTGATAAAATGATGAAACTTTTTGAAAAATAAGCTCTGATAAATTTTCTACAGTGTGGTAAATTTTCATAATTTTTGGAGTTAGGCAAGTATGAGGAATCTTGCATTCTTTACAGACTGTACTGTTTTGGCAGATTGCTGTTATGTTTGCATTGTTTGCATATGTTTGCTTGTTTAATGATTCTATTCGAGGATAGGAGTATTAAATATGCAGAGGCATTTAGTATGCAATGGTGAATAATAATTTTAGTGATTTTCTACAGTAGAGAATGATAAAGTTTTTGCATTAGTTTATACTAACTTATCTCACGAGTTCTTGTTGAGTTTTGTGTGGATGAAGTTTTTTAAGATTTAGGGAAACCGTGATATAAAAGGAATTAAGGAGACACAAAAGCTCAAGCTTGGGGATGCCCAAGGGAGCCCAAGATAATATTTCAAGAAGTCTCAAGCATCTAAGCTTGGGGATGCCCGGGTAGGCATCCCACCTTTCTTCTTCTATAGTTATCGGTTAGTATCGGTTGAACCTAAGTTTTTTCTTCTGCACATGATGTGTGCTATTCTTGGAGTGTCTTTTTTTTGTTTTTGCTTGCTGTTTTAATAAAATACTTAGATCTGAAACTTTTAAATAAGAGAGAGCCCTCACATAGCTATTTATTTACTTAACTACTCGCATGATCTTCACTTATATCTTTTTGGAGTAGTTTGTCATTTACTCTTGTGCTTCACTTATATCCTATGAGTAAATTGTTGAATAAATTGAATGAAATAAAGTTGAAATTATATGTTCATATCATGCCAAGTGGTAGCTTCACATTGGGTTTAGAAAGTGAAATCTTTTGAAGATTGACAATCACAATATTGGTCATACAAGCATTCCTGAATGATTAGTATAAGGAAGAGAACTTTCACATGCAAATACACTATCATGGAAATCTTTTGTGATCGTGAGCCCCCATCAAAATATTATATGCCAAAATTGTCGACATTGGACAAGGAAGACAACTTAATGATTTATGTTTGTCCATATTCACGTAGAAGTTATATTGTCATAGATCCTTCAACATGTGGTGCTTGCCCCCCATCTTTGCTAGCCAAAAGTTCTGCACTAAGTAGAGATACTACTTGTGCATCGAAAACCCTTAAACCCAAATCTTATTTTCAAGAGTCCACCATACCTACCTATGGATTGAGCAAGATCCTTCAAGTAAGTTGTCATCGGTGCAATAAGGAAATAAAAATTGCTTCTAAAAGTGAAATCGTTTAGTGTAAGAGAAAATTGAGCGTTGTACGAACTTGGATGGCAAAGAATAAAAGCGACATACTGCATAATAAAGGTTGCCATCTTAAGGGGCAATACAACGTGATGTTCTTTTGCACTAAGGGGTTGAGATACAAACAAATAAGCGCATGGCAACCTCTGCTTCCCTCTGCGAAGGGCCTATCTTTTACTTATGTATTTACTTTTATGCAAGAGTCAAAGTTTTTCTCTCTATTCCTTTTTATTTTTCCCCTTTGGCAAGCATCATGTGGTGAGGAAAGATCTAGGAACATATGTCCAGTTGAATATGGGTAGCATGAGTTATTATTGTTGACATCACCCTTGGGGTGAATACGTTGGGAGGCAAAACTATAAGCCCCTATCTTTCTATGTGTCTGGTTGAAACGTTTTGCTTATGTGTATGCGGTGAGTGTTAGCAATCATAGAAGACTATATGATGGTTGAGTATGTGGAGCTCTTACTTAGACTCTGTTGAATAAATTGAATTGCAATTGCTTGGTGACTGAGATCATAGGTTGTTGAGTTTCAAGAGAATTCATTGTTTGAAACTTATCATGTGAATTGGTTGCTACTTTAACATGAGAAATTCTATAAAAAAGAATAGTTGTTATGATGCTAGGAAAAGTGATTGAAATTGTCATTGATCAAACGTGTGCACTTTGCTAGCATTCACACTTCATAAAGTATTTCATTTATCATTTACCTACTCGGGGACGAGTAGGAATTAAGCTTGGGGATGCTGATACGTCTCCAACATATCTATAATTTATGAAGTATTCATGCCATGTTTACAAAAAATTTATATGGTTTTGGTATGATTTGCATGGAACTAACCCGGACTGACGTTGTTTTCAGCAGAACTATCGTGGTGTTGTTTTTTGTGCAGAAATAAAAGTTCTCGGAATTGGACGAAACTTTTTGACGAATTTTTTGGAACAAGCGAGGTCTAAGCTTGGGGGAGTTGATACATCCATTTTGCATCATGCTTTTATATCGATATTTATTGCATTATGGGCTGTTACTACACATTATGTCACAATACTTATGCCTTTTCTCTCTTATTTTACAAGTTTTACATGAAGAGGGAGAATGCCGGCAGCTGGAATTCTGGGCTGGAAAAGGAGCAAATATTGGAGACCTATTCTGCAGAACTCCAAAAGTCCTGAAACTGCACGGAGGCACTTTTTGGAATTAATAAAAAATACTGGCAAAAGAATCAACCAGAGGGGGCCCACACCCTGGCCACGAGGGTGGGGGCGCGCCCTACCCTCCTGGGCACGCCCCCTGCCTCATGGGCCCCCTAGCAGGCCTCCGGTGCCCATCTTTTGCTATATGAAGTCTTTCGCCCTGAAAAAAATAAGGAGGAAGCTTTCGGGACGAAGCGTTGCCGTCTCGAGGCGGAACCTTGGCGGAACCAATCTAGGGCTCCGGCAGAGCTGTTCTGCCGAGGAAACATCCCTCCGGGAGGGGGAAATCGTCACCATCGTCATCACCATCGATCCTCTCATCGGGAGGGGGTCAATCTCCATCAACATCTTCACCAGCACCATCTCCTCTCAAACCCTAGTTCATCTCTTGTATCCGATCTTTGTCTCAAAACCTCAGATTGGTACCTGTGGGTTGCTAGTAGTGTTGATTACTCCTTATAGTTGATGCTAGTTGGTTTATTCGGTGGAAGATTATATGTTCAGATCCTTTATGCATATTAATACCCCTCTGATTATGAACATGAATATGATTTGTGAGTAGTTATGTTTGTTCCTGAGGACATGGGAGAAGTCTTGTTATAAGTAGTCATGTGAATTTGGTATTCGTTCGATATTTTGATGAGATGTATGTTGTCTTTCCTCTAGTGGTGTTATGTGAACGTCGACTACATGACACTTCACCATTGTTTGGTCTTAGGGGAAGGCATTGGGAAGTAATAAGTAGATGATGGATTGCTAGAGTGACAGAAGCTTAAACCCTAGTTTATGCGTTGCTTCGTAAGGGGCTGATTTGGATCCATATATTTCATGCTATGGTGAGGTTCACCTTAATTCTTCTTTCGTAGTTGCGGATGCTTGCGAGAGTAGTTAATCATAAGTGGGATGCTTGTCCAAGGAAGGGCAGTACCCAAGCACCGGTCCACCCACATATCAAATTATCAAAGTAACGAACGTGAATCATATGAGCATGATGAAAACTAGCTTTGCGATAATTCCCATGTGTCCTCGGGAGCGTTTTCCTTTATATAAGAGTTTGTCCAGGCTTGTCCTTTGCTACAAAAAGGATTGGGCCACCTTGCTGCACCTTTTTTACTTTTGTTACTTGTTACCCGTTACGAATTACCTTATCACAAAACTATCTGTTACCGATAATTTCAGTGCTTGCAGAGAATACCTTACGGAAAACCGCTTATCATTTCCTTGTGCTCCTCGTTGGGTTCGACACTCTTACTTATCGAACGGACTATGATAGATCCCCTATACTTTTGGGTCATCAGGATTCTTTTCTAGCGCTGTTGCCGGGGAGTGAAGCGCCTTTGGTAAGTGGAATTTGGTAAGGAAAAATTTATATAGTGTGCTGAAATTTACTGTCACTTGTTACTATGGAAAATAATCCTTTGAGGGGCTTGTTCGGGGTATCTTCACCCCGACCAGTAGAGCAAAGAGTTGCTCCTCAACCTATTGAACCTACTGAAAATGTTTACTTTGAAATTCCTTCGGGTATGATAGAGAAACTGCTAGCTAATCCTTTTACAGGAGATGGAACATTACATCCTGATTTGCACCAAATCTATGTGGATGAAGTTTCTGGATTATTTAAGATTGTAGGTATGCCCGAGGATGTTATCAAGAATAAGGTCTTCCCTTTATCTTTGAAGGGAAAGGCATTGACATGGTTTAGGCTATGCGATGATATTGGATCATGGAACTACAACAGATTGAAATTGGAATTTCATTAGAAGTTTTATCCTATGCATCAGGTTCATCCTGATCGTAATTATATATATAATTTTTGGCCTCGCGAAGGAGAAAGTATCGATCAAGCTTTGGGGAGGCTTAAGTCAATGTTATATTCATGCCCCAATCATGAGCTCTCAAGAGAAATTATTATTCAAAAAATTTATGCTCGGCTTGCTCTCAATAATTGCTCCATGCTCGATACTTCTTGTACTGGTTCTTTTATGATGAAGACTATTGAATTCAGATGGGATTCATTGGAAAGAATTAAATGCAACTCTGAAGATTGGGATCTCGATGAAGGTAAGGAGTCAGGTATAACACCTAAGTTTGATTGTGTTAAATCTTTTATGGATACCGGTGCTTTTCGTGAATTTAGCACTAAATATGGACTTGACTATGAGATAGTGTAACATCCCAAAATTTCAATTTGGAATGTTATACATTAGATCATTATTGCATATCATATTTTATTGCATTTTGGTTTGATCCTAGAAATTCTACGCAACTCAAGGACCCGCGGAGAGAGTTGGGGATTTCATTATCTTCATATTCGAGTTTTTCTCGAATTTTGAAAAAAAGGATCGCTTGATTTTAATTATTTTTCTCTTGAATATTTCTTTTATAAAAATAAAAAGAGAGAGGATAAAATGACTTCCTCAAAATAAAGAAATATTGGAGATTTAATATTAAAATCAAATAAGGATTTTATTCGGAGTTTTATTGCTATTTTTATTTGAATTAGGAAACATTTGCGTTTTTCAAAATTACATTTTAGGCCCAAATAAATGTTCACCTTGTCCGGCCTATTTTTAGAGGACGGAGAAAATTTATTTCGGGATTTTTGGAGTCCGTTTAGTATTTCTTTTTATTTATTTTTCTGCATGTCGGAATTATTTAAAAAAAGTCAAACTGACTCTGGGCCATACCCGAGCGGGACACCGCCCGGGGGGCCTTTATAAGTCACGACGCCCGAGCCGCCCGAGCCCACCAGCCGCCGCAGCACAGCCGCGCCGCCGCCCAACCCTAACCCTAGCCGCCCGACGCCGACGTCGCCGCTGCCGCCGCCGCCGGCCCGCCGCCCGGAGCCGCCACCAGCCGCCTCGCCGGAGCCTGCCGCCGTCGCCGCCTCACCGGACCGCCGACGGAGGTAGCCGCCGCCGCGGTTTTCGTTAGAAAAACCGTCGGTTTTTTTAGAACCCGCGGTTTATTTTTTAGATCGGTTTATATTTTTTTTCCCCGGTTTAGTTATTTAGCGAACGCCCGTTCGTTAGTTCGTTTTAACGAACGGTTTTCACCATTTAGCCGCAGACAGCGAACGTTCGTTCGTTATCCTGTTCGTCAGTTTTTCTTTTTCTCAGATTTTCCGCGATTATTTTCGATCACGATTTCTGATCCGATTTTTGTTCTAGTATAACTTTTCGCTCGTTTATCGGAATCAGGCGATTCAAACGCCTAGAGTTTCGTCTCGAAACCCTCTTTCTGTTTAACCAACTTAAACAAGTTTTTGATACAGTACAATTTGACTTTAGTTCAGATTAGTAAACGAAGCTTCTGAAAGACTATGTCTCGGTCATCCGTTTCTCAAACACCATGTAGTGCGAGAAATCCAACGGAGGAGATCGAGTCTTGTGGGGAAAGTGCGCAAACCTCTGCAGAGTGTACAAACTAATCATGGTTAGCCGTGTCCCCGGTTATGGACATCTTGAGTATCTAGTTTCTGGATTATCATGTGAATCTCATCACTCTTAATATAAATTTGATTGGGTTATTTATTACCTTTTAATTGGGATTGAGATGGGGTTTACCATTCTCAATGTTTTCAACAAACTTTGTAGTTAAATAAAATATATTCCTTTGCAGTAGGGAAAAATTGGCTTTTCGCAAAACATATAACCATACAACCTCCACCAGCCATATATGCATGTAGTGATAGCATTATCCTGTTCATTACTCTCTTGTGTTACATTGCCAGCATTTTCCATGTGCTGACCCGTTTTCGGGCTGCAACGTATCATGTTGCAGACTTTTCAGACGACGAGTAAGGAGCCTTAGGTCGTGGTCTTTCACTCAGTGATGCCGTTGGACTTGATGGACTCACTTTATGTTCCAAGCCTTCCGCTGTTATCGTATTAGATGGACTTAAGCCATATTTGTTGTAATAAGTTCTCTTTTGAGACATTCATTGTAATAAGTGTGTGATTGCTACTCTGTTATAAATCCTTCAAGTATTGTGCGTGTCAGCATTACCGATCCAGGGATGACACTGATGCACAGAGATCAGACTGTTTGAGGTCTGGTCGCTACAAAGATGGTATCAGAGCACACACTGACTGTAGGACACGACCACTAAGCTAAAGCCTTAGATCACTACTCTCTTCTCATTTCTGACTCCTCTCCATTTTCTATTCTTTAGGATGGCGGATGCAAGGATCAAGTTCACGCAACCGGATGAAGACACCCCTTTTGGACGCCACTTGAAGGAAGTCACTAGGTACCTGAACATTGGAATACCAAGCTTCACCAGGACTTACAACGCCACTTTACCAGAAGAGGAACGCTGGATGTTTCAAGTTCAAGTTCCAGGACGAACATTCACGCCAGTCACTGAGCCCATAGAGTTTTCCTTTGATGCACCAACCTGGAGTCTAGGAAAGAGTATGGCAGCTCACATTACTATGGGACGCATTGGAGAAATTTACCACAATGATCTCAAGGATACAATCTACTAGATTTGTGGGCGCCGAGATGAACAATGGGAGATGATCAGCACTAGGAAGGATAGATCGATTGCAACTTTTATCCAGGAGTTAAACCAGCACATTCGATGCCAGGAGAACCAGATGTGCGCAGGCATGACAGATTTGAAGAAGGCAATGACAAGGATCACGGAGCTGGAGGAAGAACTCAAGGCTACTCGCGAAGATTATGAGGAGGAAATCGTCGTACTAGTGGAGAAGAATGACGACCTAACAAGGAAGCTAGGAGTTTTCATGGGAGATCCCGCGCCAGGAGGAGAAGATGACGATTCCACTTGCCCGGAGAACTACATCATCATCGACGACACCGACTCGGACCCTGACGATAGCGATGATGACTATGTTGGTGAAGCTGGAGCAGATATCATGGAGTCTTCGACCGAGCAATTTTTCTAGTCGACCACCATATCAGTAGTAGTATTCCCCCATGTATATAGTATAGTCCAAGAACTTTTGTAACGATAGTTCTAGACCGATTGTATGCCCTTGTTTGATTTGATTGAGTGATATGTTTGTGTTTGTCTCATGTGCATATGGGTAGTGTTTCCCCCCTAGACCTCATTCTATTCTGTTTTCTCATCTTTTCTAAACCCAGCAGATGCCTCCGAGATGCGACAATGGATTTGCTTTCCCACCGGAGCTCACCCAGTTGATCCAGCAGCAGAATGCATTGATGCAGATACTAGTCCAGAATCAGAACCAGGGGAACAACAACAACAACCCACCACCACCACCACCAGTTGATCACTTAGCCCGTTTTATTAGGCTGAATCCGCCGGTGTTCTCCAGTAGCACCGAGCCGATTGTTGCAGATGATTGGCTCGCAAGATTGAAAGGGAGTTGACTACTACAGGATGCACAGATGCGGAGAGAGTGCGTTTTGCCGCACACCAGCTTGATGGACCCGCAGCATCATGGTGGGAGAATTTCATAGTCACTTACCCCATTGACACTGTGACATGGGACCAGTTCCAGCAGGCTTTTCGCACTGCCCATGTTTCAGCAGGAGCTATGGCCATGAAGAAGCGTGAGTTTCGCAACTTACGCCAAGGAGGGCGCACTGTCGGCCAATATGTGGATGAATTTAGTAAGCTAGCACGTTATGCCCCGGATGACGTCGCTACAGATGCAGCTAAGAAGGAGAAGTTTCTGGAAGGACTGAATGATGAGCTGAGCATGCAGTTGATGGTGGCAAATTTCAATAACTACCAGGAATTGGTGGATAGAGCTCTCGTGCTTGAAGGGAAGCAACAGCAGATTGACAGCCGCAAGAGGAAGTATGGACAAGGGAATTATAATTCTGGAG
Source organism: Aegilops tauschii subsp. strangulata (assembly GCF_002575655.3). Classification (NCBI taxonomy): domain Eukaryota; kingdom Viridiplantae; phylum Streptophyta; class Magnoliopsida; order Poales; family Poaceae; genus Aegilops; species Aegilops tauschii. The sequence continues at coordinate 245,185,603 of NC_053041.3, forward strand.
CTCATCACAGACCCCGTTTCACCCCGAACTCGGGAGGACTTGTTCATAACCATGGAGGCCACACTCATAATGGAGGAAGTTCGCACAACCATAGTGGCTCCAAGAACGGTAATGGTAATGGAGGAAGCAGCGGACAGAACCGTTCCAACCCGGCAACACCCGCCAAGAAAGGTCTGAGCCACGTCACTTGCTACAAGTGCCAGAAGACCGGACATTACGCCAATGAATGTCCTGAAGCTAAGAATGGAAATGGCAATGGAAGCTCTGGGAAGAAGCCCAACCCTTTCACCAGGGGACAAGTGAACCACGTTAACGTGGAGGAGGTTGAAGCCCAACCCGATGCAGTAATAGGTAAGTTTTTGGTTAAGTCATTTACTGCAGTCGTACTTTTTGATACCGGTGCATCGCATTCATACATATCAAGGGGATTCATGGATAAGTTTAAGCTACCAACCCAAGCCCTTAGGTCACCCATGTTAGTAACCTCGCCAGGAGGAGAGTATATGGCCAGCCTATGGTGTGATCGGTTACCATTAAGGATTGGTAACTACTTGTTCCCCTCAGACCTAATAGTATTGGAATCACAAGGATTGGATGTGATATTAGGCATGGATTGGTTATCAAAGTATGGAGGGAACATTGACTGCGCCAGTAAGACGATCTTACTCACCACCCCAGAAGGAAGAAGGATCAAGTATGTATCCTGGCATGTGCCGAATAGGAGTCAAGTAAATTCCTTATCAGGAGTTGTACAGGAGGAAGTACCAGTGGTGAAGGATTTTCCGGATGTATTTCCAGAGGAGCTGCCCGGCATGCCACCTGATAGAGACATTGAGTTTTTGATTGAACTTTTGCCAGGCACAGGGCTAATATCTAAGAGACCGTACAGAATGCCCGCAAAGGATTTGGAGGAAATTAAGAAGCAGATTAAGGAGTTACTGGATAAAGGTTATATTCGCCCAAGTTCGTCACCTTGGGGATCACTAGTACTTCTATTGGAGAAGAAGGATGGATCTTTAAGGATGGTTGTTGATTATCGTGGATTGAATGAAGTGACGATCAAGAACAAGTACCCACTGCCGATGATCAATGATTTGTTTGACCAGCTGCAAGGAGCTAAGGTGTTCTCCAAGATCGATCTGCGATCAGGGTATCACCAGCTGAAGATTCGAGAGCAGGATATACCTAAGACAGCTTTTACCACGAGGTACGGGCTATATGAGTATACCGTTATGTCATTTGGTCTGACTAACGCACCTGCCTATTTTATGAACATGATGAACAAGGTGTTTATGGAGTTTTTGGATAAGTTCGTCATGGTGTTCATTGATGATATTCTGGTCTACTCGAAGAATGAAGAGGAGCATAAAGAACACTTGCGTTTAGTACTTGGGAAGCTCAGAGAACATCAGTTATACGCCAAGTTCAGCAAGTGTGAGTTTTGGCTGAAGGAAGTTGGATTTCTTGGACATGTTATATCCGGAGAAGGAATAGCGGTAGACCCTACCAAAGTTGTCACTGTGACAAATTGGGAGTCACCCACGTCAGTTGGAGAGATCCGGAGTTTTCTTGGACTCACAGGATACTACCGGAGGTTCATTGAGAATTTCTCAAAGATTGCAAAGCCCATGACGGAGTTGTTGAAGAAGGACACCAAGTTCAATTGGACTGAGGAATGTGAGGCCAGTTTTCAGGAGTTGGAGAGACACTTAGTTACATCACCAGTGTTGATTCTGCCAGATCAACACAAGGATTATGAAGTGTATTGCGACGCTTCTCGTCGAGGAGTTGGAGCCGTACTTATGCAGGAGGGAAGAGTTGTTTCATATGCCTCACGACAACTTAATCCCCATGAGTTAAATTATGCTACGCATGATTTAGAGTTAGCAGCCATAGTGCATGCGTTGAAGACATGGAGACATTTTCTCATCGGACATCATTGTGAGGTATACACGGATCACAAGAGTTTGAAGTATATCTTCACGCAGAAGGAGTTGAATCTCAGGCAGAGGAGATGGTTGGAGCTCATTAAGGATTATGATATGAGGTTGCATTATGATCCCGGAAAGGCTAACGTAGTAGCTGATGCGTTGAGCCGCAAAAGTCATGTCAATACACTCATGACCGGAGAGTTACCCAAGGAGTTAGCAGAAGACCTTCACGAGCTATGTTTGGAGATAGTTCCGAGAGGCTATGTAGCAGCATTGGAGATTCAATCTACTTTGATGGATAAGATCAGAGAAGCTCAGGAGACGGACAAGGAGATTGCCGAGATAAAGGAAAGAATGAGCAAAGGAAAAGCTAAAGGATTTCGTGAGGATGCGCATGATACCTTATGGTTTGAGGACCGCATATATGTGCCAAATGATCAGGAGATCAGGAAGTTGATTCTGCAATAGGCCCATGATTCGCCCTATTCGATTCACCCAGGAAATACCAAGATGTATTTGGATTTGAAGGATAGTTTCTGGTGGACCGGAATGAAGAAGGATATTGCAGAGTATGTAGCAGTTTGTGATGTATGTCAGAGAGTGAAGGCAGAGCATCAGAAGCCAGCAGGATTGCTACAACCATTGCCGATACCTGAATGGAAGTGGGATAAACTAGGCATGGACTTTATCACGGGATTACCCAGGACCCGTTCAGGCTATGACTCGATATGGGTTGTAGTCGATCGTTTGACGAAGGTAGCTCATTTCATCCCAGTGAAGACCACTTACACCAGTGCTAAGTTGGCAAAGATATACATGACCAGGATCGTATGTCTACATGGAGTTTCGAGGACCATTGTATCAGATAGAGGAACCCAGTTTACCTCAAAGTTTTGGAATCAGTTGCATGAAACTTTGGGAACCAGGCTAGAATTCAATACAACTTTTCACCCGCAGACAGATGGACAGACTGAGAGGGTCAATCAGATTCTGGAGGACATGTTGAGAGCTTGCGCGCTAGATTATGGATCCAGTTGGGACGATAATTTACCGTATGAAGAGTTCTCTTATAACAACAGTTAGCCAGTTTGAAGATGGCCCCTTTCGAAGCATTGTACGGAAGGAGGTGCAGAACACCGTTGTTGTGGGACGAAGTTGGAGACCGATAGTTGTTTGGACCAGATTTGATTAAAGAGTCTAAAGAGAAGGTTAAGCTGATTCGCGATAGACTCAAAGTAGCCCAGTCCAGGAAGAAGAGTTATGCGGATTCAAAACGCAAGGAAACAGTTTACAAAGTCCAGGTAGCCGCCGCCGCCGCGGTTTTCATTAGAAAACCGTCGGTTTTTTTAGAACCCGCGGTTTATTTTTTTAGATCGGTTTATATTTTTCCCCGGTTTAGTTATTTAGCGAACGCTCGTTCGTTAGTTTGTTTTAACGAACGGTTTTCACCGTTTAGCCGCAGACAGCGAACGTTCGTTCGTTAGCCTATTCGTCAGTTTTTCTTTTTCTCGGATTTTCCGCGATTATTTTCGATCGCGATTTCTGATCCGATTTTCGTTCTAGTATAACTTTTCGCTCCTTTATCGGAATCAGGCGATTCAAGCGCCTAGAGTTTTGTCTCGGAACCCTCTTTCTGTTTAACCAACGTAAACAAGTTTTTGCTACTGTAAAATTTGACTTTAGTCCAGATTAGTAAACGAAGCTTGTTTCTTACGCAGTTTGAGTTTTGTTGCTTCGTTTGATTTGATTCTTTTTTCAAACCGGAGTTCTTAAGTTGAACTTTCTGGTTAGATCTCTTATTTGAGTTTTACCCGTGCCCTTGCTTGATTGCTTATTGTATGCTTGTTTGTTTGCGATAGAATACCCGGAGTGTGAAGCGTGCTACTACGAGTCTCTAGGTTTCGCGGATCATCAGCAAGGCAAGTAACACTTTGATCATACCTCTTTACTACCCAGTTTTATTGCATTAGATCAATCCTCAAGCATTGCATGGTTAGGATCTGTATTAAATTGTGGGTTGGGAAGTAGATGAGGTAGTACCTATTCACCTGTTTATTATCAAACCCTGGGAGTTATTTCTACGTTATGCTTATACTGCTATGCTATGCTCGTAGACGTGGATTGGGTTTGAGTGTATGCATGACAAGTGTGATATTGTTAATTAATGGTTCAACTTAAGGTGGCAACTTAAATACACATCTGGGTGGATTGAGGCACCTGGGGATTCCAGTGATTGCCTGTATTTTTGGAAATCCCGGGGTACCGTGTGATTCTCCTATGGACTGCCACCCAGGCTCAAAGGGATCATAAGATTATTCATGCTAGAAACTTCCGTGTGCAGCCACAAGCTATTATGGGCTCTAGCATAGTCGATTAAGTCGTGTGAACTCTTACAGTGGTAGACTAGCAGCTGTAGGGGATGTAGGTGGTATTGTCTACCCATCGTAAGGTGCTAACGCTTCTGAAAGACTATGTCTCGGTCATCCGTTTCTCAAACACCATGTAGTGCGAGAAATCCAACGGAGGAGATCGAGTCTTGTGGGGAAAGTGCGCAAACCTCTGCAGAGTGTACAAACTAATCTTGGTTAGCCGTGTCCCCAGTTATGGACATCTTGAGTATCTAGTTTCTGGATTATCATGTGAATCTCATCACTCTTAATATAAATTTGATTGGGTTATTTATTACCTTTCAATTGGGATTGAGATGGGGTTTACCATTCTCAATGTTTTCAACAAACTTTGTAGTTAAATAAAATATATTCCTTTGCAGTAGGGAAAAATTGGCTTTTCGCAAAACATATAACCATACAGCCTCCACCAGCCATATATGCATGTAGTGATAGCTTTATCATGTTCATTACTCTCTTGTGTTACATTGCCAGCATATTCCATGTGCTGACCCGTTTTCGGGCTGCAACGTATCATGTTGCAGACTTTTCAGACGACGAGTAAGGAGCCTTAGGTCGTGGTCTTTCACTCAGTGATGCCGTTGGAGTTGATGGACTCACTTTATCTTGCAAGCCTTCCGTTGTTATCGTATTAGATGGCCTTAAGCCATATTTATTGTAATAAGTTCTCTTTTGAGACATTCGATGTAATAAGTGTGTGATTGCTACTCTGTTATAAATCCTTCAAGTACTGTGCGTGTCAGCATTACCGATCCAGGGATGACACTAATGCACAGAGATTAGACTGTTTGAGGTCTGGTCGCTACAGATAGTAGCTTCTTTTTGTGAATCATTTGCTACTCATGTTGATCTCCCTAAGGAGAAGTGGTTTAAATATCATCCTCCCATTGAAGTAAAAGTAGTCGAACCTATCAAAGTTGAAGGAAAGATTGTCACTTATAATGTTGATCCTGTTGTTCCTACCACTTATATTGAGAAACCACCTTACCCTGTTAGAATAAAGGATCATGCTAAAGCTTCAACTATGGTCAACAAAAGTAACATTAGAACACCCAAACTCCCTGAGCAAATTAAAGTTGAACCTAGTATTGCTATGGTTAAAGATCTCTTGGTTGATAATATTGATGGGCATGTTATTTACTTCTGTGATGAAGCAGCTAGAATTGCTAAACCTGATACTAAAAATAAACATAGACCTGTTGTTGGCATGCTTGTTGTTTCAGTTAAAATAGGAGATCATTTTTATCATGGCTTATGTGATATGGGTGCTAGTGCCAGTGCAATACCTTATACCTTATATAAAGAAATTATGCATGATATTGCACCTGCTAAGATAGAAGATATTGATGTTACTATTACGCTTGCCAATAGAGATACTATCTCACCGGTTGGGATTGTTAGAGATGTTGAAGTCTTGTGTGGGAAAATTAAATATCCTACTAATTTTCTTGTTCTTGCTTCCCCACAAGATGACTTTTGTCCCATTATATTTGGTAGACCCTTCTTGAATACTGTTAATGCTAGGACAGATTGCGAAAAGGATGTTGTTTCTGTTGGTTTAGGGGATATGTCTCATGACTTTAATTTTGCTAAATTTCGTAGACAACCCCATGATAAATAATTGCCTAGTAAAGATGAAATTATTGGTCTTGCTTCTATTGCCGTGCCTCCTAATGATCCTTTAGAACAATATTTTCTAGACCATGAAAATGATATGTTTATGAATGAAAGAAGGGAAATAGATGAAGTATTCTTTAAATAGGGACCTATTTTGAAACACAACTTGCCTGTTGAGATTCTAGGGGATCCTCCTCCACCCAAGGGTGATCCTGTGTTTGAGCTTAAACCATTACCCGATACTCTTAAGTATGCCTGTCTTGATGAAAATAAGATATATCCTTTTATTATTAGTGCTAACCTTTCAGAGTAGGAAGAAGATAAATTATTGAAAACTCTGAAGAAGCACCGTGCTGCTATTGGATATACTCTTGATGATCTTAAGGGCATTAGCCCCACTCTATACCAGCACAAAATAAAATTGGAGAAAGACGCTAAACCAGTTGTTGATCACCAACGATGGTTAAATCCTAAGATGAAAGAAGTGGTAAGAAATGAAATACTAAAGCTTTTGGACGCAGGTATAATTTATCCTGTTGCTGATAGTTAGTGGGTAAGTCCTGTCCATTGTGTCCCTACGAAGGGAGGTATTACTGTTGTTCCTAATGATAAAGATGAATTGATCCCACAAAGAATTGTTAAATGTTATAGAATGGTAATTGATTTTCGCAAATTAAATAAAGCTACTAGAAAGGATCATTACCCTTTACCTTTTACTGATCAAATGCTAGAAAGATTATCCAAACATACACATTTTTGCTTTCTAGACGGTTATTCTGGTTTCTCTCAAATACCTGTGTCAAAAGAGGATCAAGAAAAGACCACATTTACTTGCCCTTTCGGTACCTTTGCTTATAGACGTATGCTTTTTGGTTTATGTAATGCACCTGCTACTTTTCAAAGATGTATGATGGCTATATTCTCTGACTTTTGTGAAAAGATTGTTGAGGTTTTCATGGATGATTTCTCCATGTATGGAACTTCTTTTGATGATTGCTTAAGTAACCTTGATCGAGTTTTGCAGAGATGTGAAGAAACTAATCTTATCTTGAATTGGGAGAAGTGCCACTTTATGGTTAATGAAGGTATTGTCTCGGGGCACAAAATTACTGAAAGAGGAATTGAAGTTGATAAAGCTAAAGTTGATGCTATTGAAAAGATGTCGTGTCCTAAGGACATTAAAGGTATAAGAAGTTTCCTTGGTCATGCCGGTTTTTATAGGAGGTTCATTAAAGACTTCTCAAAAATTTCTAGGCCTCTAACTAATCTCTTACAAAAAGATGTTCCATTTGTCTTTGATGATGATTGTGTAGAAGCATTTGAAATACTTAAGAAAGCCTTGATTTCTGCACCTATTGTTCAGCCACCTGATTGAAATTTACCCTTCGAAATTATGTGTGATGCTAGTGATTATGCTGTAGGTGCTGTTCTAGGACAAAGAGTTGATAAGAAATTAAATGTTATCCAATATGCTAGTAAAACTCTAGACAGTGCCCAGAGAAATTATGCTACTACTGAAAAAGAATTTTTAGCAGTTGTATTTGCTTGTGATAAGTTCAGACCTTATATTGTTGATTCTAAAGTAACTGTTCACACTGATCATGCTGCTATTAAATATCCTATGGAAAAGAAAGATGCTAAACCTAGACTTATTAGATGGGTCCTCTTGCTACAAGAATTTTATTTGCATATTATTGATAGAAAGGGAGCTGAGAACCCCGTTGCAGACAACTTGTCTAGGTTAGAGAATGTCCTTGATGACCCACTACCTATTGATGATAGCTTTCCTGATGAACAATTAGCTGTCATAAATGCTTCTCGTACTGCTCCATGGTGTGCTGATTATGCTAATTACATTGTTGCTAAATTTATATCACCTAGTTTCACATACCAGCAAAAGAAAAAGTTTTTCTATGATTTAAGACATTACTTCTGGGATGACCCACACCTTTATAAAGAAGGAGTAGATGGTGTTATTAGACGTTGTGTGCCTGAGCATGAACAGGAACATATCCTACGCAAGTGTCACTCCGAGGCTTATGGAGGACACGCTGGAGATAGAACTGCACATAAGGTATTGCAATCCGGTTTTTATTGGCCTACTCTTTTCAAGGACGCCCATAAGTTTGTCTTGTCTTGTGATGAATGTCAAAGAATTGGTAATATTAATAGACGTCAAGAAATGCCTATGAACTATTCACTTATTATTGAACCATTTGATGTTTGGGGCTTTGATTATATGGGACCGTTTCCTTCCTCTAATGGGTATACACACATTTTAGTTGTTGTTGATTACGTTACTAAATGGGTAGAAGCTATTCCAACTAGTAGTGCTGATCATAACACCTCTATTAAGATGCTTAAAGAAGTTATTTTTCCGAGGTTTGGAGTCCCTAGATATTTAATGACTGACGGTGGTTCACATTTTATTCATGGTGCCTTTTGTAAAATGCTTGCTAAGTATGATGTTAATCATAGAATCGCATCTCCATACCACCCATAGTCTAGTGGTTAAGTAGAATTGAGTAATAGAGAGATTAAATTAATTTTGCAAAAGACTGTTAACAGATCTAGAAAAAATTGGTCCAAGAAACTTGATGATGCATTATGGGCCTATAGAACTGCATATAAAAATCCTATGGGTATGTCTCCGTATAAAATGGTTTATGGAAAAGCATGTCATTTACCTTTCGAACTAGAACATAAGGCATATTGGGCCATTAAAGAGCTCAATTATGATTTCAAACTTGCCGGTGAGAAGAGGCTATTTGACATTAACTCACTTGATGAATGGAGAACCCAGGCCTATGAGAATGCCAAACTGTTTTTAAAAAAGTTAAAAGATGGCATGACAAAAGGATACAAAAGCGTGAGTTTAATGTAGGTGATTATGTTTTGTTATACAACTCTCGTTTAAGATTTTTTGCAAGAAAGCTCCTCTCTAAATGGGAAGGTCCTTACGTTATCGAGGAGGTCTATCGTTCCGTTGCCATAAAAATCAACAACTTCGAAGGCACAAATCCGAAGGTGGTGAACGGTCAAAGAATCAAACATTATATCTCAGGTAATCGTTATTGAAACCGTAACCCCGGAGGAATACATAAGAGACACTTTCCAGAACGTTTCAGACTCCGAAAAGGAATAGGTATGTGGTACGGTAAGTAAACCGACTCCAAAACAGTTCTAATAGCTATTTTTCTCCGTTTTGGAATATTTAAGAAAATAGGAAAATAAGAAGTAGTCCGGAAGGGACACGAGGCATCCACGAGGGTGGAGGGTGCGCCCTACCCCCCTGGGCGCGCCCCCTGCCTCGTGGACACCTTGTGTGCCTCCCGGACTCTGTTTTCTTGCACGACACTTTTTTTGGTCGGTAAAAATTCATTATATAATCTCCCGAAGGTTTTGACCACCGTACCACGATGAAACCTCCTGTTTTTGTTTTGAGCTGTTTTCTGCCAGATTTTCTCAAGGTCAGGCATCATGTCGTCCCCCTCCTCCAACAACGTGGGTGACAATGCTTGGCTAATGAAGATAGAGACGAAGCGATAAGAAAGTTGGGAAATCAAGGGAGTTGACAATATCAAGGAGGCCGTAGAGGAGCAAGTCCTGGCAGTAGAAGAAGAAGGATTCTTTCAACCCTACTGCAATCATCTCACCCCTACTGAAATTGAAGCTTTTAAGATGATTGAGCTAGCTCGCAAACAAAACAAGTATCTCACACGTGAAAATATTTTGTTGCAAGAGCATATCACCGCACTCAAGGGCATTATCCGCAAGTTGAAGGATCTTCTACGCTCGATGTGCGACACCCCATCATCAACAACTCCATCATCACCACCTCCGAAGAAAGAGACATAAATACATGGGTATGGGCACTCCCCTTGACAGATGCCAAGCTTGGGGGAGGTGCCCTGGTATCGTATCACCATCACACTTCTATCTTTACTGTTTTTCTTATTTCGATCCTTTTTGGTAATATCTTGATCTAGTAGAATAAAGTTTTAGTATGATCTAGCTTTGAATTTTTTATCCTTATCTATGTAAGCAAGTCCATGAGCTATATATAATAAAGTTTAGTCTTGAGTTGAGGGCTCGTTTATCTTGCTACGATCTTGAGGGAATAATAAGAAAAACAAAGAATAAAAAGAACAGAAGAGATCATATTGATCTTATGAAGAGTAATGACTTCACATATAAAGAGTGTGGTGAATAAAAGTTGTTGAGAGTTGACAAACATAGTTTTGGTCATCGTTGCAATTAATAGGAAGTAATAAAGAAAGAGAGATTTTCACATATAAATATACTATCTTGGACATCTTTTATGATTGTGAGCACTCATTAAAATATGACATGCTAAAAAGTCGATGTTGGACTAGGAAGACAACGTAATGGGTTATGTTTTCTTATATCCGAAATAAAGTATATTGTCATGTGTCATCCAACATGTTGAGCTTGCCTTTCCCCCTCATGCTAGCCAAATTCTTAGCACCAAGTAGAGATACTACTTGTGCTTCCAAATATCCTTAAACCCAGTTTTGCCATGAGAGTCCATCATATCTATCTATGGATTGAGTAAGATCCTTCAAGTAAGTTGTCATTGTTGCAAGCAATAAAAATTGCTCTTTAAATATGTATGATCTATTAGTGTGGAGAAAATAAGCTTTATACGATCTTGTGATATGGAAGTAATAAAAGCGACGGACTGCATAATAAAGGTCCTTATCACAAGTGGCAATATAAAGTGACGTTCTTTTACATTAAGATTTTGTACATCCAACCATAAAAGCACATGACAACCCCCGCTTCCCTCTGCGAAGGGCCTATCTTTTATTTTTGTCTTATACCTTATACAAGAGTCATGGTGATCTTCACCTTTCCTTTTTACACTTTATCCTTTGGCAAGCACATTGTGTTGAAAAGATCCTGATATATATATCCAATTGGATGTAAGTTATCATAAACTATTATTGTTGACGTTACCCTTGATGTAAAAGGCCTATCTTTCTCTGTGTCCGATTAAAACTTCATACCCATAAGTATTACGTGAGTGTTAGCAATTGTGAAAGACTAAATGATAGTTGAGTATGTGGACTTGCTAAAAAACTCTTATATTGACTCTTTCCGATGTTATGATAAATTGCAATTGCTTCAATGACTGAGACTATAGTTCGTTGGTTTTCAATGAAGTTTCTGATTCGGTTGTGAATAGATTGTTACTGTAGCATAAAAAATCATATGACAATACATATATATATATATGACAGGGCTATTCCGTTACTAGTAACAGAATAATATTTTGTTACCATCTCGCCCTATATAGACCGCATATGGTTTTTTACATCAGCTGATCAACCCGAACCGATATATTGAACTAAAAAATCCCACCCCCACCCTGCCGACTAACCCCCATCTTACCTTCTCCTGGTCGGCGGCGCCCGCCCACCACCTCCTCCCCAGCTCCCGGCGCCGTCCGCCACCCACCTGCCCCCGGCTTCCGGCGCCACCCGCCCCCACCTCCCCACAGCTCCCGACTCCGCCCGCCCCCCAACTCCACCCCGCATCCCGGCGCCGCCCCGCCCCCACTTCCTCCCTCGCTCCCGGCGCCGCCCCCTGCTTCCACCCAACGCCGGCGCCGCCCCTGCTTCCACTCGCCGCCGGCGCCGCCATCACTCCCCGCTTCCCCCCGCCCCCACTTCCTCCCTCGCTCCCGGTGCCGCCCCCTGCTTCCACCCAACGCCGGCGCCGCCCCTGCTTCCACTCGCCGCCGCTGCCATCACTCCGCGCTTCCCCCCGCCCCCACTTCCTCCCTCGCTCCCGGCGCCGCCCCCTGCTTCCACCCAACGCCGGCGCCGCCCCTGCTTCTACCCGCCACCGGCGCCGCCCTGACTCGCCGCTTCCCCCCGCTATCGACGTGCCTCCCTGCTTCCAAGCGCCACCGTTGCCACTCTGCATCCAGCCGTCGCCGTCGGGAGCCACCATAGCGCCACCAATCGCTGCGACCAGCCGTCCCTACCACCGTCTTGGCGACCCTCCCCAACCCCCGCAGCGGACCGTCGCATCCACGTCGCTGCATCTCGCGGCCACTGCGCGCCATCCAACTCGGCAGTCCAACTGCTTGCTCCATGCTCGGTCGCTCAAGGAGCTGCGTGAAGGTCACCCCGCGCTCCACCTTCCGGACACGCGACCCCGTCGCCGTGCTCCTGCAGCCACCTCCGGGGCGGTGTGCCCGGCCTCCTCTCTCCTCCTGCCACCTCCTAGCGCCGCGCCGAGCACACCGCGGGTTGCCTCTTCCTCTTGCTTACTCCCGCACGAGGCACGCTGCGCCGAGCACGCACCCGGCCGCCCCCCACCTCCGGTAAATCGACACACTCAGTTCAGTTTGTTTTTTCAATTCAGTTCAATTCTAAAAAAAAGTTATCTCCATCTCTGTAGCTTGCGTGAACTTATAGCTGAGACTCGATGAACTCTATCCATTTCGACTCTTGAACTGATAGCTGATGATTTTATGAACTAGTAAAAATGTTTTTGTTTCATCTTTGACTCTTGTTCTTTGTTCTTTCTCTCTCAAAATTACGTGCATGTGCAGATGCTACTTGCTGATTGCTACTTGACACAACCATTTTTGTCTTGATTTTGCATTTGTATGACACGAATTTGCTATGAGAAAAAACAAGGACAAACAGAAAACAAAAATTAGTACCTTTGTGCTTGCTAGGTGTTTGTTTATGTCTCTTAAGAACCAAACAAAACTAGTAACATCCCTATATAGGGCCGTGAGTATGCTTTTAAGTTAGTTGATATGTCTCTAGGACAAAAATGAAAAAAAGCATCCTTTTCAGTGCACCTTCGTATGCATTTTCAGTTCATTTTACAGGTCAAGGACAAGTAAATTTAGTGGCATTGCTAAAATCACAGAATAGTTGGTGCGTGTGCAGAAATATCGTCGGTGCAAGTTTCAAAATTCTGTAACTTTAGATATATCACCTAAATATGTAATGATTTGCAGCGAGTTTCTTCAAAATCTGTAAAGTTTAGATATATCACCTAAATATCGTCAGTGCAAGTTTCAAAATTCTGTAAGTTTAGATATGTCATAAAGAAAAATTGATGAGTCACCATCTACTTCATATTCATGTTCTCTGCAGCACAAGTAGCAATGGGACTGACTGGGAGTGATCCCTGAACCATTTTATTAATGGCCATGGTTTCCAACAATGCTAATGCTACTAGAAAGGAGCTAGAGGCCATGAATCCTCTTGGCTTCTCCAATTAGCATGTTTGGCCAGTCCTGAAGCGCCTCCTCAAGCTCTGCGATGATAACTGGGCGCCCATCGAGGACGAGAGCTACCGCATCCTTGTTGACACCATACTGGGTGGCAAAAGCAATGAACCAATACCTACCACTACCCGTCATGTAAAAAATGCTACTTTCGTTTGTTTGGTAGCCTTCCTTAATTATCACTTGATGCTCAGCCTTTCCAAATTGCAGTTTTCACATCAGGTGACGTGCCAAAAAGAGTCCAAGGCTCACAACCCGACGCGGGGTCAGACCAGATGACCAACACCTCTCCTGCTCAGTATGACAAGGATGTCAGTGATAATGAAAACCTCCCTCACAGCAGAGCGACGGAGTGCATACTTGCCATCTAGATTTCAGAGCCCCATCAGTTCAGTGATCTCTCTCCCGGTAAGTTCGTGTATTGCTATCTCGAGTGTTCAGAAAGTGTAGAATGGATGATTTATCTCGCCTATGCAGCTCACAAATCATATGCTCTGTACAAAAAAAGAAACGAACACTATGCATAGGAGTTCATGATGTAATTTATCATCAGTTCGTAAAGTAAGCACAAATACAGTTTCATGTGTGTTATAGAAAAAAACAGTTTCATGCGATGAGCCCGTCCCCAGCGCCGCCAGCCTCATGTCCTTCCCTCCCGCTTCCGCATGCACCCACCGCCGCCACGACCACGTCTCCACCCTCACCACGCCCGCCACCGCTGTGACCACCCCTCCCCCTCACGATTTCTCGTTGATATCGCTGTATTCGTGCTTGTTACGTGAGTTGCCTGATGGAAGTTCTGCAACTGTCAGTCCAGATGGAAGAAGGAGATCCGTCCAAAGTGTGAGTTTTGCGACGTCGACGTGCAAGTTCTACAATTTATCCGTCCAGATGGGAGAAGGAGATCAGTCCAACCGACGCATCTGAAGCGACATATGCAGAGCCATTTGCCCGAGGTATCGGAATAATTCTATATTTTTTGTGTTCATTGGATTTCCGGATTGTTAGCGCAAGTGATGCGTTCTGTTTTTGCCTGTTCAGTCCAAGTGGGAGAACAAAAGTAAGCACTGTCTGCTTAGAAGTTGTGTTTGAAACCCATTTTTAATAATGAAACAAGTAATCACTCAGCTGCCACCGAACTGACGCCCCCTTCTCCCAGGAACCACCGCCGTCGGTACTTGCTTCCTGCGCCCCGCCGCTGCCCGGGGACCCAACGCGCTGCCGCTCCTCTGATTCTGCTCCCCGGCTGTTGGGCTGTATATGTGTGAATTTGGCCCATGTGGCCCATGTAAACCAGTATATGTATTGTACAGACTAGAGAGGAAGAGAGTTATCCAGAAATTTCCCAAACCCACCACACTTCATGGTATCAGAGCACAGGCGGGAGGCGATGCTGGGTTCTGTAGGTCGCCGGCGGTGAATCGGCTGCGCGGGGCACTAGAGGCGGGACCGGCGGTGGTAGAGGCGCGCCTGGAGAGGACCGGCGGGCGCGGCTGCGTGCGAGCGCGCGGGCTGCCTGCGGAGCGCCTAGAGGGGATTGGAGGCTACGGGCTGCACTGCTCTCTCCCGTGAAGAGGTGCGCGCGCGCGAAGTGCTGCTGGTGCTGCGGGTGCTACTGTGTGTGGCAGAGGACAGAGGAAGGAGGCAGCTGCGCCAGGGGAGAGGCCAAGTACTGGCTGGTTTGCTGCTTGTGCGGCTGGTTTGCTGCTGCTGGAGAAAGACTGAGAACTGTCTGCAGTTGCTGCTGCTTGCTGTTGGTGCGGCAGAGGGTGCTCTTTGCACTCCTGCTGCTTGCGGCTGCTGTGTGCTGGAACTGCTGTTGTTTGCAGAGGAGAAGGAGGAAGAGGCTGTTGTTGCTGCTTGCAACTGCTGTTGCTGACTCTGTTGCTGCTGGTGGTGTACTACAGTGGAGTTAGCAGAGAAGAGGAGGTAAGAGCTCCTGGATTGATTTGGCGCTGCTGTGTGAGGGGCTGCTAGATAGCGTACTGAGGGAGAAGGAAAGTTCTTGCCTGCTGTGATTTGAGGCAAGACATGGGAGAAAATCAGGGACTCGAGAAGGCAATTGAAAAATTGGCTGAGCTCCTAACAGCCAAGGTAGGAGCTGCAGCATCTCCAAATAATGCAATTGTTCCTCACATTGAGCCAATTCAGAAAATTGACTTGATGCCAAATGAAGTTAAGCTGGAAGGTGTTAAGAATTATTTGATCTGGTCAAGAAGGGCGCTACTCATCTTGAGGACTAAAGGGCTTGAGGGCTTTGTTAGTGGTGAGGCAGAGGAGCCAGGAGACACGAAAACTGCAGAATGGAGGACATGGAGCAGTACCAACTCTTTGATAGTGGCATGGTTGTTGAACTCCTTGTCTCCAAACATTGCTGCAACTGTTGAGACTATCTCAACTGCTTCTGAGGTATGGAAAACCCTCTCAAAACTGTACTCAGGTGAAGGGAATGTGATGTTAATAGCTGAAACAGAGGAGAGAGTTGGTGAACTCAGACAAGGGGAAAATTCTATGATGGAGTATGTTGCTGAACTGCAGCATTTGTGGGCTGATTTAGATCACTATGATCCTCTGGATTTGCTACATGCAGATTGCATAGCAGCTGCTAGAAAATGGATTGAACGCAGGCGAGTGATGCAGTTTCTCAAAGGATTGAACTCTGAATTTGAGGCGAGACGTGCTACTTTATTTCATCAACCTACTCTACCTACCTTAGAGGATGCCATAGCAGCAATGGCACAAGAGGAGGTCCGATTAAAGTTGATGAAGAACAATACAACGACTCCATCTCATCCAGCCTTCATAGCAACCGACTATAAGAGCAGAGAGTGCTTCAACTGCATTGAGAAGGGTCATTTGATTCGTTCTTGCACGGCTCCACGTAGGAACATGCGTGGAAGGGGGAGAGGATATAACCGAGTTGGATTAAGGGGAGGCTGAGGCCGGGGATACTCTGGTGGTCAAAGGGCAAATGTGGCATTCTCAGAAGAAGGATCCTCACGCGCAACCCAAGAAGAATCAAAGAAAAGAACAGAAAGCACAGGTGATAAGGATCATGAGGATTGTAGTTACGGCAACTTTGCTCACTTTGCATCTACAGATGAAGGTAACTGTGCTCATGCATCTATTCTCTCACAAAGATCACATCCTGATTGGATATTAGATTCGGGGGCATCAAAGCATGTTGCCGGCACATCAATGGAATTTGAGTCATATATTCCATATCCACCCACATGTAAGGAGACTATCCAAACTGCTGATGGCACCTCACAGCCCATTAAAGGCATTGGCACAATACAATGCACACCATCTATTAAACTTTCATCTGTTTTGCATGTTCCTGCCTTTCCAGTCAATCTTATGCCAATGAGTGCTTTGGTTGACGATGTGGATTGTCGAGTAATAGTTGACCGCTATTTATGTCTAATTCAGGAGAGGCAAATGGGGAAGAGACTTGGGACTGGAACCAGGCATAATGGGCTATGGTACATGGATCACGTGGTTCCAAACAATGCGGTGTCTACGATGTTAGCAACAATGATGGGAGAAAAGGAAACAAAGGTAATGCTTCATCATTGTAGAATGGGACATATGTCTTTTGAGAAGATGAGTAAAGTCTTTCCCGATGTAATGTGTGGGGTGGATAAGAACAAGCTTGTGTGTGATGCATGTGAGTTTGCTAAACACACAAGGACATCTTATGTGAGTAAGGGTCTTAGGAGTATTTCCCCTTTTATGCTCGTTCACTCAGATGTGTGGACATGTCCAGTTATCTTTCTAAGTGGAGTGAAGTACTTTGTTACATTCATTGATTGCTATACTCGTATGACATGGGTGTATCTTATGAAGCATAAGGATGAGGTTTTTAAATGCTTTCAGTATTTTTATGCTTATGTGAAAAATCAGTTCAATACACAGATACAGATGATCAGGACACATAATGGGACAGAGTATGTGAATAAGGAGTTTGGCACATTCCTATCAAGTCAAGGTATATTGCACCAAACATCCTGTCCGGGTACACCACCTCAAAACGGAGTAGCTGAGAGGAAGAATCGCCATATTTTGGAGGTTGCTCGGTCACTAATGTATACAACGAACGTGCCAAAATTCTTGTGGAGTGAGGCTGTAATGACAGCTACATTCCTCATCAACCGGATGCCGTCAAGGGTGATTGGAATGAAGTCGCCATGTGAGATGTTACTAGGTGAGAACAAATTCTTAGTTCCTCTTAAGGTATTTGGATGCACCTACTTTGTCCGGGATCATAGACCCTCAGTGGGAAAATTGGATCCACGAGCAGTAAAGTGCATCTTCATAGGTTACCCATCTGGACAGAAGGGCTACAAGTGTTGGAGTCCCAGCGAGCGGAGAACATTTGTGAGCATGGATGTGACATTCAGGGAGTCTGAACCGTTTTATGGAGAAAAAGCGGATCTCAGCTCGTTATTTGACTTCGACTCTCCTAGCATGAGTGGTGCTAGTCGAGAGGGCGGGAGTGAACCACCAAGGACAAAGGAAGATGAACCACCGAGAGTTGTGGTTAGTTCAATTCCATGTCATGCAAGGGAAGAGAGATGGAGAAAGCCAAATGAGGAAGAAAATCTAAGGGTGTATACCAAGAGGCAACCTATCACTGAAGAGAAATGGAGAAAGCCAAATGAGGAAGAAAATTTAAGGGTCTATACCAGGAGGCAACTACAAGATGAGCAGCAACAACAACAATCTCCAATAGCAAGTGACACACATGTGCAGGGGGAGCAACAGGCCCCAACAAGTGTTGAAACCAGGAGGCAACTACAAGATGAGCAGCAACAACAACAATCTCCAATAGCAAGTGACACACATGTGCAGGGGGAGCAACAGGCCCCAACAAGTGTTGAAATTGTTGAATTGTCTGATGGTGAGACATGTGCCACTCCAACTCCATCTAATGTAAACGATTCAATGAACTTGCCTATTGCCTGGAGGAAAGGAACCCGAGTTGGAGCTGGAAAACCTCCAGAGAGGTATGGTTTTGAGCATGACATAGCTAATTATGTATCATATACATCTCCGTCTCCGAGATACAAAGCATTCATTGCATCATTGCAATCTGTGGTGACTCCAAGAGATTGGAAAATGGCAAAGCAGGATCCAAAGTGGTACGAGGCAATGTTGGAGGAAATGAGAGCACTTGAAAAGAACAAGACATGGGATAGTGTACCTCTTCCAGCAGGAAAACGACCAGTTAGCTGTAAATGGGTGTATACCATGAAGCAGACTCCTGAAGGAAGGGTAGAAAGATACAAGGCAAGGTTAGTGGCTAGGGGCTATAGTCAGACATATGGGATTGATTATGATGAGACTTTCGCACCTGTCGCAAAGATGGGCACAGTGAGAACCTTAATTTCTTGTGCCACTAACTTTGGTTGGGCTTTGCATCAGTTAGATGTAAAGAATGCATTCATGCATGGTGATTTACATGAGGAAGTTTACATGGAGATTCCACCTAGTTTCTCAAAGCCCGAGACATCAAGAAAGGTATGCAAGTTAAGGAAGTCTTTGTATGGCCTCAAATAGTCTCCACGAGCATGGTTTGATAGATTCAGACGTGCTATGTGCAATATGGGATATAAACAGTGCAATGGGGATCATACAGTATTCTACCGGTACTCAAAGTGTTAGATTACAATCCTTGCGGTGTATGTGGATGCTATCATAATCACCGGAGATGATGATGTGGAAATATCACGACTGAAGAAGAGCCTGAGCAAGGAGTTTGAGGTGAAGGATTTAGGCCAACTGAAGTACTTTCTTGGTATAGAAATTGCTAGATCCCCTAAAGGAATTGTTTTGTCACAAGGAAGTATGCTCTCGACTTTTTTAGTGATACAGGCATGCTTGGGTGTAGGCCTGCTTCAACACCTATTGACCAGAATCATAAGTTATGTGCTGAATCTGGGGAACCAGTGGATAAGGAGAAGTACCAGAGACTTGTTGGAAGGCTCATCTACCTATGTCATACACGACCCGATATCTCATATGCAGTGAGTGTGGTGAGCAGATACATGCATGATCCTAGGAGTGGACACTTAGAGGCTGTCTATCGAATCCTCCGATATCTGAAGGGTAATCCAGGAAGGGGGCTGTGGTTTAAGAAGAATGGGCATCTTAATATAGATGGATACTGTGATGCAGACTGGGGAAGTTGTTTGGATGACAAAAGATCAACTTCTGGTTATTGTGTGTTTGTTGGGGGAAACTTGGTGTCATGGCGAAGTAAGAAGCAGCCAGTGGTGTCCAAATCAACAGCTGAAGCTGAATATAGAGCTATTTCACTAGGCTTGAGTGAGATGTTATGGGTGAGAAATCTTCTCTCTGAGTTAAAGGTAATAAGGAAGGATCCCCTAAGGTTATGATGTGATAATAAATCAGCTATCAGCATTGCTAATAATCCAGTTCAACATGACAGAACCAAGCATGTCGAGATAGACCGCTTCTTCATCAAGGAGAAGTTAGATGATGGCATAATCAGGATAAGTTATGTGAGCTCTAGAGAACAAGTGGCTGATTGTTTAACTAAGGGTTTAAGTGTCAAGGAGTGTAATTCTGCGTGTGACAAGATGGGAATGATAGATATCTATCACCCATCTTGAGGGGGAGTGTTGGGCTGTATATGTGTGAATCTGGCCCACGTGGCCCATGTAAACCAGTATATGTATTGTACAGACTAGACAGGAAGAGAGTTATCCAGAAATTTCCCAAACCCACCACACTTTACCGGCTCTGCTTGCAATTCTTCCGCCGACACCAATGGTCAGCACCCCAACCTTCCTTTTTCTCTCGATCTCACTTTATTGCTGCTCTGCATGAAGCAAAACAAATGTGTTTTATAGGATTTGCTATATATGCGTACACCTTTGTAGGTTTTTTCTGTTCAAGTTTTGCTAGCAAAACAAGATTTGTCACAGTTCAATATAAATAGTGAATTCAGTTAGCTGATGGGAAATAAATCAACTATATGTGTGCACACTGCACTAGCAATTCCATAAAAAAATCCAGCAGTTTGCTAAACAAAAAATTCACACACATGGCTCTGGAAAATCATTGATCAGGTAAAGTTCAGTTCAGACCACACTAACTGGGCAAATTATAGATAATATTCGCAATGTCCGAAATTCTCCCACTCTCTGGAAACAAAGTAGCAGAAAAGGATGTGAAAAGGTGTAAAATTCAATTCATCTGCATGCATAAGTCCGAAGATTGTCGTAGAGCGAGTTCAAGTGTGGCTTCGTGAAAAGGTGTGGGTTTCTATTAGTAATTTGGCAGAAGCTGTACTTGATTTTGTGGAGCTTTATTAAAAATTATGTTTGTGGACATGTACTGTCGTTTGATATCACAAATAGGAGCACAAAACCAGAGGAGCAACTTGAGCTGATGCTGCCACTACTTTTCACTTGTGCCTTGATTCTGCTTAATTCAATCTTGTGCTTATTCTGTGCACAAATTAATGCTCTATAGGTGCTTGTCAAAATGCGTATGAGAACCATATATTTTTCCCTTTTTTTGGGTATAACGGTGCAAAAATGAATTAGCTTTTTTAGAGCTACAGGTCATAATGCCTGAAATTCTTATATGATTGCATCAGTTCAGACTCGAGGATACAATAAGTTCGGAGTTCCAAGTTTCAAAATTCCGCAAGTTTGGATATATCATCTAGATAAGTTCAACGAAAAATTCTGCAAGTTTGGTGCGTGTGCTGTTACAAATCTAAATTCATATACAATCCATCTAGAAGAGAATATTTGGTAAGTAAAATTTTATACCCGAAACAGAAAGTGTAACATAGGGGAGGGAATGAAGTGAAGCTTGGTCTCAATTGATTTGAGACATGCATTTTTTTCAGTATCAGCACCTCGGCTACCCATTCAAGTAATCACAAAGACCATCATGGACGACGACGGGCCTACAGCAGCTATGGTTTTAGTCAACTGTTTCGAAAATGCGTAGTACTACTTTGTATGCTTCACTCTTTGTCGTGGGAAGGTGACTAAAGCTCCATATTGCAATTTCACTAGACTTTCCAGATTTCATTTAGTGTTCAAAATTAAATACTTTCTTGTCCAGTCATACTAGCACTGATGAATATCAAGTTGACGTTGTGCTTGGCCATAGGCCTGCCCTTTCTCTCTCCCTTTGGTTCGAGGAGCAGCAACTGCTGGCCTGCAGTGCCGCCATCTGAAGAAACAGGGGAGATGGCCATACTTCCCTTATGGTAATTATACAGGTGCGGAACCTTCCGAGCGCACGGCAGCCTCGTCCGTCCAAGTTGAGCACTGGGCGCCGTCCGAGTAGAGCACCGCGCCTCGTCCAAGTTCCCATCTAATGTTGAATAATATACCGCTGAGTGCTATTGACGGTCAGTTACTTCTTCCTTTCATGCTGCACATGTGAACTGAAAACTGTAGAAAAGAGAATTTAGTATGTTTTGGAGAGCTTAATTTCCCAAGTGGCAAATTTGATCTGTACCAGTAAGTACATGATTAATATTTTAGAATATGTGTGGTTCCAGTAAGTACATGAGTACTATTTAGCATGTTTGATTGCTTCTGAATAATGAAAATGTGCGTGTACTGATGCATTTCAAAAATTGTGATGTGTGTTCTTAGGAAAAAACATTTTCACGTTATTGGTGCCGCTGGATAACTGTCATAGTTTGTCGCCAGCAAAGTTCCTGAACTTGGCTTATACCAGTAGTAGAACTTACTGGTTCTCCGTGACATAAAATTGAAAACAGACAAAAAATTCTCAAGTAATGTAATCTGTAGCAAAACACACGATTTTTTTATCGAAATGTTACACAAGTAGTGTTCCATTTATCTTTCTCTCATGCCTGCCCTTTTGATCTTAATAGGAATTGAGGCTTCGCCAAGGAACAAGACTGGTAACTAGCGCAAAGGAGACTATGTCGAGAGGTGGCACTGCTAGACTTGCTGATGTGTAGTTATGGCATAAAAAAGATGAAAAAAATGGTATCTTGTATGATTCCATAGGGTGCACGTAGCAAATCTTCCCATGTGGATCAGTACAACTTATGTATGGCCTTGAGTTCACAAATCTTATAGTAATCTTTGTAGTACTCTTCGTAACACTTCGTAAAGCAAGAGTGGCCCTTTTTTGTGAGCAACAATTCAAACGAATCTGTTGTATCAGTTCTTATGATAGATAGAAGAAAGTTCACTAGCCAAAAGGTTAGAGAAGTCTACCTTATAATTTGCAATCTTAAAGATAATGATCGGTTTGAATTAAAAAATCAGTTTGCATTAAAAACAATGATTAGATCAAATTAAAAACAATGATCAGTTCGAATTAAAAAATTCTGAATTAAAAACAATGATCAATTTGAATTAACATGTTTGATTGCTTATAAAAACTGAAAATGTCAGCGTGTACTGATGCATTTCAAAATTGTGTTGTGTGTTTCGAGGAAAAAAACATTTCTCAGGTTTTTGGTGGCCAAGTGTTATTGATCTGTGAGAGCTAAACAAATTTCCTATTCAAATGGAAGCTCCCAGTATATGATGGATGTGGGAGTCATTTTTATGTTTTTAAGTGCTCGTTGAAAATTTATGTTCCTAGTAGTTTATGTATTATTGTGCGAGGAGTTCATGTGTTACTGAGTTTATGTATTATTGTGCGAGTTCATGTGTTACTGCCAGTAAGTAAACTATTAATGACTCTCAAGTGATGAAAAAAATGGGCAGTAAACTGATGAAAACAAATATCATTTAGTTCAATGATATAAACCATGCACGTTCGGGGACGATAATATAGTAAACCATTGAAAAGTTACGAGCAAAACTCTAACGAAAAAACATAGTAAAGTCGAGTATTTGAAAGCACACGTTCAGCACAAACCCATACGGAGATCAGTTCGAGTACTATGTTTTCAAAACAGAAAAAATAGCACAACAGGTATCACCGTATTCAAAACTACTATGTGAAAAATACCAGTACAAACACAAACATAAATCAGTACGAGTATTCTGTTTTTTAGACAGGAAAAAACAACACGATGGGTTTCACCTTATTCAAAATTACTCTTAAATGGTTGCGAAGTAGAGACAACGTTCAACATGACTAAGTTTCGCATTTTCGATAGCTATCCAACGGTATATTATTTGCCCCATTTCGACAAACTTTTAAAAAATCACGTTCGAAATCAAATTTGACCGTATTTGAATTTGAGTTTAAACTGTAAGGAATTAGGAAAACATTTCTATACAAATAAGTTGCGCATTTTCCATAGCTTTCCAACGACGTATCATTTACATCAATCCGAGAAACCGTTTGCAAAAAAAACGTGAAAATACGTTTCGCCCAGAATTTCATCATTTTCTAAATTACTTTTAAATCGTATAGAATTTGAAAAAACATTAGATATATGGAAGAAGCGGATTTTCGTCAGCTTTCCAACTCCATCTTATTTGCTCAATTCCGACAAACCGTTTGAAATTTATGTCCAAAATACGATTCGCGTTTTCGGTATTGAAAAAACGGTTTTTTCAAAACTGCTCTTAAACCGTGATGATTTTGCAAAAAATTCCTATATATTTTTAATGTAGATGTCAAAAGCTTTCCAACGATATATTACACGTCCCATTCCGATGAAAAGACGATCAGTTCGACGAGATGAAAATCATCAGTACAACCGTCTGAAACCATCAGTTCAACTAGGGTAACAGAATAATATTCTGTTACGCGTAACAGAATAGCCCAGATGTGTGTGTGTCTATACATTAAAAATACGTCCATTTTGCATCATGCTTGTATATCGATATTTATTGCATTATGGGCTGTTACTACACATTATGTCACAATACTTATGCCTTTTCTCTCTTATTTTACAGGTTTTACATGAAGAGGGAGAATGCCAGCAGCTGGAATTCTGGGCTGGAAAAGGAGCAAATATTAGAGACCTATTCTGCAGAACTCCAAAAGTCCTGAAATTGCACGGAGGCACTTTTTGAAATTAATAAAAAATATTGGCAAAAGAATCAACCAGAGGGGCCCCACACCCTAGTCACGAGGGTGGGGGGCGCGCCCTACCCCCTGGGCGCGCCCCCTTGCCTCGTGGGCCCCCTGGCAGGCCTCCGGTGCCCATCTTTTCCTATATGAAGTCTTTCGCCCTGAAAAAATTAAGGATGAGGCTTTCGGGATGAAGCGCCGCCGTCTCGAGGCGGAACCTTGGCGGAACCAATCTAGGGCTCCGGTGGAGCTGTTCTGCCGGGGAAACATCCCTCTGGGAGGGGGAAATCATCACCATCGTCATCACCATCGATCCTTTCATCGGGAGGGGGTCAATCTCCATCAATATCTTCACCGGCACCATCTCCTCTCAAACCCTAGTTCATCTCTTGTATCCGATCTTTGTCTCAAAACCTCAGATTGGTACCTGTGGGTTGCTAGTAGTGTTGATTACTCCTTATAGTTGATGCTAGTTGGTTTATTCGGTGGAAGATTATATGTTCAGATCCTTTATGCATATTAATACCCCTCTGATTATGAACATGAATATGATTTGTGAGTAGTTACGTTTGTTCCCGAGGACATGGGAGAAGTCTTGTTATAAGTAGTCATGTGAATTTGGTATTCGTTCGATATTTTGATGAGATGTATGTTGTCTTTCCTCTAGTGGTGTTATGTGAACGTCGACTACATGACACTTCACCATTGTTTGGGCCTAGGGGAAGGCATTGGGAAGTAATAAGTAGATGATTGGTTGCTAGAGTAACAGAAGCTTAAACCCTAGTTTATGCGTTGCTTCGTAAGGGGCTGATTTGGATCCATATGTTTCATGCTATGGTTAGGTTCACCTTAATTCTTCTTTCGTAGTTCCGGATGCTTGCGAGAGTAGTTAATCATAAGTGGGATGCTTGTCCAAGGAAGGGCAGTACCCAAGCACCGGTCCACCCACATATCAAATTATCAAAGTAACGAACGCGAATCATATGAGCATGATGAAAACTAGCTTGACGATAATTCCCATGTGTCCTCGGGAGCGTTTTCCTTTATATAAGAGTTTGTCCAGGCTTGTCCTTTGCTACAAAAAGGATTGGGCCACCTTTCTGCACCTTGTTTACTTTTGTTACTTGTTACCCGTTACGAATTACCTTATCACAAAACTATCTGTCACCGATAATTTCAGTGCTTGCAGAGAATACCTTACTGAAAACCGCTTGTCATTTCCTTCTGCTCCTTGTTGGGTTCGACACTCTTACTTATCGAAAGGACTACGATAGATCCCCTATACTTGTGGGGTCATCATCTATGTTGTTGTGATGAATTGAGTTTCCCCTTTGAGATTTCATTGTTATCAGATTGAATACTTTTATGGATTTGAGAACACTTGATATATGTCTTGCAATTGAATACTCGTGGTGACAATGGGGTACCGTATTGATTCACTTGATATATGTTTTAGCACTCAACTCGCGGACTCCTGAGGTGACATTGGGGTAATCTATGCATAGGGGTTGATGCACGTTCTTGTCTTTGTTTCTCCGGTAGAAATCTTGGGGCACTCTTTGAAGTTCTTTGCGTTGGATTGAGTATTACGGATCTGAAATTATTTGGTGTTATTTTAGTACGAACTCTAGGATATATCGAATGGAAAGAATAGCTTTGTGTTATTTTAGTACGAACTCTTGAATAGATCGAACGGAAAGAATAGCTTTGAGGTGGTTTCGTACCCTACAAACAATTTCTTCTTATGTTCTCCACTAGATAGGAACTTTGGAGTGATTCTTCGTTGCACTTTGAGGGATGGTTATATGATCCAACTATGTTAGCATTGTTGAGAGATTGCACTAGCGAAAGTACGGACCCTAGGCCTTGTTTTCAAGCATTGCAAAACCGTTTGTGCTCACTTTTGTTACTTGCTACCTTGCTGTTTTTTATTGTTACTATTACAAAAATCAATATCTACTATCATTACTACATTTTATCACCATCTCTTCGCCGAACTAGTGCACCTATACAATTTACCATTGTATTTGGTGTGTTGGGGACACAAGAGACTTTTTGTTATTTGGTTGCAGGGTCGTTTGAGAGAGACCATCTTCATCCTACACCTCCCACGGATTGATAAACCTTAGGTCATCTACTTGAGGGAAAATTGCAACTGTCCTACAAAACTCTGCGCTTGGAGGCCCAACACAAGTCTACAAGAACAAGTTGCGTAGTAGACATCATTTATTCATACGTGAGTTTATCTTGTCTACATCATGTCATCTTTCCTAATGCATTACTCCATTTTTCCATGAACTTAATACGCTAGATGCATGCTGGATAGCGGTCGATGTGTGGAGTAATAGTAGGAGATGCAGAATCGTTTCGGTCTACTATTCTTGGATGTGATGCCTATATACATGATCATTGCCTTGGATATCATCATAATTATTTTCTTTTCTGTCAATTGCCTAACAGTATTTTTTTACCCACTGTATGCTATTTTCTCGAGAGAAGCCTCTAGTGGAAACTATGGCCCCCCGGGTCTATCTTTTATTATATAAAAATCCTAAAAAAACCTTTCTGCAATTTTACTTTATTTATTTCATTTTGTGTTTTAGTTAGATCTATTTATCAAATCCTATACAATTTAATCTATCTCAATACCGTTGAGGGATTGACAACCCCTCTACGTGTTGGGTTGCAAGTATTTGTTGTTTGTGTGCAGGTGCTGTTTACATAGTGTTGCTTGGTTATCCTACTAGATTGATAACTATGGTTTCATAACTGAGGGAAATACCTATCTCTACTGTACTGCATCATCCCCTCCTCTTCGAGGAAATCCCAACGCAGCTCGCAAGTAGGAGGAAGAATTTCCGGCGCCCTTGCCGGGGAGATATCATCAACATCTATCAAGTTCCTACGCATAAACTTTCATCTCCTTGCATTTAGTTTATTTGCCTTTGCCTCTCGTTTTCATCTCCCCCCTTCTAAAATGTTTTATCGAAAAAAACACAAAAATGTTTTACTTTCTTGATTTGCTTGTTTGTTTGGCATAGTTGTATGTTTATTGCAAATTAGAAACAAAAAGCTTATGGATTCTCATCCACTTGTTAATCTTTTTAAAAGATCAAATTATGATGAACCAATTGCTAGTGATTTGAGTGCACTATATTATCTTTATTAAGTTTTGTTTGAAATTCGTGAATCTGAAAATTGTGATGAAGTGTTAAAAGAAGAAATTTATAAAGTGGTACACGATAGCTCCTTGAATGAAAAGCATTATTGCAATGATGTTATTACAAATTCTATTAATATCAATTGTGTTAATAATATGCAAAACCCCAAGCTTGGGGATGCTAATTTTGCAATGTCCATTACTTATTGTAATGATCATGATTCAGGTGATTCTTCATAAGATCTTGAAATTTTATTTAAGCCTCATGACAAATATGATATTGATAATAGTATTTGCAATAATATTGAAAGTGGGTTTGGAAGAGTGGCAACTTTAGGTAAAAATAATCCCACATATTTGGAGAGACTTCAATCTTGGAAGAGGTCATGACTTAAGTCGATGTTAATCCCACTATCTTGGAAGATTATAAAACTTTTTTGCATGTGGATCATGAAGAGAAAATTTTATATGATAGCTATATTGTTGAATTTGATTATGATCCTACATGTAATTATTATGAGAGAGAGATTGCTATTGTTTCTTTCTTCTTCCTTGCATATGCTAGTTTTTGCTTGTTTTCATAATTTATTTGCTTATAAAATGCCTATGCATAGGAAGTATGTTAGACTTAAATGTGATTTCCGCATGCTATATGATGCTCTCTTTGTGCTTCAATTCTTGTCTTTCATGCGAGCATCATTAAACTTATCAATGCCTAGCTTAAAGGCTTTAAAGAAAAGCGCTTCTTGGGAGACATCCCAATATTTTTGTTTTCTGTTTTTATGTGTTCACACAGTTATGCTACTGTTATGATTGTGTTTTAGTGTTTTAATTAGTGTTTGTGTCAAGTAAAGCCTTTGCGATGATTTGGGTGGTAGTTAATTTGATTCTGTGCATTAACAAAAACTTTTGCGTCCAGTAGCAGAATTTTTAAAATTTGCTGAAGCGCGATAAAATTCTGAGTTTTTTACACATGATTGATATAGAAATTGCCCACGTTTTCCTAATTTTTTAGAATGTTTGGAGTTACAGAAGTATGTTCAAAGTTCAGATTATTATAGACTGTTCTGTTTTTGACAGATTTTGCATTGTGTGCTTATTTTGATGAATCTATGGATTGTATCAGGGGGTATAAGCATTGGTAAGTTAGAATACAGTAGTTATAATGCAATAACAAAATATGAATGGGTTTACAACAATACTTAAAGTGGTGATTTCATTTATTATACTAACGGATCTCACGAAGGTTTTGTTAAGTTTTGTGTGATTGAAGCTTTCAAGTTTTGTGTGAGATCAGATGGATGAAGGAGAAGGAGTGGCAAGAGCCTATGCTTGGGGATGCCCATGGCACCCCCAAGGTAATATTCAAGGACTCCCAAGCAGCTAAGCTTGGGGATGCCCCGGAAGGCATCCCCTCTTTCTTCTAACGACCAACGGTAATTTTACTTGGAGCTATATTTTTATTTCCTCACATATCATGAGTTTTGTTTGGAGTGTCTTGTATTATATGAGTCTTTGCTTGTTTTTCTTTTTAGTTTTTCACAATCATCCTTGCTGAACACACTTGTTTTAGAGAGCCATCATGATATCTTGATTTGTTAGAATTGCTCTATGTGCTTCACTTAAATTTTTTGAGCTAGGAATTGCTCTAGTACTTCACTTATATCTTTTTGAGCATGGTGGTGGTTATATTTTAAATAAATATGCCCTCATGCTTCACTTATATCATTTTGAGAGTTAGTAAATGATAACCCACAAGTATAGGGGACCACAACAATTTTTTAGGGTAGAGTATTCAACCCAAATTTATAGATTCGACACAAGGGGAGCCAGATAATATTTGTAATTATTAGCAATTGAGTTGTCAATTCAACAACCTCGAGATTAGATATCTGTAGCAAAGTGATAAGTAGCACAGTAGTATGATAGTTTTGATAGTAGTGGCAGCAGTAATAGTAACGGTAACAGTGATAGCAAGAATTTTGTAGCAGTTGTAACAGTAGCAATAGCAATAGTAACTTAACAAGAACAATATGTGGAAAACTCATAGGCATTGGATCGGTGATTATATTGGATGATATTCATCATATATCAGTCATAACCTAGGGCGACACAGAACTAGCTCCAGTTCATAAATATAATGTAGGCATGTACTCCCTCTGTAAACTAATATAGGAGCGTTTAGATCACTAAAGTAGTTATCTAAATGCTCTTATATTAGTTTACGGAGGGAGTATTCCGTAAATAGTCATACGTGCTTATGGAAAAGAACTTGCATGACATCTTTTGTCCTACCCTCCCGTGGCAGCGGGGTCCATAAGGAAACTAAGGGATATCAAGGCCTCCTTTTAATAGAGAACCAGAACAAAGCATTAACACATAGTGAATACGTGAACTCCTCAAACTACGGTCATCACCGAAAAGCATCCCAAATATTGTCACCTTGGGGTTTACAGATCACAACACATAATAGGTGCATATAACTTGCATGATCGGATTACGAACATAGATATAATGGTGAAAACATAAACGGTTCAGATCTGAAATCATGGCACTCGGGCCCTAGTGACAAGCATTAAACATAGCAAAGTCATAGCAACATCAATCTCAGAACATAATGGATACTAGGGTCAAGCCCTAACAAAACTAACTCGATTACGTGATGAGTCTCATCCAACTCCTCAGCGACCAGCGAGCCTACGAAGTGATTACTCACTCTCGGTGGGGAGCATTATGAAATTGGTGATGGAGGATGGTTGATGACGACGAAGATCGAAGATCCCCCTCTCCGGAGCCCCGAACGGGCTCCAGATCTGGCCTCCCGATGAAGAACAGGAGGTGGCGGCGGCTCCGTATCGTAAAACGCGATGAAACTTCCACTCCTATTTTTTCTGAAAAAATAAGATTTTATAGCGTTAGAATTAGGGTCAGCGGAGCCTCGTGGGCCCCACTACCCACCAGGGCGCGCCAGAGGGGGGTGGCGCGCTGTGGTGCCTTGTGGACATCTGGCCCCCCTCAAGTGGGTCTTGGTTCCAGTATTTTTTATTTATTCCAAAATAATTCTCTAAAAAGTTTCGTCCAAATTAGAGAACTTTTATTTTTGCATAAAAACAACACCATGGTAGTTCTGTTGAAAACAACGTCAGTCCGGGCTAGTTTCATTGAAATCATGCAAATTATAGTCCAAAACAAGAGCAAAAGCATTAGGAAAAGTAGATACAATCGAGACGTATCAACTCCCCCAAGCTTAACTCATTGCTTCTCCTCAAGCAATTCAGTTGACAAACTGAAAGTGATAAAGAAAACTTTTACGAACTCTTTTGTTCTTGTTTACATATATATGCTTAAATAGCACCCATATTTTCAACAAAGATCGTGACTAACCATGCCAACCACTACTGCAGGATGCTGCTAACGCGACACTACAATCAGAGACCCTTCGAGAAACTGTGTGCGATGCAATAATCGCAAACGGCGGTGTATGAAAACCGTCAGAATGTATAAAACGTTTGCGATGACGGATGCATCAAACACGGTTCAGGTTTTAGTTGCGTGTGCGATGAAGGGCATACGGTTCAGTTCAATTAACTGTTTGCGATGAGGAGGAACAAAAGAAACGGGCGGCCAGATGAAGGCGTGTGCGATACACAGCATACGGTTAACTCGGATGAACTGTTTGTGATTAGGCAACACAAAAGATACGGTCAGCCAGATCAAGGTGTGACCTCCGTGGTTCACTCGGCCCTTGTCGTCAGTGTGTGACCTCTGTGGCAACCGTTCGCTCCCAGGTGCCTCTTCGTGTACCGTGGCAACCATCCACTGCCTCTTCGCCTTTCATTCCCTCTCGATTTGGAACTTCTGTCGACGCTCTTCCTACCTCCATTTGCCTTCACCCTCCCTTCTGCCATTGTTCGATCATCTTATCCATGGAGGGGACAGGCCGGAAACGACCACGTTATTCTTGCCCCGATCTGAATGATGACGTGGTGGAGGAACTCATTGATCGGTGTGACGTCATCACCTCGGCTAGCATGGCAGGTTCGTTCAAGACCATTCTCGACTCAACTAATAACATCATTACAAGGAACCCAAGGGTCCAGGAGTGGTTTGATCTCCCCTATCTTCTTCGCCGTGACCCTGCTGACTGGCGCGGGGACGAGGGAAGCCTCGCCTTGTGCAAGTTGATGCCGCTTGATAATGATACGTATGATGTTAAGATGTCATCGCTTGAGGACAAGGCTTGGGCAGGCGCAAATGGAGATTGGGTTGTTTATATTGGGTACAACTACGAGTGGGAACTTGTGAATGTGTACACTCGTCACCGGGTTCCACTTCCAAAAATCTCAGATTGCTGCCCAGAGGTTGAGTACACCGGTATTCTACGTGAGTTCAAATACGATCATGGTGACTGTCATCTACGGAAGATAGCAATTTGTCGAGTTCCCAACCGCTCTTGGGATTGCATTTACATGAACTATGAAGTTGTTGCTATCTTCGACAAGCTTGTTGCCGTCCTTACTTCCACGCCTCAATGGATATTGCTCAAAATCAATTTCTGTACACAGATGAGTACTGTGATGCAATTCAATATGAGGGTCTTGTGTTTGCTGCCACCACTCGTGGCACTGTTTTTTGCATGGAATCCTGATGCTTTCGGTACGTTTGTCTTCCACCGTAATTATAATTGTTTCATCCACATGCATGCGGGTTAGCTAGTTTCCCTTTACTAATTAATTAGCATTCTTGTGTTTCCAAGGTCCTGTGAACATTCCACCACCTATACTTGAAAATTTTTATAACCAAGGGGGAGATGACGATGCTAATGATCACGAGCATGAGGACGAGCAGGACCCATATACTTAGTGGCGCCTGGCAACTTATTCCGATGGATCACCTCTTCTTGTCTGTATATAGGGCACTGCTGATGTTACTAAGGAAGCAGGTGTTGTCTCGCATGGTCGCACTCTCCGGACCTATTCCAATATCCGTCGTAGGGTATTCGGGATGAATACTAGTGTACTAGCGCCAACACCTTCTCCCTGGTTTAGTATTGAAAGTCTTAGAGGAAACTCGCTCTTCCTTGGACAAAACTATCCAATGATGGTGGAAGGCGATCCAGCTGCTGTTGACACAACGTTACTACCATTTATGAGAAGCAACTGTATCTATACCTCGGACATTGCTATGCTTTCCTACCGTCCCAATATGGGTCTTGACATAGGCCGCTTCAGCCTGGATGATCAGTCCTACGTTGGTCTCGAGATTGACAATAGCTGGCCCTTCCCAGAGAATCACTTCTTGTTCAAAGCAAGCGTTTCCAACGCCGACGAGTGGTTGAGCTGAAGTTCATTTCATCGCTTTGTTATTTGTTGTGTGAGAAAAACTTTACTTTACTAGAATGTTTTGTTGGAAATGATCTATAATCCAACGTGTATCCTCGTTGTCATTGTGGGTTGATGACTTGTTGTATGTAATCAATGGTACATTTGCATATGCGTCCATCAACTCACGCCTGCTAGTGGTGTCCATATGAACAGTGCTAGTGATTTTAGTTGCAAAAATTAGATAGCGCTAGTGATTTTTAGCTGCATATTTTGACAAATCACAGTGTTACAAGGTTGACAAATGGCAATGTTACTAGATAAACAAACGTCAATCCTTCCAGTTTGACAAATGGCAACATACCCAAAATGACAGATATGCAAATCTTACCCAATTGTTTGTATGTGATTGCACATGGGTCATGCAAAACAACCATTTGCGTTGAAGGGATGCAGAAATCCTACTCGACACATTTTCCCTTGGCTTCCTGGGGAAGCTGTCGGTTTGCATACGGGTGTTCTAACTAAAACATTTGCGATGAGTGTTTTATATTTAAAAACCATTGACATTTTTTCAAAAGAAAATCGTTTGATAAGTCTGTACATTAAGAGAGAAAAATGCAAGTTCGTTCAAACCATATCTTTCATTCAGTCACATTGCGAATTTATATCCATATGATCGAGAATTCAAGATACAGTATTAAACCCCAAAAAACTATTTCCGGTGGAGGCGGAGGTGGCGTGTCGCGCCTTCGTTGTTGTTGTCGTCCTCCGGGACGCCGTTGTTGAAGTCTTCAAGGCAGCACAAAATGTTCTTCACTTGTAAATCAAACATCATGTCATCGTGCGATCGACGGGCGGGGCGCGGGAGGACGGCAACTGGCGCCGCTGAGAGGTAGCGGTCGATGACAGCGTCCCATGCCGCTGAGGGAATGGGAGGCAAACAGTAAGGCCGCCCATATTAAACAGCAGCTCGGGCGCTATTAATGGAGAGGAAGGCGGGCGACTATGGAAGTCAAAGGGCTCGCTTCGAGCCTGCGTAGCGTACAGCTCGCACGCTTCCCGGCGAGCCTGCGAGGAAAGAAGTACTGGCGGAAGAGCGCCGTGTTGGGGTGCACCCCGGCGAAGCCCTCGCAGAGATGGGCAAAAAGAGCCATGCACGCCACGGCATTCGGAGTAAAATCCAGAAGGTGGAAGCCATAAGTGTGCATGACGTCATTGAAGAAGTCGGAGAAAGGGGGGCAAAGCCCGCAGGAAAAGTAGTCAACGAAGAATGGGTACCGCTTCGGGCCAGCCTCGGCGAAGCAGGCGGGGATGACGCACGTAGCGGGGTGCCCCTTCATCTTGCACCCCCACAGGGGCTTGAAGTAGTCTCGGAGGTGGATCGCGTCGACCGTCGACGGGAAGTGGGCGAGCTGCGTCCGCCGCGCCGCCAACTCACTCTCCGGTGCCTCCCTCTCCTCGGCATCCTTGGCCACTCCCTAGCCTTTGCTGGATTTGGGCGCCATGGCGACCAGGGAAGAAGGTGAGGTTGGGGGCGATAAGGGCGCGGCGGCTGCGGGTGGAAGCGAGAGCTTGAGGAGGGAGAAGGAAGGAGCGGCGGTCCCAAGATTGGAGAAGGCACAGAGGGTAAATGGGCATTGCGCCCGCAGTTTCTCTTTTTTTATGGGGAAGGCGCGGGTCGCTCCGTCACCATTTACCATGATGTGACGCATGAGGGCAGCGGCGGCCCCACGCATGCCCCCCACGTCACGCACGACCCTCCATGACGCGCATTCAACGCGGGTCGTGGGGAAGCGCAAGCGAGCGAAGGAATTACCGCGGTAAAAACCCGCCCCGCCTGCCCGCGCACCGTTCCGGGCCCGGCCCAACAACGCTTTGCGCTTATGTGTGGCCCAGGCCCGGGGGCTCCTGTCGGTGTACAAAAGTAGGGGCTCTCCTTTTTACCCCTTTACTTGTGCACGGGCAGTCAGAGTTGTGCCCACGACCACACTAAGTAGGGCAGAGGAGGGAAGCCGGAGGCACAAGACAACCAGAGCAACACCAAAACCAGAGGCACAAAGAGCAAGAGGGCGAGGTGGACTCCACCGGAAAGACCCTTGTTGGGACGGCCTCCGCGGCCCCGGCAAGAGCCTTGCCGAGGCAACTTTCCCCAACGGAGCGCGCCACCCATGAGCCCAGAGGTTCCAACGTCATCAATCACACTGGAACCAAGGCTCGGGAGGCACCACCGTGGTGGCATGCAGATCTTTGTGAAGATCAGAAGCACACCAGATCAGATGAGGACCAGAAGACGACGATCCTCAGTGGGATCCTAGCCGAGGAAACCCACGAGACCCCCGGCAAGATCCTTGCAGGGGACGACTGCGATGCCGCGGCAAGGCCCTTGTTGGGGCCCCGGCAAGGTACTTGCCAAAGACGCCTGCAAGACCGCAACCAAGCCCGCATCTGCCAAGACTCCACCGCCTTTCCCATACAGCTGCCAGTCCAACCAGCTGGGCAGGCACCTACGTGACAACGTGCGGCTTCTAGGCCAGCTCAGCAAGCACCTGCGTGGTGGCATGCAGATCTTCGTGAAGACCCTACCACCACGCCATCTTAGCAGTCTGCCAGCCTACATGGCGCTGCATGCACCGTTGGCCTGGACGCGTGTCAGAGCAAGGCGGGGCAGGGACTGATGGGACGGGCCTCGTTGCCATCCCCAATAAAGCAACGGGACACCTAAGGGAGTGCATTGAATGCGTCTTGTCCCGTAATGACAGGCGATAAGCTTACGCGCTGTACACCTTTCCATCTCCTGTGCCACTGTGGCGACCCCTTTTGTCTATAAAAGGAGGCCCGAGGCGTCCAGGAGAAGGATTCAGATCTTTTGGGCTAGACGCACACCATACCTAGCTCAAGAACTCAAGAACACTCAAATACATACACCAAAGTAGGACTAGGGTATTACGCATCCTCGCGGCCCGAACCTGGGTAGACGATTCTTGTGCTGACTGCCAGACCCGCTCTTTGCACAACCCCGCGCCCGCCAACCGTAGAAGGGATCCCAGTGATTCCATAGGTGTCGATTTCCCTGACAGTCCGCTTCATCGAGCAGGCCGAGCCCCGAGCGCTCACACGCTCTGCATCGCCTTCACCGAGCCGTCTTCGACCTCTCGCCGCCGGAGATCCCCCTCGCCGCCCTGACCGCTCCGGTTACTCCTCGACCTCTCCTCCAGCACCGCCGTGACCGCTGTGATCCATTGACCATCCTTTCCCTCTCCGTTCCCTCCGTCATGCGTCGTAGCCACCACACCATGCTAACCCGCACGCGCCGCCGCCTCTGCACGCTGCCGTCGTGGCCACTGCCACGCGGGCTCGAAACCGAGCGCATCACTGCGTTCGCCACACCCCAGGAGCCCGCAACACCTCTCCGCGCCCCCTGCCGTGCATCCTAGCGCCGGACCGAGCACGCCCGAGTTCCAGCCGCCGCTGCCGAGCTCGTGGCCGTCGTCTCCGGCTGCCCTAGCCGCTGCTGCTTGCTGGACCGGGCGCGAGTGAGCTCCAGCTCCCCGTAGCCGCTCTCCGCTGGCCATTTGGTCACCGGAGGAGCGAGCCCGAGCCCTCCGCCGCTTCTGCTGCTGCCGGCGGCTAAGCGCCGGAGAGTTAGCCCCGGTTGACCAGGGTTTGACCTCCCCTGTGTCACTGATGCGTGGGCCCCACCCCACTGACACTTTTAGTTAGTATTAGTTTAACACTAATGAACTTAGGTTAGTTAGTTAGTCATTGACGTGTGGACCCCACATGACAGGTTTTACCTGGACCGCGCCCTGTTGACTCGCTGATGTCATGATGACGCAGTGCTCATGCAGTAAAGCCTTTCTGGAATTAAAATAAATCAGAAAAGGTTTAGAAATTCCAGAAAATGTTATAAACTTCAAAAATTCATAGAAAATAATCTATAACTCCAAATGAAATAATTTATATATGAAAAATTATCATAAAAATCCAATCTATCCATCTGTGCCATTTGCATGCATGTTAGAACAACTTATGACTACTGTTTAGGGCCAATGAAATAAATGGCACTTGAATCTTCACATATGGAGTTGAATCTGAATCTTTGATTCAAACCAACTTCATTTAATCTGGTTGCTAGATGCATTAGCTCAAATCACATCATATTGCCATGTCATGATCATGCATCATATTGTCGCATTGCATTGATTGTGTTCTTTCTCTCTGCCGGTGTTTGTCCCCTCTCATTAGACGTGGTTTCAACGATGAGATCGATGATACAGATGAAGAACTATACTATCTTCAGAAGTGCCAGGCAAGCAAAACCCCCTTGTTCATTCTGCTACAATCCCACTCTCTCGCTCCTGCTGTCTTTTATTGCATTAGGATAATAACGATTCATCTATTACATGCTGCGGTAGTTGAACCCCTTTTCCTCTGCATGACCTGTCTTTGCCACAGTAAATAGATGAAACCCATTAGCATGAGTAGGAGTTGTTTGAGCCCTGATGTGCCTACTCATTCATGCTTGTTGGTCATGCCTGCTACTGCTTAGAGTTGAGTCAGGTCTGATTCATCGGGGATGAATTTGAATGGTCATGAACGTGTCCTACTGTGTGTGAGCTAAGTGCGTGAACACGTTTTGGTAAAGGTAGCGGTGAGAGGCCATGTAGGAGTACATGGTGGCTTGTCTCATTGAAACCATCCTCAGGAACTGAGTTCTGTGTTTGTGATCCATGAACAGCTACTACCACGTGTTGGACCCAAAACCAATGGACCCTCTCGACTTATTAACCGCCCTATCCTCTGTCCGGGAGTTGCAAGTAGTTTCTGGTGTTTGTAGTATGCTGGAGGCCGTGCGCAGCGGTGACCCAAGGGGTGGGCTGTGATGCGGTAGGCACATGGCACGGTGTACCGGGACGCCCGTTTGGTGCCTCGGGAACCCTGCACACATCGTTTGGGGCCGTACGTGGAAACCTCGGTCAGACTCCCTGCGGATGGAACCTGAATAGGCGATAAACTTGGACTAGGGACTTGTGTGGTTAGTCAGGTCATGGCCGCCACCCTTGCCAGGCTTCCGCTTGAAGGTTGCCGAGATACATGACGTGTACATGGCGGTAATTGGCGAGAGCGTGTGTGAAGAAGTACACCCCTACAGGGTTATAAATGATCTATTTGAATAGTCGCGTCCGCGGTAAAGGACCTTTGGGTTGCCTATACAGTTCATAGACAAGTGAAAGTGGATACTCTAAAATGCGCAAGATAAGCGTGAGTGTTATGGATGGCGTTCTCGTAGGGAGACGGGAGCGGATCCATAGTGGTGTATTGATGTGGTGAATATATGGACTCGTGTGCGCCACCTCAAAGAGTTACTTGCAGTCGTAGTTTAGGATAGCCACCAAGTCAAAGTTGGCTTGCTGCAGTTAAACTCCACCACCCCCCTTTGTTGATACTGATGCATATGTAGTCAGTTCTGATGTAAGTCTTGCTGGGTACATTTGTACTCACGTTTTCTTAATTTATGTTTTTGCAGAGAGACTTCAGTCTCACTAGTAGTTCCGCGTGGACTTCGACGTTTAGCTTGTTACCTCAGCTACGATCTTGTACCCTTGGGAGGGTCTTGTAGATAGTCAGACTTCTCAGCCTTTTTCATTTGTAGTTGTCTATACTCAGACATGTTTATGCTTCCGCTTGTTGCTTGTATGCTTTGTATGTTGGGGCATGAGACCCATGTTTGTAATACTTGGCTCCTCGGAGCCTAATGAATAAATACTTTGAGTTGTAGAGTTTTGTTGTGATGCCATGTTGTATTTGCACATAACGACCATATTGTGTGTATGGTTTGAAATGCTTGGTATGTGTGGGATCCGACAACCTAGTTGTTTATCCATGGTAGCCTCTCTTACTGGGAAATGTCTCCTAGTGCTTCCACTGAGCCATGGTAGCTTGCTACTGCTCCGGAACACTTAGGCTGGCCGGCATGTGTCCTTCTTGGTTCCCGTGTCTGTCCCTTCGGGGAAATGTCACGCGATTTCTACTGGAGTCCTGTTAGCCTACTACAGCCCGGATTCTCCGGAGTCCTGTTAGCCCAGCTGCTACAGCCCGGATTCACTCGCTGATGACCGACACGTTCGTTGCTGGGTCATGTATGCCTGTCCTTGTAAGTTAGTACTACTTTGGGTTTACGACTAGTCATGTCGGCCCGGGTTCTTTGTCATATGGATGCTAGCGACACTATCATATACATGAGCCAAAGGCGCAAATGGTCTCGGGCCAGGTAAGGTGGCACCCGTGGGAATACCGTGCGTGAGGCCGCAAAGTGATATGATGTGTTACATGCTAGATCGGTGTGACTTAGGATCGGGGTCCTGACACCAAGTTTCATGAATTTAAGACGAGTTTTGGATTTACTAGAATTTAAAAACCAGGCATCTCAACGTTTTGCCGGCAATCAACGGTGCCCTGGTGTGCGAAATTCATTCTCGTCTCTTGCATGGGACCTAAGCATGCACCCAAGGACACACATGTGATTTTCAACCAACTTTGGTGCATTGGAGCATGTGCTTGTAGTTCAAATTTGAATTATGCACATAAAATGCCTAGAAAACCCAGTTAATGTATAAAAAGGCCAAACGAACCCCAAAAAATTCATTCCCATTTCTTGCATGGGACCTAAGCATGCACCCAAGGACACAGATTTGTTTTTTCAACCAATTTATATGCACTGGAGCATGTGCATGTACGTAGTTCAAATTTGAATTATGCACATAAATGCATTGAAAACTCAGTTAATGCATAAAAATGTCCAAACGAATCCCGAAAAATCCCAAAAAATTGACACAACACTCCTGTTGTTCTATGTTGACACAAGAAATTTTTAAAAGCAATAAGAGGCAATGGATATCATTTCATCCCCAAAGGTGGGACGTACGTTCCCTACCAAAACCATCAGGCTTGTTGTGAGAAGCTCTGGTTTGTGAGAAGCATATACCCAAACCTGCCCCAAATGGGACAATTTTTTACCACTCCATGATAGCATGCCAAGTTTCATGAATTTCAGACGAGTTTTGGATTTACTAGAATTTAAAAACCAGGCATCTTAATGTTTTGCCGGCAATCAACGGTGCCCTGGTGTTTGAAATTCATTCCCATTTCTTGCATGGGACCTAAGCATGCACCCAAGGACACAAATTTGATTTTTCAACCAATTTATATGCACTAGTGCATGTAGTTCATATTTGAATTATGCACATATATGCATTGAGAACTCAGTTAATGCATAAAAATGTCGAAACTAAACCTGAAAAATAAAAAAAAATGACACAACACTCCTGTTGTTCTATGTTGACACGAGAAAAAGTTTGAAAGCAATAAGAGGCAATTGATATCGTTTCGTCCGCAAAGGTGGGACATTCCGTATCGAAACCATCATGCTTGTTGTTAGAAGCTCTAGTTTGTGAGAAGCTTATCCCCGAACCTGCCCCAAATGGGACAAATTTTTTACCACGGCATGTTGATGCCGCTCCATGATAGCATGCCAAGTTTCATGAATTTCAGACGAGTTTTGGATTTACTAGAATTTAAAAACCAGGTATCTCAATGTTTTGCCGGCAATCAACAGTGCCCATGGTGTGAGAAATTCATTCCCGTCTCTTGCATGAGACCTAAAAATTCACCCAAGGACACACATGTGATTTTTCAACCAACTTTGGTGCATTGGAGCATGTGCTTGTAGTTCAAAGTTGAATTATGCACATAAATGCCTAGAAAACCCAGTTAATGTATAAAAAAAGCCAAACGAACCCCGAAAAATTAATTCCCATTTCTTGCATGTGACCTAAGCATGCACTGAAGGACACAAATTTGATTTTTCAACCAATTTGTATGCACCGGAGCATGTGCATGTAGTTTAATTTTGGATTGTGCACCTGAAATGGCTAGAAAACCAGTTTAACGTATAAAATGTCCAAACGAACCCTGAATAATTCCAATTCTTTTACGACACACATATAGTTGCATGTTCACTGCAGATAAAAGGTCTAGCAATTAAAACAGTGTCCATTGCCGCTGTGACCCCATTTTGTAATTCAAATCAAGTAGATCCCACATAGTTTATTATCACCAACTGTGTGAGATGTAGTACAAAATATCTTGGAGCACCGTTGGTGTATAGTACGCCTATGGCTTATGCGAGAAGGTGTGTCGGCTACAGTCCCCAGCTGGCGTGTCAAGCACACTATCTCGCTCCCCAAAAACTCCCTCCTCTGCATCCCTCGCAATCTCGAAAATATTACTGCCTCGTAATCTCAAAAATATCTACCGTCTGGAATGTTTGTCCTTAATGTTTGATAGCACACGATTAGTATGTGCGGACCCTGTGCGATGTCTGTTACTCCCGCTCTGCTTCAGTTCCTTGATTCAAATTTTCAGTAGCCCCGGCATTTTACTCCCGCCTCTACATCCCTCGCAATCTCAAAAATATCTGCTCGCCCTTGATCAAAATTTTCAGTAGCCTCACCTTGTTACTCCCGCCTAGTAAAATTTTCAGTTGCCGCAGTATTTCCTCAAACACAACCTTGCCCCCCCGCCCCCTCCACACACACCCCAAAACCTCCGCTCACACAGACACACACAACCCTCGAAACCATTATGGTAGGTCGCCGCCATCGCCGGCGCCTCCATCCTCAACCTCTGCCTGTGTGCCGGGGAGCTCGAGGAGCCAATGGACAAAAAGAGGTTTATCGCGGCCTTTTCGCCCGCCGCCGGCGAGGTGGCCGCCGTGGTGTCCCCGTCGTCCTCCGCGGGCCCGATCCACCCGCCGCTGCGCCCCTACGCTAGTTCGAGGACTTCCCCATCCTCCGTCGGACCCGGCAGCAGACGAAGTCCTACGTCGGGGTCCGGCAGCAGCAGTGGGGGACATGGGTCGCCGAGATTACAAATCGAGAGACCCGCACCCGCCAGTGGCTCGGTAGCTTCCACACGGCCGAGCTCGCGGCCATGGAGTACGACCGCTGGCAGGTCCGCTACCACGGCGCGGCGGCTAGGCTCAATTTCCTCTTCGGCACACGTCCGGTCGACCTTGTTTCGCTGGAGCCAGGGGTGGTGAGCTCGGCTATGGCGCGGGAGGACCGCGAGGCATGGGAGCGCCTCGAGGCCGAGGCCACCGACGAGGCCTACATGCAAGAGCTCCGCCGGCAGCACCCGGAGCTCGTGGAGGCGGAGCGGGCGATCTTTGCCGGCGCGGAGGGCGGCGAGGTTATCGTGCTCTCCTCCGATGATGAGGTCGAAGGCGGCGGCGACGGCGGCGCGGAGGGCGTCGAGGTGGGCCCCGAGAAAGTAGTTTAGCTTAGTTTAAATTTATGTTTTATGTTCGGTTATGCAAAACTATCTATGTTTCTGTTTGAATGCATGCTACTTTCGGTTGAACCTGCTTTGAACTAGATCAAATTGAAGTTTACAACCTTAAGTTTAGGGGATCGACTAGAAAAGGCCAAAAATTGCTGGAGTATATATATATCCACTAAGGGTTTTAGTCCTTTAACTTTTTAAGGATCGCCTAGAGATGTCCTTATGACATGTTTATTTCACTTCTTCACAATGTGATGCTCTATATGTGCAACTATTTGCCGTGTAGTTCAATTTCATCAATAACAGTTTCAACAATGCCACTATGAATTACGATATTTGGTTGCTGTTAAGGATATTGCAGTTAACATGCCTTTTCATTTTTCAATTGTTGTTTAGCAACGTGCATTGTACTGAATGACTAAATATGCAATCTCATGCTACATAGCAACAAGGAAGTGTGTTACCTTAATGTTCTGATGATGTCTAGATATACATGTAATAAAATCTTATATAATGGGATGGAGGGAGTGTTGTACTACATCATTTTGCAATTGTTGTTTAGCTTCTAATATTAACTTGGTGCTTTTAGCTACACATGTCATTGCCAAAGATCCACACTTCGGCCCTTTCTGCGTATGGGGCAATGAGATATTCATGAACCAGCATCAAGTGAGGAAACTGATAAAGATTGTTATTAAAATGGGTCAAAAGATGTCAATCAAACTATTTGTTCACACTTTATGCAAGACAACAGTGAACTGTAGGATGGTAAGTAAGAACCCTGTAGCCTTCTTTTTACTACCCGTAATGAGTTGTGTTAGATGACAATATCTGAATCTTTTTTCTTTTGCAGTGGATCCTGAAGCAGTTTACTCAAGATTACCTCTCAAACTACATGATTGGCGGCCGGCCATCACAAGGGGTTGGACTAGAGTCCTGCATGCCTTCTGCATCCAGGAGAGCACAATAGGGCCATTCCGCTTCACCATGTTCAGCAACTGGAATGTTTGTCGCCTCTTTTTTACCATCTATAATAGTACAAGTATAGAACCCTGGTACATCATTCTTTATTTGGTGCTTATGTAATTCTTAAA
Source organism: Aegilops tauschii subsp. strangulata (assembly GCF_002575655.3). Lineage (NCBI taxonomy): Eukaryota > Viridiplantae > Streptophyta > Magnoliopsida > Poales > Poaceae > Aegilops > Aegilops tauschii. The sequence continues at coordinate 245,228,768 of NC_053041.3, forward strand.
CATATGTACATGTGAATCGAATAATGCATTGGTTGTTTGAACCTGATGGATATGAATAAAGCTATAGCCTACTTTCAAGTTTAAATTAGGTACAATTTTAAATAGCAGCAATTAAATTAGGGCGAAATTATGTTGTGCAGGTCATTACGACACACATGGTTGGTAAAACACAAACGTTTGCGATATACACCATAATCCGAGACGGTTCATAGAGAGGAAACGTGTGCAAGCATGCACACAGTTGCCGTTTACAAAGCGTGTGTGATGTCAGACACTATCACATATGGTGCGGGAAAACTAAATGTGTGTGATTGTCTACCTATCGTACACGGTTTATAATCCTGAACTATTTGTGATGTTCCAGGCATCGTAAAACTCCCAGGCTCGGGCCTGGGTTTTTTGCGTCGGGCTTTGGGTCGCCCGGCCCGAAGCCCGGCCCCGCCCGAGAGATGGCCAGGTATACGTGCCTGGAATCTGCCTGGTTTTAGGTAAAACCACAAAACTCCGACTGCGATGGCAATGCGAGCACAAACGAGTAGCAAGGATGAAGCATTTGGGATATTCAAGATATCAGAAATGGTTATATAGGGACAACTGTATGCATCAAGGCTCCCTATCCCCGACGGTTTCTGGGTCGTGTGGGAAGGACCCCCCTATCGCACCCACTCACTTGGCGACGGTTCCAAATGCCATCGCGGAAGGGGGTTAAAAACCATTTGTTTAGGACCGACGCGCACCAGTGAACTCTACATTAACTCATATCAATGGAATAATCAACTAATGAGCAATAATAAGATATCTCAAGTACCAACACTTTGTCGAAACAATCATGATATAATATGACAATAGTGGTATCTCGCTAGTCCTTTCTAAGACCGCAAAACATAAATGCAAAGCACCTCCAAAGGTCAAGCAGCGACTAAACATTGTAATTCATGCTAGAAGAGATCCAGTCATGATGCATTCAACATTAACTATACACAACGCATGAGGATGACAATAGTGCTCTCAGGTCTGGTGCTTGTTTGAGAAGGTGATGACTCAACATAAAAGTAAAATAACATAAAGGTAAATAGATAGACCCTTCGCAGAGGGAAGCAGGGATTTGTAGAGGTGCCAGAGCTCAAAGCTTAAATTAGAGATAAATATAATTTTGGGAGGTACACCCTTCCTGTCAACGTCATGACCAAGAGTTATCAATATCTTCCATGCTAAACACATTAGCGGCGGTTCCCAAGCGATAAAAGTAAAGTTTACTCCCCCTCCACCAACAAACACAAGCCATGGCTAACCGAATCCACGGGTGCCTTCCATACTAACAACAGTCCCGGGGGAGTTTTGTTTAATTATTTGCAATTTTTGATTTTGGGACTGGGCATCCCTATTACCGGCCCCTCTCGTGCAAGGGCGAGTGAATAAACACTCATCATGAGAATAACCCGCTTAACATGGAAGATACTGACCACCCCCTGTCACTCCATGAGCGGTCCAGGCACAGATGTTCATTTGAAATTTTAGAGGTGGCACATGCAAATTTACTTGGAACGGCAGGGTAATACCGCATATAGGTAGATATAGTGGACTCATCTGGAATAACTTTGGTTTAATGATTTTGATGCACAAGCAATAATCCCACTTAGTATAGGTGAAGGCTAGCAAATAGGTTGAGAAGCGACCAGCTAGAGAGAGAAAACGGTCATAAACATGCATTATGAATAATGAACATTGAATAATAGCATCAGTAGGATATAAACACCATGAACATAAATATCATGGAGGCTATGTTGGTTTTGATTCAACTACATGCGTGAACATGCGCCAAGTCAAGCCACTTGAAACATTTAGAGGGGGATACCATATCATCATACTACATCACAATCATTTTAATGCATGTTGACACCCAAAATAAATCATTATCCACTCCTAGCTACTTAAGCATGGCATGAGCAACTATAATCTCTAATTGTCATTGCAAACATGTTCAATCATAACATGCTGAATCATGGATACTGAGTTAAACATATCTACAAAAGCAAAAACAAGTTGAGTTCATACCCACTTTTCCCTGCCACATTCACTTGATCCAATATCGTCATTATTACCTTTCACTTGCATGACTGGATGATATGAAAATAATAATAGTACAAGAGTGATGTGGACTAAGCTTACAACATTTTATTCAGAGGAGAAGACAAAATAATATGGGCTCTTTGTTCAATCAACAATAATGCATATGAGAGCCACTCAACATTTTCATCTTGGTCTTCTCCTTAGTACGACTCAACAAAACAAAAGAATTTCAGAGAAACACACTGAAATATTTTGGAGTTATTAGTTTTTTTCTTGAAGAAAGCAAATTAAAGAAAAAGGAAAATGAGAAAAACTATTTTCACAGGAGAGCTCCCAACAAACAAAAGAAGAAATGAGAAATCATTTTGGGTTTTCTTTTAATACTACAACTAAATTAAACTAGAAAGAAACCCGAAAAGAAGCAAGAAATATTTTTGGATTTTCTCAAAGTTTTTCAAACACACAAGAAGAAAGCGAGAAAATAAATCTAGCATCGATAATACAATGAAAAAGTGTGGACACCGACAACTGGAATGAAGTGTGTGAACATGAATATAACTTAGGTGGAAATACATACTCCCCCAAGCTTAGGATTTAGGCCTAGCTTGGTAATCACCATCCGTAATAGCCATCCGGTCTCATGTGGAAGTGCTATGGCAGCGACACCTGAGCATCCCACTCCTAGGGCTCCTGCTTTGCCGCTGCCTGGGTGTTCCTGTAGGCAATAATGTCGGCTGGCATGACCCTGTATCCATTCCTGGCAATAGAATCAAACAAAATAGGTCCAGGCAACGGGATAATATCACGGGTCTACTCACTGAAAACCAAGTTGTAATGAATGTTGTTAAAAGAATCGACAGCATCAGGAAACTGGTGATCCACCATCGCCTGGTGATCTAGATAAACTCGGGGCAAAAGAAAGTCATGGTGGCGTATCCGAACATTAAAGTGACGAGTAGCATAAATACCACCATGGATTTTTCCCTTAGTTTTGTTAAGGTGCAGACGACGTGCAACAATAGCCCCTAGGCTAAAGGTGTGATCATTGTGTAGTGCACGGCGTAAAACGGTGAGGTCAAGAGCACTGAGTATACCACCTTTCTCCCTAGCAGTTAAACACTTCGTGTTGAATAAAGCAAAGTAATGCACAGAAGGAAACTACAAACTAGTGGCGGTGGCTTTCGACACGCCTCTTTCCTCACCCACTGTCAAAGTGAGGAGGAAGTCCTCAAACTTTGACGGTCTAGGCTCTCTCAGATCCCCGTTAAAGGGAATCAAACATATTTCACAAAATTTAGTGAGCGGTATCTGACGGCTTTCAGAATATAAATTAAACCGCACCGCTGGAGGTTCATGCCTATTGAGAAATGAATTTTTTGCACAAAGGAGTTCGCCCGGAGGTGGTGTTGGTCACACTTCTGCGAGGAAGTTAGCCAGCCCGGCATTTGCAATGAATTGGGCAAAATCTTGATGGAACCCGGCCTCGTCCATGAAGGCATTATGTGGCCATTCGCACAGCCGCACCTCCGCCGTTCTCGGAGTATTAAGGTCACTGTCCGATGATTCCTCGATGACTCCCTTGGCATTCTTTTTGGAGGAAAACTTCTGGAAGATACTCATCCTTTCCTATGAATAAAGTTCTGAAAATTTTTGGCCACAAAATTTTTGTTAGCGGAACTTCAGAAGATTGATAGCAACTACTCATATGCATGCCTAGAGGCCAAATCGAGCATTCAAACTACTTGGGACTCAAAGAATTCAGCATGCAAGCTCATCTACAGCAGCACCAAGAGTAGCTAAATACTCAAAAATTAAACCACTAGAACAAAACTAATTGGAGCAAAGGAGGAGCCACATACCAAGTAGCAATCCCCTAAAACAGCTTCAGAAACGGAGCTTCGAGCAAAGAGATCGAAATCCGCGGGTTTGAGAGCAAGAACAGGAGAGGGAGAGCAAGAGTGATTTTTTTTCTAGAGGTAGGTGATGACATGGGCTAAAGAGATAGGTGTGCGGGGCCACGTGGGGCCCACTACCCACTAGGGCGCGCATGGGGTAGCTGGCGTGCTTTGGTGACTTGTGGGCACCAGGGGCACCGCCTCGTGATGTTATTTGTATAAAAAATTCTTAAATATTCGGGAAAAATTCATGTTAAAATTTCAGGTCATTTTGAGCACTTTTATTTTTGACCACTTTTTTATTGCACGGAAAATTCAGAAAACAAGATAAACTTGGCATTTTGTTTTATTAACTAAGAATAAATAAAAACTAAAAATAGGGACAAAAGGTTGTGCTAACTAAATTCCTCGACCACATGGTTCTCGAAAATAATCCATTAATAAGGTTGATCAAGTCTTATTAACAATCACCTTCGATTAACATGATCCCGAAGAACTTTCGTAAAACACTAAGTTACCTCAATGGGAATTTGCATATCCCCAACAATAAGTATTTCATAATTCTTCTTGTAGGTAAAGGGAGTTGAAAACTTCCAATAGTAATTGTCGGAGACTTTTCAATAACATTAATACCGTTCACTTGGAATTGTTTCTTCGGAAAGTGCGCCTTATGCTCATTACCATTGATATGAAAAGTTACTTTGCTTTTATTGCAATCAATAACATCCCCTGCAGTATTCAACAAGGATCTACCAAGGATAATCGACATGTTTTCGTCCTCGAGCATTTCAAGTATAACAAAGTCTGTTAAGTAATAACATTTGCAACAACAACGGGCACATCCTCAGAAATACCGATAGGTATGGCAGTCGATTTGTCAGCCATTTGCAATGATATCTTGGTAGGTGTGACTTTATTCAAATCAAGTCTTTTATATAAAGAGAAAGACATAACACTAACACCAGCTCCCACATAAATCAGTTTTGACATAGTTTCTTTTGATGGAGCATGGTATAGTTGGTATTCCTGGATCTCCTAGTTTCTTAGGTACTCCATCCTTAAAAGAATAATTAGCAAGCATGGTGGAGATTTCAGCTTCAGGTATTTTTCTTTTATCAGCGATACTGTCTTCCATATATTTAGCATAAGGGGCCATCTCTAAAATATCAGTCAAACGAGTACACAAAAAGACTGGCCTAAGCATTTCAACAGAGCGTTCAAATTCTTCATCATCTTTTTTATTAGATGCTTTAGGTGGAAAGGTCATGGGTTTCTGAACCCATGGTTCTCTTTCTTTACCGTGTTTTCTAGCAACAAAGTCTCTTTTATCATAACATTTATTTTTAGGTTGTGGGTTATCAAGATCAACAGCAGGTTCAATTTCAACATCATTATCTGGTTATTTATCATTGTCTGATTGCGTGTCTTCATGACCATCATCATTATCATTCTCATTCTCATTAGATGAATGTTCATTACCAGATTGAGTTTCCGCATCAAAATAGAGACATCATTATTATCCTCAGAAGGTTGTTCTACCTCAGGTTCACTAGAAGTATGCAAAGTCCTATCATTTTTCTTTTCTTTTTAGAAGGACTAGGTGCATCAGTATTAATTCTTTGGGAGTCTTGTTCAATTCTTTTAGGGTGACCTCCAGGATAAAGTGGCTCCTGAGTCATTTTGCCTCCTCTAGTTGCTACTCTAACAGCATAATCATTCATGCTATTGTTCATTTCATTAAGCAGCTCACTTTGAGATTTAGCAACTTGTTCTAATTGGGTTTGAACCATAGAAGCATGTTTTCCTACACCTCTAACATCATTTGTAATTCTAAACAACAAGTCACTCAAGCGAGCAATCATATCATAATTTTATTTCAATTGTTTCATAACATTTGCATTGAAGTGGTCTTGTTTTCTAATGTAGTTATCAAATTCATACAAGCATTGACTATGATGTTTATTGTAAGGGATGTCGCCTTCATCAAAATTCAATAAATAATTTACCTCTACCACCTGTGGTGGTGGTGTGTCAAGACCATGTATTTCTTCCATAGGTGGTAAATTCTTAACATCCTCAGCTCTAATACCTTTTTCCTTCATACACTTCTTTGCCTCTTGCATATCTTCACGACTAAGAAATAAGATACCCCTCTTCTTCGGAGTGGATTTAGGCGGTGGTTCGGGAAGAGTCCAATCATCATAATTCTTCAATATGTTATTCAATAATTCCTCATCTTGTTCAATAGTTTGTCCCATGAAAACACAACCAGCACAACTATCTAGGAAGTCCCTAGTGTTGGGGAACATAGTAATTTCAAAAAAATTCCTACGCACACGCAAGATCATGGTGATGCATAGCAACGAGAGGGGAGAGTGTGTCCACGTACCCTCATAGACCGAAAGCGGAAGCGTTAGTACAACGCGGTTGATGTAGTCGTACGTCTTCACGATCCGACCGATCAAGTACTGAACGCACGGCACCTCCGAGTTCAGCACACGTTCAACTCGATGACGTCCCTCGAACTCCAATCCAGCCGAGCTTTGAGGGAGAGTTCCGTCAGCACGACGGCGTGGTGATGATGATGATGTTCTACCAACGCAGGGCTTCGCCTAAGCACCGCTACGTTATGACCGAGGTGGATTATGGTGGAGGGAGGCACCGCACACGGCTAAAAGATCAATGATCAATTGTTATTTATATGGGGTGCCCCCCTCCTCCGTATATAAAGGGGGGAGGAGGAGGGGGCCGGCCAAGGGGAGGAGGCGTGCCCAAGGGGCGGCAATCCTACTCCAAGTAGGTTTTGCCCCCCTTTCCTATTCCAACTAGGAGAAGGGGGAAGGAGGAGGTGGAGAGAAGGAAGGAGAAGGGGGGCCGCCGCCCCCTTCCCTTTCCCAATTCGGATTGGGGAAAGGGGGGCCGCGCGCCACCTCCTGGCCGCCTCTCCTCTTCCACCACTAGGGCCCATGAGGCCCAATAACCCCCGGGGGGGTTCCGGTAACCCCCCGGTACTCCGGTATATATCCGATAACCCCCGGAACCATTCCGGTGTCTGAATATAGTCGTCCAATATATCAATCTTCATGTCTCGAACATTTCGAGACTCCTCGTCATGTCCGTGATCACATCCGGGACTTCGAACTTCCTTCGGTACATCAAAACACATAAACTCATAATATAACCGTCATCGAACTTTAAGCATGCGGACCCTACGGGTTCGAGAACTATGTAGACATGACCGAGACATGTCTCTGGTAAATAACCAATAGCGGAACCTGGATGCTCATATTGGCTCCCACATATTCTACAAAGATCTTTATCGGTCAAACCGCATAACAACATACGTTGTTCCCTTTGTCATCGGTATGTTACTTGCCCGAGATTCGATCGTCCGTATCTCAATACCAAGTTCAATCTCGTCACCGGCAAGTCTCTTTACTCGTTCCGTAATACATCATCCCGCAACTAACTCATTAGTTGCAATGCTTGCAAGGCTTATAGTGATGTGCATTACCGAGTGGGCCCAGAGATACCTCTCTGACAATCGGAGTGACAAATCCTAATCTCGAAATACGCCAACCCAACAAGTACCTTTGGAGACACCTGTAGAGCACCTTTATAATCACCCAGTTACGTTGTGACGTTTGGTAGCACACAAAGTGTTCCTCCGGTAAACGGGAGTTGCATAATCTCATAGTCATAGGAACATGTATAAGTCATGAAGAAAGCAATAGCAACATACTAAACGATCGAGTGCTAAGCTAACGGAATGGGTCAAGTCAATCACATCATTCTCCTAATGATGTGATCCTGTTAATCAAATGACAACTCTTTGTCTATGGTTAGGAAACACAACCATCTTTGATCAACGAGCTAGTCAAGTAGAGGCATACTAGTGACACTCTGTTTGTCTATGTATTCACACATGTATTACGTTTCCGGTTAATACAATTCTAGCTTGAATAATAAACATTTATCATTAAATAAGGAAATAAATAATAACTTTATTATTGCCTCTAGGGCATATTTCCTTCAGTCTCCCACTTGCACTAGAGTCAATAATCTAGATTACACAGTAATGATTCTAACACCCATGGATCCTTGGTGCTGATCATGTTTTGCTCGTGGAAGAGGCTTAGTCAACGGGTCTGCAACATTCAGATCCGTATGTATTTTGCAAATCTCTATGTCTCCCACCTGTACTTGATCCCAGATGGAGTTGAAGCTTCTCTTGATGTGCTTGGTTCTCTTGTGAAATCTGGAATCCTTTGCCAGAGCAATTGCACCAGTATTGTCACAAAAGATTTTCATTGGACCCGATGCACTAGGTATGACACCTAGATCGGATATGAACTCCTTCATCCAGACTCCTTCATTTGCTGCTTCCGAAGTAGCTATGTACTCCGCTTCACATGTAGATCCCGCTTCGACGCTTTATTTAGAACTGCACCAACTGACAGCTCCACCATTCAATATAAACACGTATCTGGTTTGCGATTTAGAATCGTCCGGATCAGTGTCAAAGCTTGCATCGATGTAACCACTTACGACGAGCTCTTTGTCACCTCCATAAACGAGAAACATATCCTTAGTCCTTCTTAAGTATTTCAGGATGTTCTTGACCGCTGTCCAGTGATCCACTCCTGGATTACTTTGGTACCTCCCTGCTAAACTAATAGCAAGGCACACATCAGGTCTGGTACACAGCATTGCATACATGATAGAGCCTATGGCTGAAGCATAGGGAACATCTTTCATTTTCTCTCTATCTTCTGCAGTGGTCGGGCATTGAGTCTTACTCAACTTCACACCTTGTAACACAGGCAAGAACCCTTTCTTTGCTTGATCCATTTTGAATTTCTTCAAAACTTTGTCAAGGTATGTGCTTTGTGAAAGTCCAATTAAGCGTGTTCATCTATCTCTATAGATCTTGATGCCCAATATATAAGCAGCTTCACCGAGGTCCTTCATTGAAAAACTCTTATTCAAATATCCCTTTATGCTATCCAGAAATTCCATATCATTTCCGATCAACAATATGTCATCCACATATAATATCAGAAATGCTACAGAGCTCCCACACTTTCTTGTAAATACAGGCTTCTCCAAAAGTCTGTATAAAACCATATGCTTTGATCACACTATGAAAATGTTTGTTCCAACTCCGAGAGGCTTGCACCAGTCCATAAATGGATCACTGGAGCTTGCACACTTTGTTAGCTCCCTTTGGATTGACAAAACCTTTCGGTTGCATCATATACAACTCTTCTTCCAGAAATCCATTCAGGAATGCAGTTTTGACATCAATTTGCCAAATTTCATAATCATAAAATGCGGCAATTGCTAACATGATTCGGACAGACTTAAGCATCGCTACGGGTGAGAAAGTCTCATCGTAGTCAACCCCTTGAACTTGTCAAAAACCTTTTGCAACAAGTCAAGCTTTATAGACTGTAACATTACCATCAGCGTCAGTCTTCTTCTTGAAGATCCATTTATTCTTGATGGCCTGCCGATCATCGGGCAAGTCAACAAAGTCCACACTTTGATCTCATACATGGATCCCATCTCAGATTTCATGGCCTCAAGCCATTTCGCGGAATCTGGGCTCATCGTCACTTCCTCATAGTTCATAGGTTCGTCATGGTCAAGTAACATGACCTCCAAAATAGGATTACCGTACCACTCTGGTGCGGATCTCACTCTGGTTGACCTACGAGGTTCGGTAGTAACTTGATCTGAAGTTACATGATCATCATCATTAGCTTCCTCACTAATTGGTGTAGGAGTCACAGGAACAGATTTCTGTGATGAACTACTTTCCAATAAGGGAACAGGTTACCTCATCAAGTTCTACTTTCCTCCTACTCACTTCTTTCGAGAGAAACTCCTTCTCTATAAAGGATCCATTCTTGGCAACGAATGTTTTGCCTTCGGATCTGTGATAGAAGGTGTACCCAACAGTTTCCTTTGGGTATCCTATGAAGACACATTTCTCCGATTTGGGTTCGAGCTTATCAGGTTGAAGCTTTTTCACATAAGCATCGCAGCCCCAAACTTTAAGAAATGACAACTTTGGTTTCTTGCCAAACCACAGTTCATAAGGCGTCGTCTCAACGGACTTTGATGGTGCCCTATTTAACGTGAATGCGGCCGTCTCTAAAGCATAGCCCCAAAACGATAGCGGTAAATCAGTAAGAGACATCATAGATCGCACTATATCTAGTAAAGTATGATTACGACGTTCGGACACACCATTACGCTATGGTGTTCCGGGTGGCGTGATTTGCGAAACTATTCCGCATTGTTTCAAATATAGACCAAACTCGTAACTCAAATATTCTCCTCCATGATCAGATCGTAGAAACTTTATTTTCTTGTTACGATGATTTTCAACTTCACTCTGAAATTCTTTGAACTTTTCAAATGTTTCAGACTTATGTTTCATTAAGTAGATATACCCATATGTGCTTAAATCATCTGTGAAGGTGAGAAAATAACGATACCCGCTGCGAGCCTCAACATTCATTGGACCACATACATCAGTATGTATGATCTCCGATAAATCAGTTGCTCGCTCCATAGTTCCGGAGAACGGCATTTTTGTCATCTTACCCATGAGGCATGGTTCGCAAGTACCAAGTGATTCCAAAAGTCCATTAGTATGGAGTTTCTTCATGCGCTTTACACCAATATGACCCAAACGGCAGTGCCACAAATAAGTTGCACTATCATTATCAACTCTGCATCTTATGGCTTCAACATTATGAATATGTGTATCACTACTATCGAGATTCATTAAAAATAGACCACTCTTCAAAGGTGCATGACCATAAAAGATATTACTCATATAAATAGAACAACCATTATTCTTTGATTTAAATGAATAACCATCTCGCATCAAACAAGATCCAGATATAATGTTCATGCTCAACGCTGGCACCAAATAACAATTATTTAGGTCTAATACTAATCCCGAAGGTAGATGTAGAGGTAGCGTGCCGACGGCGATCACATCGACTTTGGAACCGTTTCCCACGCGCATCGTCACCTCGTCCTTAGCCAGTGTCCGCTTAATCCGTAGTCCCTGTTTCGAGTTGCAAATATTAGCAACAGAACCAGTATCAAATACCCAGGTGCTACTGCGAGCTCTGGTGAGGTAGACATCAATAACATGTATATCACATATACCTTTGTTCACCTTGCCATCCTTCTTATCCGCCAAATACTTGGGGCAGTTCCGCTTCCAGTGACCAGTCTGCTTGCAGTGGAAGCACTCAGTCTCAGGCTTAGGTCTAGACTTGGGTTTCTTCTACTGAGCAACAACTTGTTTGCTGTTCTTCTTGAAGTTCCCCTTCTTCTTCCCTTTGCCCTTTTTCTTGAAATTGGTGGTCTTATTGACCATCAACACTTGATGCTCCTTCTTGATTTCTACCACCGTAGCCTTTAGCATTGCGAAGAGCTCAGGAATCGTCTTATCCATCCCTTGCATGTTATAGTTCATCACGAAGCTCTTGTAGCTTGGTGGCAGTGATTGAAGAATTCTGTCAATGACGCTATCATCCGGAAGATTAAGTCCCAGTTGAATCAAGTGATTGTTATACCCAGACATTCTGAGTATATGCTCACTGACAGAACTATTCTCCTCCATCTTGCAGCTGTAGAACTTATTGGAGACTTCATATCTCTCAATCCGGGCATTTGCTTGAAATATTAACTTCAACTCCTGAAACATCTCATATGCTCCATGACGTTCAAAACGTCGTTGAAGTCCCGGTTCTAAGCCGTAAAGCATGGCACACTGAACTGTTGAGTAGTCATCAGCTTTGTTCTGCCAGACGTTCATAACATCTGGTGTTGCTCCTGCAGCAGGTTTGGCACCTAGCGGTGCTTCCAGGACGTAATTCTTCTGTGCAGCAATGAGGATAATCCTCAAGTTACAGACCCAGTCCGTGTAATTGCTACCATCATCTTTCAACTTTGCTTTCTCAAGGAACGCATTAAAATTCAACGGAACAATAGCACGAGCCATCTATCTACAACAAACATAGACATGCAAAATACTATCAGGTACTAAGTTCATGATAAATTTAAGTTCAATTAATCATATTACTTAAAGAACTCCCACTTAGATAGACATCCCTCTAATCATCTAAGTGATCACGTGATCCAAATCATAAACCATAACCCATCATCACGTGAAATGGAGTAGTTTTCAATGGTGAACATCACTATGTTGATCATATCTACTATATGATTCATGCTCGACCTTTCGGTCCCAGTGTTCCGAGGCCATATCTGCATAAGCTAGGCTCGTCAAGTTTAACCTGAGTATTCTGTGTGTGCAAAACTGGCTTGCACCCATTGTAGATGGACGTAGAGCTTATCACACCCGATCATCACATGGTGTCTGGGAACGACGAACTTTGGCAACGGTGCATACTCAGGGAGAACACTTTTATCTTGAAATTTAGTGAGAGATCATCTTATAATGCTACCGTCAATCAAAGCAAAATAAGATGCATAAAAGATAAACATCACATGCAATCAATATAAGTGATATGATATGGCCATCATCATCTTGTGCTTGTGATCTCCATCTCCGAAGCACCGTCATGATCACCATCATCACCGGCGCGACACCTTGATCTCCATCGCAGCATCATTGTCGTCTCGCCAACTATTGCTTCTGCGACTATCGCTACCGCTTAGTGATCAAGTAAAGCAATTACAGGGCGATTGCATTGCATACAATAAAGCGACAACCATATGGCTCCTGCCAGTTGCCGATAACTTTGTTACAAAACATGATCATCTCATACAATAAAATATAGCATCATGCCTTGACCATATCACATCACAACATGCCCTGCAAAAACAAGTTAGACGTCCTCTACTTTGTTTGTGCAAGTTTTACGTGGCTGCTACGGGCTGAGCAAGAACCGTTCTTACCTACGCATCAAAACCACAATGATAGTTCGTCAAGTTAGTGTTGTTTTAACCTTCTCAAGGACGGGCGTAGCCACACTTGGTTCAACTAAAGTTGGAGAAACTGACACCCGCTAGTCACCTGTGTGCAAAGCACGGCGGTAAAACCAGTCTCGCGTAAGCGTACGCGTAATGTCGGTCTGGGCCGCTTCATCCAACAATACTGCCGAACCAAAGTATGACATGCTGGTAAGCAGTATGACTTGTATCACCCACAACTCACTTGTGTTCTACTCGTGCATATAACATCAACGCATAAAACCAGGCTCGGATGCCACTATTTGGGAACGTAGTAATTTCAAAAAAATTCCTACGCACACGCAAGATCATGGTGATGTATAGCAACGAGAGGGGAGAGTGTGTCCACGTACCCTTGTAGACCGAAAGCGGAAGCGTTAGCACAACGCGGTTGATGTAGTCGTACGTCTTCATGATCCGACCGATCAAGTACCGAACGCACGGTACCTCCGAGTTCAGCACACGTTCAACTCGATGATGTCCCTCGAACTCTGATCTAGCCGAGCTTTGAGGGAGAGTTCCGTCAGCACGACGGCGTGGTGACGATGATGATGTTCTACCGATGCAGGGCTTCGCCTAAGCACCACTACGATATGACCGAGGTGGATTATGGTGGAGGAGGGAACCACACACATCTAAAAGATCAATGATCAATTGTTGTTTCTATGGGGTGCCCCCCTCCTCCGTATATAAAGGGGGGGAGGAGGAGGGGGCCGGCCAAGGGGAGGAGGCGCGCCCAAGGGGGGCAATCCTACTCCAAGTAGGTTTTGCCCCCCTTTCTTATTCCAACTAGGAGAAGGGGGAAGGAGAAGGTGGAGAGGAGGAAGGAGAAGGGGGGCCGCCGCCCCCTTCCCTTTCCCAATTTGGATTGGGGCAAGGGGGGCCGCGCGCCACCTCCTGGCCGCCTCTCCTCTTCCACCACTTGGGCCCATGAGGCCCAATAACCCCGGGGGGTTCCGGTAACCCCCCGGTACTCCGGTATATATCCGATAACCCCCGGAACCATTCCGGTGTCCGAATATAGTCGTCCAATATATCAATCTTTACGTCTCGACCATTTTGAGACTCCTCGTCATGTCCCCGATCTCATCCGGGGCTCCGAACTACCTTCGATACATCAAAACACATAAACTCATAATACAAATTGTCACCGAACGTTAAGCGTGCGGACCCTACGGGTTCGAGAACTATGTAGACATGACCGAGACACGTCTCTGGTCAATAACCAATAGCAGAACCTGGATGCTCATATTGGCTCCTACATATTCTACGAAGATCTTTATCGGTCAAACCGCATGACAACATACGTTGTTCCCTTTGTCATCGGTATGTTACTTGCTCGAGATTCGATCGTTGGTATCTCAATACCTAGTTCAATCTCGTTACGGGCAAGTCTCTTTCCTTGTTCCGTAATACATCATCCCTCAACTAACTCATTAGTTACAATGCTTGCAAGGCTTATAGTGATGTGCATTACCGAGAGGGCCCAGAGATACCTCTGTGACAATCGGAGTGACAAATCCTAATCTCGAAATACGCCAACCCAACAAGTACCTTTGGAGACACCTGTAAAGCACCTTTATAATCACCCAGTTACGTTGTGACGTTTGGTAGCACACAAAGTGTTCCTCCGGTAAACGGGAGTTGCATAATCTCATAGTCATAGGAACATGTAAGTCATGAAGAAAGCAATAGCAACATACTAAACGATCGAGTGCTAAGCTAACGGAATGGGTCAAGTCAATCACATCATTCTCCTAATGATGTGATCCCGTTAATCAAATGACAACTCTTTGTCTATGGTTAGGAAACACAACCATCTTTGATCAACGAGCTAGTCAAGTAGAGGCATACTAGTGACACTCTGTTTATCTATGTATTCACACATGTATTACGTTTCCGGTTAATACAATTCTAGCATGAATAATAAACATTCATCATGAAATAAGGAAATAAATAATAACTTTATTATTGCCTCTAGGGCATATTTCCTTCACCTAGAAGCATCGGTTAGTCCATTATAGAAGATATCAAGTATTCCATTTTTCTTAAGAGGATTATCAGGCAAAGCATTAAGTAATTGGAGAAGCCTCCCCCGAGCTTGTGGGAGACTCTCTTCTTCAATTTGCACAAAGTTAAATATTTCCTATAAGACAGCTTGTTTCTTATGAGCAGGAAAATATTTTTTTAGAGAAGTAATAAATCATATCCCGGGACTAGGCACACAACCAGGAGCAAGAGTATTGTACCATATCTTAGCATCACCCTTTAATGAGAATGTTAATAACTTAAGGATATAGTAATAGTGAATTTTCTCATCTTGAGAAAAAAGTGTGGCTATATCATTTACTTCAGTAAGACGTGCCACAACAATTTTAGTTTCATAGCCATGGAAAGGATCAGATTCAACCAAAGTAATCAACTCTGGGTTGACAGATAATTCATAATCCTTATCAGTAACAAAGATAGGTGAAGTAGCAAACTTAGGATCACATTTAATTGTAGCATTCAAGGATTTTTCTTTCAACTTGCATAATACTTTCTTAAGATCGTCTCTATCCTTACACGCAAGAAAGTCTCTAGCTACCTCTCCATCGATAACATGACCCTCAGGTATCTTAGGCACTTCAAATCTGGGAGAGCTAGGTCTCAAAGGTGTTTCATAATTATCAGTTTCAAAGACTTCATCAGTTTCAGTAATTTCACCGATTTCAGCATTCTCAATATCTTTAGCTCTAGCAAGTTGTTCATCAAGAAATTCACCTAGTGTCACATTATCATCAAGCAAGGTACTAGCATCATCATACATGTCATTCACAGCAGAAGTAGCATCATCAATAACATGTAACATATCACGATTAATAGCAGGTGGGGTGTTGCAAGTCTATTAAAAAACAAGGCGAATCAAGTGCAGAGCTAGATGGCAGTTCCTTACCTCCCCTCGTCTTACAGGGAACGATCTTGGTTCTGGTATCTTTAAGATTCTTCATAGTGATAAATAGATAAAAATCCCAAGTGACTCAACAAATATAGCTATTCTCCCCGGCAACGGCGCCAGAAAAAGGTCTTGATAACCCACAAGTAAAGAGGATCACAACAGTTTTTGAGGGTAGAGTATTCAACCCAAATTTATAGATTCGACACAAGGGGAGCCAAAGAATATTTGTAAGTATTAGCAGTTGAGTTGTCAATTCAACCACACCTGGAGATTAAATATCTGCAGCAAAGTGATCAGTAGCACAATAGTATGATAGTTTTGGTAGTAGTGGTAACGGTCATAGTAACGGTAACGGTGATAGCAAGAATTTTGTAGCAGTTGTAACAGTAGCAATATTTGATTTAATCCGAATCGGATGATTTTTGGAGGTTCTATGGGTCTATATTTATAAGTGGAAAAGAGGTTTAGGGGTGAAAGGCTAGGCAATGTGGGACTAAACGTAGACGAACATATAAAACGAAGGGAATCGCATGGGTTAAAAAGCACCACGGGTTGGCCGCCCGCACGCTGCAGTTTGTTTTTATTCGGCCAAAGGAAAAAGAAAAAGAAAGAAAAAAAACCGAGAAGGAAATTGCTGGCTGGGCCTGGCCCATGTAGGAAAAGAAAAGTGGGGCGCCGCTGCGACTGCGCATGTGGGCGACAAATAATTATGGGCTGCACGTATAGTTGTTTTTTAATAGAAACAGAAAGGAAAATTGAATAACAAAAATAGACTAAAATTTTATATAGGCATATTATATATCGAAATTTTCAAAAAAAGATTTCCTAAAACATGAACATATTTTCAGCGGCAAATAAATTACATTAAAACTTAAATAAAGCAAACAATACTACTGGTTCATTTAGAAACCAACTAAAAATATTTTAAAATACCAAAATGATTTCAAACTCATTTCTCTCCATTTTTCTACTGTAGGGAATCATTTTACCCTTATTTCCATATATTTTATTTTTGGAGAAAAGTAATTTGAAAAAAAACAAATAACTCCAAATTGAAAGTGGGTTTCAAAATAACTACAAAAGGACTTTTAATTTGATTCTATGAAACTTCTAACTCTCTTTCTTAGCATTTGAAGAAGTCATTTTATCTTCTCTCATGAAACTCATTGATTTTCATAAAGTTTCTGAATTTGAAATATTTTCAAATGGAACTCAATTCTTTTCAAAACCCTTTTTATTTATTTAAATGGAAGAAGTCATATCATCTTCACTCTAGGGTTTTGTGATGAAATGAATTTGAATTCATGGAGATCATAAATGCAAGGTGAAAGTTTGGGAAAGTCCTTTTATTCTCTCTCATTTAACTTTCAAATAGTTTCAGATTTCACTCAATGTCACATAGGCAACCACACCACAATCAAACAATCAATCAAAATATTTATTTAATATAACATTCCAAAATTTAGAATTTTGGGATGTTACAAACCTACCACCCATAAAATGAATCTCACCCTCGAGATTCGGAGAGGCTAGCAAGAAATAGGTTAGGTTCGGGGTCTTCTCAAAATCCATCGATCGTGACAGGGGGTCTGGGGTGCTACCACCCTTAGAAGCATGGTTACGGTTCCGTCAAAACTCACATACTCCGTCCTTATTGTTGGCAATGTCGATCTTCTTAGATCTTTAGGATAATTCCTGCTCTGGGCTCTTCCGGTAGTGGCATAACCTTTTTTCCTCAATTCATGTGTCCTTTTATCTTGGTACGGTTCTTCTGTGAATGGGTCTTCTTATCTGACAGGTCTGGCGCCAATAATAAACAACTATCGATATCTCATGGTGATCATCAATTTATGGTTTCTCCTGCAGGAAATGGGTCTGGGTTGAACCTCACTGTATATCCTACTGTTGGCAGCAGCTGCCTTGTAAAAGGGAAAATTGTCATACCATTCTAAGGTTCAATTAGGCTTTAATATCACCGTCTCTCTCTACTATAGGTAAGTCACTCAGATTTACCATCCCATATAGCAAAGCGAATAATAAGAGTAAGTCGGTATGGTGATCAATCCATCCCGCACCCCAATCATTACCTTGTATATGGTTTAGCGAATCTCTCATTCTAACACTCGGTCATCCTCACAAGCATTTTAGAATTTCTCTTGTCGACGAACCAAGTTCGGTTAAATCCATGGATTCTGCAAGCCAAACAAACATCTATCGTTTCTTCACAACTCTTAGGTTTTGCGTAAACTCCTATAAGATCATCTATTGATAAAGTCGTAACTTCTTCCAGGATGTTTTTCCTTCAACAAGAGTGTGCTTGCTTCTTGGCAGGTCCTGCAGCCTGTGGGTTATGGGCTCACCTCATCACATTTATAGCTTTAACTCATCCTGGGGTTACAATTGCTCCATATTACCAACATTATACCTCCTTTATATCCAATAGTACTTCATCTCTTCATATTCTTGGGGTATCCCACATATCAGGATAAAACTCATACTTATTTTGTCTGAAGTCCACTCCGTGGAATGTCATTATCTTTTCCAGGGGTCAAGGGTCCTCACAGGGTACTACCACCCTTGGAATTGCACAAATTCTTCCATAGACCATATTTCTCATATCCTCGAAAATGGTCAAAATCTTTCTTCATAGAGTAACAACTCATAAAACTCAACGTATGAAATCATGCTACATGAACTTTATTGATTTCATGAATTTATTACAATCTCTTGCATTTCCATTACATGCCTCAACTCAACACCTCAATATAAAAGAAATGTTCCCACTACTACTACTATATTTCTCACAGACTCAACTATTTAGCACGAGTCTCCTTCTCTTTGGGACAATCTCTGGCAAAGTGCCTTGCTTCATGACAACAGAAACATATTACTTCTGACAAGTCTCAAGGTTTCCTTGTGATTACATAGCCTCCTTGGGTCCTCGGCTTCCTTTTTGAGCAACTGCTGAAGTAGTGCCCTGAATCTTTGCACCTGAAACATGTGATATGACTCAGGTACTTCCTTGTAGAAATTGGGTTGTTCCTGGAATCCAATATATTTCTCTTCCTGGACTTTTCCATACCAATCAGGGCTTCTATTTCCTGTGGGTCATACTCTACTTCCACTGTCAGGAATACTACTAGATCCCCCTTCAGACAATTCTGGGAGATGTGTCCTTCTTCTCCACATGAATAGCAGGACTTGGTGCGGGGTTTAATTATGTTTCCTTTGTGTGTGTCCTCGACATCTTCCTTCATCACAGGTTCTTCTAAAATTTCCATGAGGGCTCCTTTCATTGCTTATTTCATGTGCTGGATGGTTCGTTGTACCATGGGGTAAATGTGACAGTGAGCAGGGTAGTGGGTAGTCCCTTCACACAAGAAACAAGTAATCTGCCTAGTTGGGCATTCTTCAGCTGAGTGACTTTCTTCACAATGAGGGCATTCATCCTTGTGTTCTTCATGGTTGTGTCCTATTTCTCCACAAAGCTTGCATGTACAAGGTTTCTTCATATCATTTCCATAAGTCTTCAACTTCTGGGACACAAGCCGAGACTTTAGTAGAGTCAACTTAAATTCTTTCCAAGTGGTTACTCTTTGCCATCCATTAATGGTTTGGTACATCCTCCACCAAGTAGCAACACCTCTTTCAAAGCACTGAAGAGCATGCTGAGTCATAACCTTTCCGGCTATAGTGTTATTTTTCATGTGATCTTCCATGTTCTAAATCCATCGGTCTGTCTCCAATTGAGTCATCGGTCCAGAAAATATGAGTTCATCTCCATTCCTCCTCTATTGGTTCTAAGGGTTTTGGGGTGAGATAAGAGAGATAGAGAGGGATACACACAATACAAACAATAGTTTTGAAAAGACAGATTTTATTTTGTGGCTGTCGGAAAAACATCAAACAAATGATAGCTCACAATCGTCGCAACGTAAGTATATAACAGGGGTTTGGTCTTCTAAAGGTCAATAAATCTTCAAAGTCGCCAAACTCTTCAAGTCTTGTTCATGTCCCCGATGGCTTCTTCCGATCGTGCTTGTCCTTCTCAAGTTCTTCTGCCAGGTCATTTATGTCGACCAAGGTCTCTTGTGACGTCCTTTAATATTTCTGGAGTTGCGTTCCAAACTTCTGGGTTTCAACATCCTTGGCATGAACCATGGTCCTACTATCCTTCAGTTCCCGACGAATCTTCGGTATCTCGATGATTTGCTCCTCCAGCTTGGCTACTTTCAGCTTCTGGGTCCTGAGTTCTTCACCAAAGGCTTCCTTGTCAATTACCGCTTCCTGAAAGTCCATCTTAAAATCCTTGATGTAATACTCCAGATCCTGGCGATACACCAGCTAAGGTTAAAACTTCATCTTTTGCTGATAGGTGCTCCATTAGCCTTTTGCCATCCAATCCTTCCGACGAAATGCATGCGTAACTCAGCACGGTGAAAATAGCATAAGCGGGCGATAACATCATGGATAGCCGTGTTTATGCCCATGTCATTGCCATGAGCTATCATTCCATAGTTGATATCTCCTACCTTAGGGTTTTCTTGACAAAAACTTTGAGTTTTAACGCTCCATGGTCCGGTCTTTCTCCGACACACCTTGATCTCGTGTATTGACAGCTTCAATAGTCTGACAAGTTCCATAAGGGTAGCCTTCCTAGGTCATACCAATCTGGAAAATTCTACAGAGCCTTCAAATTCTCCTAGTCTTCGGAGTCTTCAACCGTTGTAATTTCCATTATTATAATGCTCGGTAAAATCCTTTTCATTCCGAAGTGGTCTTAGTTGTCCGATATCTTCTCGGAGTGGTCTCATTAGTCGAATCTTCGCGTGGTCAAAAGGGGAAAGGGGTATAATCTAACTATTTGAGATGAGGGGAAAATACTTGGTAAAGCTTTAGAAAATATGAGAGTTAAGGGATCTCTTTTGAAAAAAATAAAGTTTTAGAGAAAATATTTCCTATGGGCTTGCCAGTTTCTAGGAGTCACGTCCTACAGTCAACATGTGCTCTGATACCATCTTGTAGCGACCTGATCCCAATGGATCGAAGTCTCTGTGCTTAAGTGTCATCCCTGGATCGGTATGCTGACACACACAGTACTCGAGGATTTATAACATAGGTAAATCACATGTATAAGTAACGTAAATACTATTACCTCAATCTGTATAGCGAAAGTAACAACAAGGCTGTGGAGTTCCCAACAACACCAACGGCAAAGTTGAGTGTAGACATCGTAACCCTAACGTATCACTTACTCGTCGTAAGAATCTGCAACATGAGACGTTGCAGCCATGTAGGTTAGTACATTGAATGTACTCGCAAATTCACACCATAGGATAATGATGAATAATAACTACTTCTATATGCATATTTGGCTGGTGGAGGCTCTAAGTCTAACTTTGCATAAAGCCAATTTTTCCCTACAACGAAGGAATAAATTTTATTTTTCTACCAAGTTGATGCCATTATTGAGAAGGTTCCTCCAACTCAATCCTAAATTCCCAAATTACCCAATACATTAATTAAATAACGTGATGAGATCAACCAACAATTCAAATACCAGATACTCAAGATGTCCATAACCGGGGACACGGCTAATCATGATTAGTTTGTACACTCTGCAGAGGTTTGCGCACTTTTCCCCACAAGACTCAATCTCCTCCATTGAATTTCTCGCACTACATGATGTTTAAGAAACGGATGGCCGAGACACAGTCTTTCCGAAGCATTAACTCTTTACTCTGGGTAGACAGTACCACCTACTTCCCCTACATCTGCTAGCCTACCACTGAAAGAGGTCACACAACATACTCAACTATGCCAGAGCCCATAATGGCTTGTGGCTGCACACGGAAGTTTCTAGCATGAATAATCTTATGATCCCTTTGAGCCTGGGTGGCATTCCATAGGGTGATCACACGGGTACTCCGGGATCCCCTTGGGCAAGCACTGGGTTCTCCAGGTGCCCGGGCAAACCACTGGGTGCTCCAGGGTGCCCCAACCATTCCACCCAGATGTGTGTTAAAGTAGCCACCTTAAGTTTCCCATAGTTAAATATAACTCTCACATCTTTCATGAATCTCACATACCAAACCACGTCCACGAGCATAGCAAAGTAGTACAAGCATAACGTATGATACCCGTGGTTTAATAAAAGACAATAGGTTCCTACCTCATCAACTACTTCCCAGACCCACATGTTATCAAATCCTAAACATGAAATGCTTGCCTTGTACTGTTGATGAAGATTCTTCGCACTCATAATTCCTGATAGTTCTACTCGTCACACTTCGTTCAATCTATCGTAAGCAAGCAAGTATTTGCACACATAAGAAATCACTCAAAGATCCAAAAGAACGAAGAAAATACTTCGGAAAACTTCAAAACCATCAAACAAAGCTTCTAGACAGAAACATAATTTTTTAACAGCAGCAAAATTATGTGATTTTGATCTTAACAGAAAGTACATGTCAAGAGCTTCGATTTGCAAAAAGAATCAATTAAATCGGAGTTATAAAACTCAAGTTATAGCCAAAACAAGTTAAATCAGATCTGTATAAATTCAAATTTTAAACTTTTCAAAAATATAAGTTGGTTATCTGGATAGAGGGGATCATAATTAAGAGTTGGGCGTTGGTTTCGTCTAATTTGGATGAATGAGTAAAAAGTTATGGCTATTTGAAAAATCAGGGTCAAGCTGTTTTACGGAAGAAAAAGAGCTATTGCTAAAAGAATTCTAGATCTAATGTATAAATACAGAGACTAATTGATAATCTAATTACTCTACCGACTTCAGAGAGAGGAGACGACTTCCAGAATTCCTGCGGGAGAGGAGAAATATATTTTTCTTTAGTGAATCTAGTCAAACCAAAATATTTGATTTAACCCGAATCAGATGATTTTTGGAGGCTCTATGGGTCTATATTTATAGGTAGAAAAGAGGTTTAGGGGTCAAAGGCTAAGCAATGTGGGACTAAACGTAGACGAACAAATAAAACAAAGGGAATCGCATGGGCTAAAAAGCACCACGGGCCGGCCGCCCGCCCACTGTAGTATTTTTTTCTATTATTCGGCCAAAGGAAAAAGAAAAAGAAAAAAACTGAGAAGGAAATTTTTGGCTGGGCCTGGTCCATGTAGGAAAAGAAAAGTGGGGCGCCATTGCCACTGCGCATGTGGGCGACAAATAATTATGGGCTGCATGTATAGTTGTTTTTTAGTAGAAATAGAAAGGAAAACCGAATAACGAAAATAGACTAAAATTTTATATAGGCATATTATATATCGATATTTTCATAAAAAGATTTCCTAAAACATGAACATATTTTCAGCGGCAAATAAATTACATAAAAACTTAAATAAAGCAAACAGTACTACTGGTTCACTTAAAAATCAAATAAAAATATTTTAAAATACCAAAATGATTTCAAACTCATTTCTCTTCATTTTTCTACTGTAGGGAATCATTTTACCCTTATTTCCATATATTTTATTTTTGGAGAAAAGTAATTTGAAAAAAAACAAATAACTCCAAATTGAAAGTGGGTTTCAAAATAACTACAAAAGGACTTTCAATTTGATTCTTTGAAATTTCCAACTCTCTTTCTTAGCATTTGAAGAATTCATTTTATCTTCTCTCACGAAACTCATTGAGTTGCATAAAGTTTCCGAATTTGAAATATTTTCAAATGGAACTCAATTCTTTTCAAAACCCTTTTCATTTATTTAAATGGAAGAAGTCATATCATCTTCACTCTAGGGTTTTGTGATGAAATGAATTTGAATTCATGGAGATCATAAATGCAAGGTGAAAGTTTGGGAAAGTCCTTTTATTCCCTGTCATTTAACTTTCAAAAAGTTTCAAATTTCACTCAATTTCACACAGGCAACCACACCACAATCAAACAATCAATCAAAACTATTTATTTAATATAACATTCCAAAATTTAGAATTTTGGGATGTTATATAATGGTGAAAAGATAAACGGTTCAGATCTGAAATCATGGCACTCGGGTCCTAGTGACAAGCATTAAGCATAGCAAAGTCATAACAACATCAATCTCAGAACATAATGGATACTAGGGATCAAGTGCTAACAATATTAACTCGATTACATGATGAATCTCATCCAACTCCTCACCGACTAGCGAGCCTACGAAGGAATTACTCACTCCCGGTGGGGAGCATCATGAAATTGGTGATGGAGGATGGTTGATGATGACGAAGACCGAAGATCCCCCTCTCTGGAGCCCCGAACGGGCTCCAGATCTAGCCTCCCAATGAAAAACAGTAGGTGGCGGCGGCTCCATATCGGAAAACATGATGAAACTTCCTCTCCTATTTTTTCTGGGAAATAGGATTTTATAGCAAAGGAATTAGGGTCAGTGGAGCCTCGTGGGCCCCACTACCCACCAGGGCGCGCCAGAGGGGGGTGGGGCGCCCTGGTGCCATGTGGGAAGCTACCCCCCTCTAGTGGGTCTTCGTTCCAGTATTTTTTATTTATTGCAAAATAATTCTCCAACAAGTTTCGTCCAAATCCGAGAACTTTTATTTCTGCACAAAAACAACACCATAGTAGTTCTGCTAAAAACAACGTCAGTCCGGGTTAGTTTCATTCAAATCATGCAAATTAGAGTCCAAAACGCAAAAGCGTTAGGAAAAGTAGATACGATAGAGACGTATCAGTAAAATTTAAAGAAATATGCTCTCAAGCTTCACTTATATCATTTTGAGAGTTGAAATTTTTGAAGAAATATTTATGCTCTCGTGCTTCACTTAGATCTTTTTGAGAGTTAAGAATAGTAATGGTAATTTGCACGAGATATTAATTTGGTCCCAAAGTGATAGATATTCAAGCGGGATATAATAAAAACTTTCATGAAGATCATTGGATATTAAAACTTGATTCCGTGCAATAGTTTTGCGATATGGAGATAGTGATATGTGAGTCATGTTGGTGAGTAATTATACTCTAGTAAGAATATTGGTGTTAAGGTTTGTGATTCCCTATGCAAGCACGAAAGTCAATAATTATGCAACGAATTACATTCTACTTGTGGTGCATTATTCAGTGTTAGTTATGTTCAATGCTCGTTTATGACCGTTTTGGTTTTTGGTTGGTCGCTTCTCAATCTATTTGCTAGCCTTCATTTGTACTAAGCGAGAATACTGCTTGTGCTTCCAACTCCTTAAACCCAAAGTTGTGCCAAATGAGTCCACCATACCTACCTATATGTGGTATTTCCATGTCGTTCCAAGTAAATTTGTATGTGCCAACTCTAATTTCCAAAATGAATTTCCTTTTTGCATGCGTTACCGCTCATGAAGCGGTAGGGGTGGCCAATATTTTCCATGCTAGGTATATGTTATTCTCAAGATGAGTGCTTATTCACTTGTCATTGCACGAGAGTGTGGCAGGTAATAGGGATGCCGAGTCCCGAAATGACAAATACTATGATAATAAATTCCTTGGAAAGTGTTGGTATGGAAGGCACCCCGTGGATACGGCTAGCCATGGATTGTGTAAGAATGGTGGAAAGGAAATAAAATTTACTTTCTGTTTGGGAACCGCCTATGATTTAGATAACATGGAAGATACTGGAATTCTCGGTTGTTTTCGTTGACAGGAAAAACATGCCTCTCAAAACAATTTTATCTCTCGATTTAAGCTTTGAGCTCTGGCACCTCTACAAATCTCTGCTTCCCTCTGCGAAGGGCCTATCTATTTACTTTTATGCAATTTTATTTTTATCGAGTCTCTATCTTCTCTTATAAAGCACCAACTAGGGAACACTATTGCCATACTTGTGCATTGGATGTAGCTAATATTTGAGTGTGTTTCATGAATGGATCAATGATTGAGCATAATGGTCTAGGGATAACTCGCTTTAGCATTGATATTTTGAAAGACATGGTTGCTTGTTGATATGCTTGAGTATTGATGTCTTCATGTCAAATTATAGACTATTGCTTTGAATCACTTAAAGTCCAAATGTCCATGCTACAAAATAAAAGAATATGTGATTAACATGATAGGTAGCATTCCACATCAAAAATTCTGTTTTTATCATTTACCTACTCGAGGACGAGCAGGAATTAAGCTTGGGGATGCTTGATACGTCTCCAACGTATCTGTAATTTTTTATTGTTCCATGCTATTATATTATCAATCTTGGATGTTTTATATACATTTACTAGCAACTTTATATCATTTTTTGGGACTAACCTATTAACTTAGTGCATAGTGCCAGTTGCTGTTTTTTGCTTGTTTTTCTACTTTGCAGAATATCAATGCCAAAATGAAGTCCAAAGGCCACGAAACTTTTTGGAGATTTTTTCTGCCAAGAAGAGACCCTGGAAGCTTCTGGAGGCCACAAGAAGAGGCTCGTGGGGCCCACTAGGCACCAGGGCACGCCAGGGGCCTCTGGCGCCCTAGTGGGTAGTGGGGCCCACGGGCAACGTCTTGACCTACCTCCGCCTCTATAAATACTCTAAAATCCCAAAAACCCTAGGGGAGTCGACGAAATACTTTTTCCGCAGCCGCAAGTTCCAGAACCACGAGATCCAATCTAGAGGCCTTTTCCGGCACTCTGCCCGATGGGACAAAATCACGGAGGGGTTCTTCATCATCCTTGCTGCCCCTCCGACGACGCGTTAGTAGTTTACCACAGACCTACCGGTCCATAGTTAGCAGCTAGATGACTTCTTCTCTCTTTTAGATCTTTAATACAATGTTCTCCTTGATTTTCTTGGAGATCTATTTGATGTAATGACTTTTTGCGGTGTGTTTGTTGGGATCCAATGAATTGTGAGTTTATGATCAAATCTATCCATGAATATTATTTGAGTTTTCTTTGAACTCTTTTAGGCATGATTGTTATGGCCTCGTACTTCTCTGAATTATTGGTCTGGTTTGGCCAACTAGATTGATTTTTCCTGCCATGGGAAGAGATGTTTTTTGATGGGTTCGATCTTGCAGTGCTCAATCTCAGTGACATAAAGAGACATGAAACGCATGTATCATTGCTATTAAGGGTCACAAGATGGGGTTTATTCATACGTGAGTTTATCTTGTCTACATCATGTCATCTTGCCTAATGCATTACTCTGTTTTTTCATGAACTTAATACACTAGATGCATGCTGGATAGCGGCCAATGTGTGGAGTAATAGTAGTAGATGCAGAATCGTTTCGGTCTACTAATCTTGAACGTGATTCTTATATACATGATCAGTGCCTTGGATATCGTCATAATTATTTGCTTTTCTGTCAATTGCCCAACAGTAATTTGTTTACCCACCGTATGCTATTTTCTTGAGAGAAGCCTCTAGTGAAAACTATAGCCCCCGGGTCCATCTTTTATTATATAAAAATCCTAAAAATACCTTGCTGCAATTTTCCTTTATTTGTTTCATTTTGTGTTTTAGTTAGATCTATTTATCAAATCCTATACAATTTAATTTATCTCAATACCGTTGAGGGATTGACAACCCCTCTATGCGTTGGGTTGCAAGTATTTATTGTTTGTGTGCATGTGCTGTTTACATATTATTGCTTGGTTCTCCTACTGGGTTGATAACCTCGGTTTCATAACTGAGGGAAATACTTATCTCTACTGTACTGCATCATCCCCTCCTCTTCGGGGAAATCCCAACGCAAGTCACAAGTAGCATGATGTAGTATAGTAGCAGAAAGTATTTTCCTCAGTAAAGAACCAAGGTTTATGGAACCAGTAGGAGATTTACACAAATAACTATCAGTACCTGGACACACACAAACAAATACTTGCACCCAGCGTAAGCAAGAGGGTTGTCAACCCCCCTGTACTCGTTAATTCAAGGATTAATTCTGATAGTGATAGACATATAAATTGCAAAACTAAATAAAAGTAAATAAATTGCAGCAAGGTATTTAGGGTTTTAGTAATATAAAGTGAATTGGAACCCGTGGCCATAGATTTCACTAGAGGCATCTCTCTCAAGAACATAAAAAGTGTGGGCACACAAATTACCGTTGAGATTCATAGAAAACCACATAGTTATGATGTTATTCATGGCATGATCAGTACATAGGCATTACGTCCGTGACAAGTAGACCGAAATGATTCTGTATTTACTATTATTACTCCACTTTGGGAGCACTTCTATGCTTGCCTCTCTAGGTATTAAGTTTATAATAAACAGAGTAATGCTTTAAGCATGATGACGTAATGTAGACAATATAAGACCAATCAATATGATTGAACCCCATCGTTTTACCCTTAGTAGTAACAATACGAATACGTGACTCCCTACCCCTTCTGTCATGAGGAGAGGAACCTACTACCATGCACCACTTCCACTAAAGATCTACTCATCGACTTGGCCAAAGAAAACTCATAGACTGGAAAGCATTACATAGTTATAATAATCACACATAATAAAGTTCAGAAAATACTCAATTACTTTTAACGAATAATCTGATCATAAACCCATAATTCATTAGATCCCAACAAACGCACCACAAAAGTATTACATCGAATCGATCTCTAAAGAGAACATTGTATGAAGACCAGAGGGAGAGCCATCTAGGTACTGCTATGGACCCGTAGGTCCTGTGAGGAACTACCCATGGACGAGGCAGTAAGGTTGATGTAGAGGCCCTCCGTGATCAATTCCCCCTCCCGAAGAGAACCGACGGAGGCCTCCAGATGGATCGCGGAAGAATAGAGGCATGCGATGGCGGAATAATTGTTTCGGGTCTCGCTCTGGTGGTTTTTGGATTTTAGGGAATTTATGGGCTTGGAATTAGGTCAAATGGAATTACGAGGAGGCCTCAAGCCTGGGTGGCGCGCCCCTAGGGGCACGCTACCTGAGCTTGTGGCTCTCTCATGCATCGTCTGGTCCCCCCTGAAGCTTCTAGGGTCCCTTCTGGTCTAAAAAAATCACCGTAAAGTTTCATCGTGTTTGAACTTCATTTGGTATGATTTTCCTACGAAACAATAAAATAGGCAAAAACAGGAACTACCACCAGGCACTGAGTAAATAGGTCCCAAAAGTGCATATAAAGCATACAAGATTGATAATATAATAGCATGAAACAATCAAAAATTATAAATACGTTGGAGACATGTCAATGGATCACTTTAGGAGAACTCTTAACGGATCAAGTCTTAATGAAATTCCTTTCACCAGCCACAAGTTCACATGGAGCAATGAGCAAGCTATGCCCATGCTAGTTAGACTGGATCGAGCGTTATGCAATGTTGAATGGGAATTAATATTCACCGTGGCCAAGCTACTCCTACAATCCTCTGCTATCTTGGATCACTGCTCGTTGATGATGGTTAATGTGGGTGTCATTACCATGAGTGGTTCCTGACGCATCCATTTTGCATCACAATTTCCTACTGCTATTTATCTTATTTTGAAGTTATATTTCATATTATGATGCAATTCTAATGACTTTCTCTTAAAATGCAAGATAAATCAAAGGGGAGGGATTAGCGGTAGCTGGAATTCTGACCTAAAAAAGCTACAACAAAAATACAATTCTCCGAAGCTCAAAATGAAGTGAAATTTTATGGAGATTTATTTTATAATATATAAAAAATACTGGAAGAAATAAGTACCAAAGAAGAGCCTCGATGGGCCACAAGTGTAGGGGGTGCGGCCACCCCCCAGGCCGCGCCACCTGGGCTTGTGGGGCCCACGGAGGTCACCTTCCGACGTTCTTCTCCTATATAAAGCCATTTACCCTAGGAAATAAATAAGAAGAAGACTTTGGGGACCTTCCGCTGCCGTCTCGAGGCAGAAACAGAGGCAGAGCACTTCTGCTCTCTGGCGGAGCGATACTCCAGGGGAAACTTCCCTCAAGGAGTGGGATATGGAAGCCCTCATCATCACCAACATTCCTCTCATTGTGGGAGAACTCATCTCAATCAACATGTTCACCAGCACCATCTCATCTCAAAACTGTAGTTCATCTCTTATTGTCAGTATTTGTATCAAACCTCATGCACCATTCAAAGCCACATCATCAATTTTCAACCCTTTATGACTTCATTTGTTATTTTTCACGCATTTACTGATTTTTTTAGCTATAAGACCCTAAAATTGAAAAGCACTACAAATGAATTCTGAAAAGGTTGAAAGTTGGCATGGTATCATCATTTCACCCACATAGCATGTGCAAGAAAGTAGAGAGGCTTACGGCAAAAACTGGATGCACTTCGTGTACAAAACGGACAATCTCTTTCGAAGTATCAGGGTTTCATGCGGAAACTCGTGTGTTACAAAGGGATTTCATTTTTTTGAACATATTTGAACGCCATAGTTTTTCTGTGTTGAAAATGCACCATTCAAAACCACATCATCAATTTTCAACCCTTTCTGACTTCATTTGTTATTTTTCATGCATTTACTGATTTTTTCCAGCTATAAGACCCTGAAATTGAAAAGCACTACAAATGAACATGGATAGAGATAAGTGACCAAATTAATAGTAGTTCA
Organism: Aegilops tauschii subsp. strangulata; assembly: GCF_002575655.3. NCBI lineage: Eukaryota > Viridiplantae > Streptophyta > Magnoliopsida > Poales > Poaceae > Aegilops > Aegilops tauschii. Next base: position 245,259,164 of record NC_053041.3, read on the forward strand.
TCATCACATTAAAACCAAAGTACATACATAGTTCAAATTGAACAACATATAGCTCTCCAGAGCATCTAGTTAAACCATACATTGAAACTATGTAAAACCTTTCAATGCAACAACAAATGCGATCATAATCACAACTAAGGTAACAATTGATCCAACGACATAATGATACCAAGCCTCGGTATGAATGACATATTTTCTAATCTTTCTAATCTTCAACCGCATTGCATCCATTTTGATCTTGTGATCATCGACGACATCCGCAACATGCAACTCCAATATCATCTTCTCCTCCTTAATTTTTTTTATTTTTTCCTTCAACTAATTGTTTTCTTCTTCAACTAAATTTAACCTCTCGACAATAGGGTCGGTTGGAATTTCCGGTTCAACCACCTCCTACATAAATAAAATCTATGTCACGTTGGTCGGCATAATTGTCATAAACAATAAATGAACCAAATAGTTATAAAAAGATAATATATACCACATCCGAATTATAGACAGGACGAGGGCCGACGGGGGCGGATACCAGAACCATCGCACTATATAATAACAAGGAATAATAAAAGTAAGAAAATTAGACAAGTATCTATCTCAAGTAAGAATTTTTTTCTTTCAGAAAGAAGATAAGAACAAGAGGCTCACCACGATGGTGCCGGCGACGAGATCGGCGCGGGCGATCGACGGCGGTGAAGACGGGGACGGGACGTGACGGACCGCTAAACCTAGAAAAATCTCGAGGAAAATGGAGCTCGGAGGTCGAGTTTCGAGAGAAGAAATATTAACTAGTGTGGCTCGGACATTTCATCGAACATCTCATGTGCATAGGAGGTGAGCTAGAGCACCCAAATGCCCTCCCCTCGCCGGCCAGCAAAAAACAGAGCAGTGTGGAGTGCTCTACTCGCCGGCGATGGGCTATATATAGGCAAATCATTTGTCCCGGTTCGTGGCTGGAACCGGGACCAATGGATGTGGGTCAGGAGCGAGGCCCATTGGTCCCCGTTCGTGCCTAGAACCGGGACAAATGAGTCCAGACGAACTGGGATCAAAGCCCACGAGGCCCCGACCGGCCACCTGGGCTCACGAACCGGGACGAACGCACCCATTGGTCCCGGTTCATATAAAAACCGAGACTAATGGGCTGGCTAGGCCCGAACGAAAGCCCCTTTTTCTACTAGTGTTGGTGCCTGGGGATGCTAGTAGTGTTGATTACATCTTATAGTTGATGTTAGCTAGTTGGTTTACTTGATGAAAGATCATTATGTTTAGTACCTGGGGTGCTAGTAGTGCGCGCGCGGATGGTTGCGTTTTGCTCGTGCATGGCTAGTTTAGCAAACTTGAATCATCAAGTGCTATCGTACATCTAGAGCAAAACCTAAGTAAAAAGTGTATATCTGCATTATCTGTTGGAGCATTATTTTTAGGCGTTAGTTTACATGCTCTAATGCGGAATACGTTCTTCTCGGTTCCTGCTAGGGACCGGACCCGACACGACCAGACTGTGTTAGTTTACTCTACTCTTGCAGCCATTAGCAAGGCAGCAGTTGAGCGACACTGCTCTCACGACACGCAACATACCATTTTCCTTTGGACGGCATACGTCGAACTCACGTCACCATAGGTCTGATACCGTTCGCCCAATGCCCGGGTCCCGCCCGATCGATGGAGCCATCAAATCGGTCACTCGCTGGCATGCTCTGCGCGACGTACGTTCCTTTGTCCGGTCTCAAGGCCGAGCCTGGACACGAAGGTTGCTGGCTCCCGTACGCTACGCACGGTCGTAAAACGGCCACGCGCCGGCCCGCTCTCTCTTGCTGATTAGTGCAGCAAATGCCAGTCCGCACCCGCCACGTGAACCGATCGAATTATCAGCCACACCTTTTGGGTTTTCGTTCTGCTCATTGAGGATTTTACTCGCCGAGCAGCATCGGCCCTGAGATCCCGTCGTCTTCGTGCGCGGCAGATGGAAGCAACAGTGTCCTCCCAGTCGATCGGCTGTTCGTGCCCATGCCATGCATGAATGCACCACCGGCAGCGCCCAGCGTGCGGTCGCTGGGCCGATGGGTGCGCCGTACGGGCCCGGACCCCGGCCGGGGAAGACGCATCAACCTCAGCTGTGGGCGCATCTGTGGTGGGCCGGGACATGCATGCATGTTACGTACGCGGGCAGCCAGCCAGGATCCGCAATGCACCACGTGTCGACTGCAGGGCCATCGGCCGCGCCGATCGGACGGCTCGCCAACCGACCAGCCGTTGAAAAATCCCTCACCGCGGCTTCCTGCGGATCCGCTGCAGCGCCATTCGGTGCGTCCGTCTCTGTGCGTGCGAGCGCCTCCATGTGATCGCGTGAGAGAGAGAGGGGAGTGCAGAAGAGGAGCGTGCTTGTGTGTGTGGAGCTAGCCGTGCTTGGGGTGCAAAAAGCTAGCGAATAAAGCAGGGCGTGGAGGAGGAGTTAAGGATGGATGGCGACGGCGACGGGGACGGACGGACGGGACGCGCGGCCCATCCCATCCCTAGCCTTCCGGAAACGCGCTACGCTGCTGGTCCTCTAGGGTTTCCCCCCTACTCATCCTTTGCCAAAAACGGCAGCCCGCGGAGCCCCCCTTGCGCCCACTGGCTCCTCTCCTGCACCCATCATCTCTCGCTTTAATCCCTACCAGGCCAGCCAGCTGCCTGCCTGCCTGCTCCTCCCCACCCCCTTATCTTCCTCCCCTCCTCTCCCTTCTTGCTACGAGTAGTACGCTTGGTGGTGGTGGTGGTGGTGGTGGTGTGTATGGTTGCTGCAGCATAGCCAGGGACGGGGAAGGTGGAGGAAGCAGCGGAGTCAGCCATGGGGAGGGGGAGGGTGGAGCTGAAGCGGATCGAGAACAAGATCAACCGCCAGGTCACCTTCGCCAAGCGCAGGAACGGCCTGCTCAAGAAGGCCTACGAGCTCTCCGTGCTGTGCGACGCCGAGGTCGCGCTCATCGTCTTCTCCAACCGCGGCAAGCTCTACGAGTTCTGCAGCACCCAGAGGTATACACACGCGCTTGTCCGTTCGCTCAAATCCTGCGCGCGCAAGTCATCTCGCCAGATCTGCCCATGAAATGGCGTCCCCTTGCGCGTCACGTCACCAAGCTCCGTCGAGCTACGTCGCTGAGGTGCCGCGAGGGACGGCTGTTTCGCGTGGATCTGTGCAATTGAGCGTCCCGAGGTTAGGGGGGCACTTACGATCCGCCGGATTGGCGTCGGCTTTCCAGGGACTACCGAGCCGGGATCCGGCCAGTACCGTGGGTTTAGGGTTTCCTCCCTGGTCATTTTGGTGCACCGTACTTTCCCGGATTCCCGGTCGAGACTCCCTGATCTAACTCTGTAGTGAACTTTGCGGGCATCCAGTGGGGTGGTTTCCTTAACAGTTTTGCTAAAGCACATCTAGATGTGCCATAAGTATTGCTCATCTAAGTCCTATATCATTGATTTTACATCAAGATTCGTGTGGATATTTTTCTTTTCTTTTTTCTTTTTCTCTTTGTGCTTGACTCACTCACTTAGATATGCAATAACTAGGGTACATCTAGATGTGCCCTAGACACACTCTTTCCTTAATTACAAACCATTTCTTCCATGGTAACCCCGAAACGAAGGTTCCGACCTTGGATGAGAAACAAAATGAAGTTGCAAACAGAAGACTAGAATGTTTGTGAACCGATGTACATGGTAACTAGCAACCATTGCTATACTATATATACATCTCATAGTTATTAGCAAATAATGTTCTACGGAGGTTTGTAGCTATATGCTGTACTTGTGAAACTCCATGCAAAGCTGAAGTCATAGTGTCTTTGGTGGCAGTGTATCATCATCTAAGGGATGATGACATTTTTGACTGTTGGTCTAGCTTTCCGAGAGGGTAGAACTAATTGATGGATGCATGAAAGATGGTTGATTCTAACTTTGGACACGCCCACATGCATACCTACTAGCTAATATCATGTAGAATACAACCTATAATATTGCAAACTTACAAGTATTCCCAAGGTACACATTGTCTTAAACATTATACCATGGTTAGCATATTTTTTTATATGTACATGTTAGTAGAACTGTATTATTACGATTTTGTCAGTGCTTTGTTCATGATATACTATTTTTCTCCTTAGCAGTGTAAACAATTTGTGAAGTCACAAAGTTTGACTTCATGTTTTCTGAATTGACTTGTGTGCACCACGTCTTAGGCAGTACTAATTAACTTACATTCCAGAAATATAAGTTGTTGTTACGTGTATTTTTTTGTTAATTGAGGTTTTTTTAGATAAAAAATGTTAAATTTCAATCAATTCCCTTGAGCGCATCCATTCACTCAGATGTCAAGTGAGCATTCATGGGAGCGTATGACATTTTAGCGCACACATAAAACTAGCACATATATTTTGTGTGGTTTGCACTGAAAAGCTGGACTGAAAAATACTCATCACTTAGTGTGAAGATTCCTGGTACGCAAGGATCTGGGAGTCAGGAACAACCTTGGAATGTGTGCAACGGCGTACACCCTATATTCTTCTGTATTTTGTTTCTAATGTGTTATTGCTCTCGGTACTCCCTATCGTGTACCCCTTCCTTTTAGTACATAATAATGTTATTTTCAAGTCAGCATCTCAACAAGTGTATCTCATGTCGCCACTGCAGCACTGTGCATATTTTGATTTGAGACAGAGATTCTTTAACTTAAATTTCCTGACTTTAGAGCGGCTGACATATGGATCCCACAAAAAGCTTGCCCACATGGCAGCAACCCAAGATTAGGTTGGGTAGAATTTTACGAGAACACGGGTCATTAGTTACGGACTGATACTCCTAAGATAGTTTTATGACCAACAAAAAAATAGAGTTACTTAATTCATGTTAGAAAGATGTCTAGTTTGGGCATCATTTCTCACAATCAGTTCTTAGTGAGTAGCTGTTCACTGCCTTCATTACCACTTGTTTTTCTGCGGGTAGCCTTCATTATCACTTGTACTGCTTAAGTAAGCATCTCATCAGACGTATCCTGTGGCGTCACGGTGGATATTTTGATTCGTGGGCTGGTACTGTGGTAAGAACATTTTAGAGGCCCAACTGAACTGCGAAGTAGAGTACTAGCCACTGTGACACTTAGAATCATAACCTCTACACTTGGCAAACGTGCCTTTTCTTATCCTCACCATCTGTTCTAGCTCTGTCATAAATAATCTAATATTAATATTCACATGTAGAATTGTTATGCAGTTTTGGTGTCTGGCTATATATATATATCTAGTAACCTATGATTGAAATATAACTTTTATTTGCCATTGAACTTGTTGTAGCATGACGAAGACACTCGACAAGTATCAAAAATGCAGTTATGCAGGACCTGAAACTACTGTGCAGAACCGAGAAAATGAGGTAGAACCTGTTGCCCATGAGCCAGCAAGAAGATTTTTTTAGTTAATTACATTTGCTGTTAAAATCTCCTTACGTTTTACTTTCAGCGCGTATATTACCAGCTGTTCCTTCATATCAATGAGAGTATTCTAGGTTTGGTATTAATCATATGCATATCACATGGAAAGTACCTGCAATCGCAAAAAGGTCTCCAGAATATTCAAAGCATGTAAATATACCAAAACACTTCCTATTATGACCCCATGATTCTCAAACATATAAATACACAAATTCATATATTAAACATGGTTTACGTAATATATAGCCCATTAACTCAAACTTGGACTATCTTCATCTTTAAATGACTGTTAGTGTGCTGATTTCTGCCCTGTGCTCTTTCATGCAAGAAATTACACATGACTTGATACGAAGGAGTCACAAGTAATCTTTTTGTTATTACAAAGTACGCACTATTTAGTTATTTTTAGGCGAAAATGAATCACATGTGATGTCAGTTAATTCTTTACATAATTCTATCCGTATTTTTGTAATTTTATGATGCATAATGTGTTAGTTCCCAGATCAAAACGTGAAGTAGCTAGCTTAGGAAAATAAGGACAGAGACAATGGTTTTGGTGCTGCCCAAATTCGCCAAGGAGTTCATCGACTAGCAGAAGGCTACCTTTGTACTTTGGTACATCGTGCATCTCGGCGTAAAGTATTTCGTCGGGCTGAGCCAGCTTGGGGCAGGAACCAAAACAGTCAGTGTCGCTTTGCTTCGTCGTCGGTCGTATCACCGTCGCCGGAAAGTACACGGCGTCGGGTCTGGGCCAACAATCGTACATACATTATCAACTTGGACACGTATCAATATTGGGAGGCTGTGTTCGTGTTTAATTCCAACAATCACCCCCTAAACACGACGTCATCATGTCACAGCTCCGACGCCGATCCTTCTTCGCATCTTCAAGAACTTCTCTCGATCCAAAGCCTTGCTTAGCATGTCCGCCATCTGATCATCGGTGCAACCGTAGTTGACCTTCATCTTACCTTCTTCTACGCAGTCCTTTATGTAGTGATACACCGTATCAATGTGCTTGCTCCTATCCTGCCGCACTGGATCCTCACATAGAAAACTTTCAGACTTGCTATCAACATTGAGCACCACTTGTTCCGGATCTCGACCCGTGAGATCACCGTGTAGCTTCCTTAGCCACACGCCTTGACGCATCGCAGTGGCCGCTGCAATATACTCTATTGCATCAACTACGGGTCCTTTACTTTTCTTGCTCAGCGCTAGACAAGGTTCCATTAGAGCGTCAACTGGATTGCAATCTCTCATGACAGGGCTTTCAAGTACCTTCCTTGTGTATGCCTCCTGGCATAGTGTGACCCCCTCCGTCTTTTGATGTACCTCTATCCCGGGGTAGTAGCTCAAAAGACCTAGATCATCCATCTTGAAAAGCTCTTTCATCTGTAGCTTGAACTTTGCAATCACTTCTTCATCTGCTCCAGTAATTAATAGGTCGTCGACGTAGATGCCAACTAGTAGACGATCCCTCCCTTCACCTCGCTTGTACATTGCATGCTCTAGTGGGGCTTTCTCAAATCCAAGAGAAATCAATGTCCGATCAAGTTTGTTGTTCCACTCCCGAGGTCCTTGGCATAGCCCATACAAGATTTTGTGTGACTTCAGTACCTTGTGCTCTTCTCCCTCTTTGATGAAATCCGATGGTTGATTCACATACACATCTCCTTCTATCTCGCCATTCAAAAACGCGGAGTTTACATCCATGTGATGTACTTTCCATGATTTCTGAGCCGCGAGAGCGATGAGTAATCTCACCGACTCCATCTTTGCAATGGGAACGAACACTTCTTCGAAGTCCACACCTTCCTCTTGCACATACTCTTTGGCTACAAACCTCGCTTTGTGCTTCATGCACCCTTCAACATCTTTCTTGACCTTGAATTCCCACTTGAGCTCCATAGCCTTTTCATCGTTGGGAAGATCCATAAGCTCCCATGAATTATTGTCATGGATCGACCCCAACTCTTCTTTCATAGTATGACGCCAACACTTCTCCGTATTTGCGTCCTCAAATTTCACCGGTTCCTCGGCGCTTGCTAGACACCGTCGCCCACTCCCTTTCACTTTTGCCGGGTCAATCGTCCGAAGAGTCTTCTTCGAATATGGGTGTAACACCGGTTGTAGCAGTACAGGTGTAGGTGGCGTTGTCCTCGTCTCTTGTGCCTTCGGAGACAACATTATTTGCATGGCTCCTTGTACCTTCAGGAGTAACTCCTCACCATTTGCTTCGCACATTGCTTTTGGCAAAGCTAGATCCCGGGTACGGATGTTACCTTGCCGTTCCCATCTTCTTGCATTATAGTGGCCAAGCATGGCAAAACTGTACGTACATGCGCTGGTAATGAACCTTGCATATCTCCTGGATCACTTGCAACGTCACTAGTTGTAGATGGCCCTAGCTCACCACGTGAGCCACCAAGCCCTCCTGCTAGACTTGTTTGTAGCCCACCATGCGAGCCTTGTCTTGTGGCTAGGCCACCACACGTAGCTGCCTTGGAGGCTCCTTGTGCAGCACTCGCTGCTGGGTGCGAGGCGCCCTTACTCCGCACAAGGGATCCAGCTTTGGTGCCTGCGGCCGGTGCTTTCAGCCTACTCAGCGAGACACCATGTCCAGTGTTATTTTTGTGGCCACCTATGAACCTCTGAACGGCACAAAGATTACTTCTCCATGGTCGAGCACACGCAGCTATCGCTGCATCTACTCCAGCAAAGTTGGCACTTATGCCCATAGCATCGACATAAGCTTTGGAACCACCCCCCGCATCTCTAGCATAGATACGAGTTTCCGAACCATGAAGATGATGGCAAACTTTTTCTTCCGCAAGCTCGACAATTTCTTTAGTCAAGGCTTGAGAGTCTGGATCCTCGTCGTCCACCAGTTTACACATCAACATCATGTCTCCATCATCTCCTTGCTGGGTCATGAGCGCCTTCTACTTCGGTGCTTCCTCGCAGTCAGCCTTGAAGTGGCCGAGGAAGCCACAATTATAACACCTCACTTTCCTGATGTCAAACTTCCTCCTCGGTGGTGGTACAGCCTCATCGTCTGAGTCGTCATCCGAGTCGGCAAAGTTCTTTCTCACCGAACGCTGCTTCCCGTTCTTGCTGCTGCTCGTGGATCCGTCTTGCTTTTCCTTTGACAAAGCGACCCACTACGCCCTTGTGAGCATCACAAGCTCGTCGTTCCTCCCGTCCCCAAGATTGCACCGCATCCGCTCATCGTGGGCCTTGTACCGTCCGACAAGATCGTCGATGGAGAGAGTCTCGAGACCGACGCACTGCTCGATCGCCGTGACAATTTGCAGGTACCGGGGAGGGGCTGCGCGCAAGAACCGCCGGACAAGCGAGGTCTCCGTGAGGTTTTCTCCAAGCGCGTGGATCCGATTGACGAGAGTAGCCACCCGTGAAGCGAACGCATCCACGGACTCATTGTCGCCCATGACCAAAGTCTCGTAGTTCCTTAGGAGAGTTTGGAGATTGGCTTGCTTGATGCGGGTGTGTCCCTCGAACATGAGCTTCAGCATATCCCACACCTCCTTCGCCGTTGCTTTGGCGATGAGGTGCTGGAGGACATCCATCGGCATCACCGAGTAAATCGCCGACGCCGCCTGCCGATCCTTCCGGTGCTCGGCTCCCTCCTTCTTGAACGCGTCGCCTCCTGGGTCGACCGCGTCCCATAGCTCGTTGGCGCGGAGACCACACTCCATGAGGGCCTTCCACACCCCGAAGTTCTCGCGATCAAATCGTGGGTACGACGAACTCGCCGGAGCAGCAAATACTTTAGCCGCACCGGAGTACTCTGCCAGTTGCTTGTTCTTATCGTCATCCGCCATGATCCTCCGTTACTTTACGCCAAGATGCACGATGTACCAAAGTGCAAAGGTAGCCTTCTGCTAGTCGATGAACTCCTGATCGATAGCTACGGCAAGCAACACCAGAAATACGTGAGCGTACACTACGGCCAGCCGGCAGGAACCAAAACAGTCAGTGTCGCTTTGCTTCATCGTTGGTCGTATCACCGTCGCCGGAAAGTACACGGTGTCGGGTCTGGGCCAACATAATGTTCAATAAAATGTTGTTCTTATCGTTCTTAGTGAAGTAAAGTTGTGCTATGTTATTTCCTTTCAGCAACTGAAAAACAGCCGCAATGAGTACCTGAAACTAAAGGCACGGGTTGATAATTTACAGCGAACACAAAGGTACGCTGTGTTTTCAATGAGCTATTTTAACACTTACTTTTATATTGTTTCTTTATCACTTATTATCTTGAAGTTAAAAATAACTGAAATCAGCAGCAACTACAAATGTGAAATGTGTTTCTCTTTTGCAACATATCACTATCAGAAACTATATCTTTAGTGATGATCGAAATTTAAGTGCAGTAACTAATCATTGTTTTGGTTGCTTGAATGATTGTCAGATTGAGCATCAAACTGCAATTAACATTCTTTCAAAATGGAATACAATAGAAACCTTAAGAAGTACTACCTCCGTCTCAAAAACGTCTTATATTTTGAGAGAGGTAATAGTAACTTTTGTAGAGTTTGGTGGCTCTTTACCAAACTGTTGGTGCTTGCAAATGTGACATTGAAAGGTCACAAAAGTAAAAGTACGCATACTCAACTTAATATGGATCATTACCAGTGATCGTATCCATTCCACCAAATCCAAGTTTACCTCTTAGTATCGTTTCTTTTCAGCGTAGTCGAAAGGTGAAATACTTATTTTATCTGCGCATAATGAACCACTTCTTTTTGCATCTTATCCAGGAATTTGCTTGGTGAAGATCTTGATTCATTAGGCATAAAAGAGCTCGAGAGCCTTGAGAAGCAACTCGATTCATCCTTGAAGCACATTCGAACAACAAGGGTACTGATTACTTAATTTTTAGCAAGTGATTTTTCCAGCTAATAAGTGTGGATTTTTCCTTTTGAAGTAGATATAACTCTGCATATGAAAAATCTTTACGTTACTTTCTTAATGACTTTATGCGTACAATTATGAGGTTGCTTGGTGCGTCCTAACAAGTTTTCCCCCCTTGTTATAGACACAACATATGGTTGACCAATTGACAGAACTCCAGAGAAGGGTACGCTCTCTCAGAAATTCAACAGTATTAAGACCTGGCTATTTAATTAGTGAATGACCTCCCATAATTTATTAAACATGCAGGAACAAATGTTTTCAGAGGCGAATAAATGTCTTCGAATAAAAGTAGGTACTTCTACGATTGCAAGTCTAATTATTTCATATATGTATTCTTGTAGCAACATTCCATAATCCGTATGTATTTCATCTCAAAGGAGATCAAAATGAAACAGTTACTTTCTTACTCATCCTAACCCTAATTGTTCTTAGAGAACAACGAGCAAAAAAAGAAATCCATGACTGGTACTCTTAAAAATGAACAGGTTAGGTAATGTCTGATTTTGTTTTGAGAGATGCAGTTGGAGGAGAGCAACCAGGTTCATGGGCAGCAGCTCTGGGAGCACAACAACAATGTACTGGGCTATGAACGTCAGCCGGAAGTGCAGCCGCCGATGCACGGCGGCAATGGATTTTTCCACCCCCTTGATGCTGCTGGTGAACCCACACTTCACATAGGGTATTACTCTCATTCTACGTTTGAAGTTTGATATAAATTTAACCTGTCGAGATAGCAGCCGTAATTTGTAGGAGTATAATTGTTTTGCGGCAGAGTACTTTCTGTAGGGCGAAAACAATAAATTTCCATTATTTTCTTATAAAAGACTGTTGCAAACTTAGGAGGTGCATTCCCTCCATATATTTAGCCATTCAACTGATTGTTAATCCTCTCTTTCCGTAGGTACCCTCCTGAGTCCATGAGTAACTCATGCATGACAACTTTCATGCCCCCGTGGTTGCCTTGATTGAAGACGGCGAAGAAAGTGCGAAGAATAAGTATATACGTGGCACCCGGCCGGCCGCATATATGCATGTATACTACTTCGAGTGATGGATTATTCCAGTCAAGATCCTCAATTATTTTGCGTGCAACTTTTGTGTGATGAAAACTTCAGAACCCTGTATTTGATGCTCAACATTATTGTGTTACTGCATGTAAAAGATCATACATTGTATTACTAGAGTGGCTATGCGTGATGATATTTTCCCCTTACCTCTATTGGAATTATTGGCATAATTTGTAGAAAAATTCTGGAAGCCCCTATTCGTGCATGAAGTTTAGTCCGACCCCACTAAGAGATATGAATGGGCTGCCATGTGAGCTCTACACGTGAATGACGAGTCAGGGGTGTCGTCGCAGGGAGGGAGTGTGTCCCTTGACATCCGCGTGGACCCATGGGCCTCCCAACTCTCCATCCCAGTACACTTTGTCAACCCCAAACTTCTTCTCTGTCACTGTCTTTGCCATGAGCTGATGCCCTCCTCCTCCTTGACTTCGTTGACACCCGCAACCACATGCTTATGCCGTCAGTACACTTTCGACATAGCTGGCTATGGGATTTCGCTGCAGACAATGGCAATGATGGATAAGTGCCGGGAGCAGCAAGCTTGAGGTGTGTCTCGATGATGGCGTGTCAACGGGAGCAGCAAGGTGGAGGTACTGCCCTCGATGAAAAGCTACTCTGCATCAACATTTTTTTTAAAGGAGGGTTACTTTCGGCCTCTACATCAGAATGATGCATGTGACCATATTATTAAGCAAAAGGCCCAAATAGGTCTGAGGCTGGGTACAATCTCACAAGAAGAGCCAAAGTAAATTGAAAATAAAAGTTGCCACAACCTGCGAAAACAGGTCAAGATGACTAAACATTTAGCCTATTATTGAACCGTCATCCAAACTGGTTTTAAGTATCCTGTGCTACCGCCTTCCAACGGTTGCACCCAATAGCCATAAGCTCCATGGCTTCTGCATGACTGAGTAGCGACCACGTACGGATCTAAACTATGGCTTTGTATATAACTTGCAATTTTTTTTATAAAAGTCTGTCTATGAAAAATCATGTCATTTATGCAGTTTCATATAGCCCAAAGTAATGCAAATATTCCTATTCGAATATGTCCCGCAGTACTTGGCTCCATTGCATCAAGCCATGTCCCAAATAACGTGTTAATACTATTAGGAGGGCTAACATTAAAGGCTACGTGAAGCGTACGCCATAAGATCTTGGCGAGAGGACATTTGAGAAAGAGGCGTTGTATAGTTTCATTTTGATCACAAAAGCAACATCGTTTACTACCCTCCCATCTTCACTTTGCCAAGTTATCCTTAGTTAGAATCACTTCCTTGCGCACAAAGCACATTAAGATTTTGATTCTTAATGGTACTTTAATCTTCCAAATATGGATTTATTTTGGAATAGGACCAGAGTCTATTAAGTCTAAATACGTAGACTTCACAGAGAATATCCCATTTGTGGACAATTTCCAGTGAATCATATCTGGATCATCAGAGAGGTGAGCGTCCATCCCTTCGCACGAGATGTAGCCAATTGTCCCGTCGGTCTCGTACCGCGGACCTCCTCAACTGGATATTTAGAGGGACAGACTATAATATTGTAGCAATATAAGCGTCCTTACGTTGTACAATATTATAGAGAGAAGGATATTGTGTGGCTAGTGGCGTCTCCCCTAACTAGGTATCTTCTCATAATCTAGTAGAGTTACCATTCCCAATGATAAATTTAGTCATGTGGAAGAAGGCTGCTTTCGTCCTCATTAACCCCTTCCAGAAAGGCGAGTCATTGGGTCTTACGATAACATGGGCCAGGGTATTAGATTGCAGGTACTTATTACGCAAAATTTGTACCCACATTCCTTTGGTCTCAACAGAAAGCATGTACAGCCATTTGCTGAGCAGGCATCTATTCTATACCTCTAAGTTCTAAATCCCTAGCCCACCCTGGTCCTTTGGTCGACATATAATGTACCACTTGGTTAGACTATATTTTGTCTTGATTTCATCACATTGCCAGAAAAATCATGATCGATAGAAGTATAACCTTTTCCGTACCCCTGCAGGCACTTCAAAGAAAGATAGTAGGAACATCACAGCATGCTTATTAACACTGAGTTTATTAGAACAAGTCGACCATCATAAGACATAAGCTTACCCTTCCAGCAGCTTAGTTTTTTTAATCGATCTTTAATACATTTTCACTCCTTATTGGATAGTTTGCGATGATGAATTGGTATGCCCAGATAACGAAACGGTAGAGAACCCAATTCACATCCAAACAATTGTCTATGTGTATCTTGTTCATCTTTGGCTCTCCCAAAACAGAACAATTCACTTTTGTTAAAATGGATCTTCAACACCGACAATTGCTCAAAAAGGCATAGCACTAGCTTTGTATTTCTAGCCTTTGCTAGATCATGTTCCATGAAAATAATTGTATCGTCAGTGTATTGTAGTATGGACCAATGTTGAGGATATCGTTTATCGTTAGTGTCTCGGTCAGCTGGGGATTAGAGATTAATCAGAAATTGCCCAATTAATCAATTTTATCGGTTGACCATTAATCGACCATTTTTTTTGCAAATCTTAGGTTCCAAACACTAAAGTATGCTATATTCAACACCAAAAAATATATTGGACAGAAGTATTACACTACTAGGGAAAATTTTATATACAGAACTTTAGTAGTAGCGCTTGTTAAAAAAGCGCGCTAGTGCTACATAGCAGTAGCGCGTGCAGGATAACAGCGCTACAGATACATATATAGCAGTACCGCGTCTAGAGGTAAAAGCGCTACTACTAAAATTCCCACTACTAAGCCGATAGGCTACACATAGTAGTAGCGGTCTTATAGAAACAGCGCTACCGCTAATATTATTGTAGCAACGCGTTTACGTAGAAACGCGCTACTGCTAACGAATATAAAATAAAATGAAAAGCAAATAGAAAAGTAAATGAAAATGAAAGAAATAGAAAAAGGGCAAAGGAAAAAAATAAAATGTAAAGAAAAATAAATGAAAAAGAAAAAAACAGAAAAGGCATAGCAGTAGTGCGTTTAGTTAAACGCGCTATAGCTAACTTAGCTATAGCGTGTTTTCAGTAATGCGCTACCGCTTTGTTTGACTTAACCAGCGGTTTCCCTCCACCCGGCCGCCACTTCTCCCCCAAATCCCTCGCCCCACTTCGCCGCCGTCTCCTGCCGACGTCGACGCCCGCAACCTCACCGTCGCCGCCCGAGGCTGCCCTCAACCTCACCGCCGCCGCCCTCTACCTATACTGTCGCCGCCCTCAACCTCACCGTCGCCGCCCTCGACCTCACCGCCACCGGAGCCCACCCAGGACCGCCGCTGCCCGAGCCCGAGCCCGCCCTCCCCTGCCTCCGTCGCCGAGCACCTCCCCGCCACCGTCTCTCCCCTCTCTGTAAGCCCCCACCCTCCTCTCTCTCTGCATTTTCTTCCTGCCATGTTAATTAGCAGTAGTAGTAGATGTTAATTAGTAGTAAGTGACGGTGTCCTGGACTAGGGGGTACTCACCACGTCGTCTCCCGATCAGTTGATTTGGGCCGAGGACCCCAGGGCCGAATACTCATGGGCCAGTTCGGACAGCCGATGACATATGCAAAGAAGATTCCACAAGACTTGGTGATCAAGACAAGGACTCCCCCCCCCACCGGCGTATTCGACTAGGACTCTTGTAATCCTAGGCCTCTGGTACATTATATAAGCCGAGGTCAGGTTAGTCGATAGAATAGATGATATAGGCTAGATCATTATCACATTACTCATCATACCTCTAGGGCTTAGACCACAACATATGATCTCGAGGTAGATCAACTCTTCTAACACTCATATTCATCAAGATCAATCAAGCAGGAAGTAGGGTATTACCTCCATACAGAGGGCCCGAACCTGGGTAAACATCGTGTCCCTCGTCTCCTGTTACCATCGATCCTAGACGCACAGTTCGGGACCCCCTACCCGAGATCCGCCGGTTTTGACACCGACATTGGTGCTTTCATTGAGAGTTTCGCTGTGTGATCGGCAAAAGGATCAATGGCTCGACTGCAGATCAACTGCGACGTTGGCTTCTTCGTCACCGGCTCGGCTGGTCACCTTGGCTGGACCGAGGACTGCGCCCTACCTCCGATCGTCATGTTCGGATGAGGGCCTTCATCAACATCAACTCCGATCTCTATCAAGATCATGGAGGAATCATCCAGGGAGCCTGGGGGCTCAACGTCAACATTGCACTCGGGCGACCGTGCTGTTTTTCTGGACAGCGGACTTGTATCCGCCGCCACCGCCTCCTCAAATGTCGTTTTAACGATTGCTTCGGTGGAATTGTGCGGAATTGAGTCTACAACAACCCTGGAAAATTTCGTCGAGTTTCGATGGAGGAATCTCTAGCAATCCGCGATATACCGGAGCCCTGTCAAAACTGGACGGGAATCTGGACGAGTTTAGGGCGTGGTGTCCAGCTTCTAGCTCGGATGTCCTTTGGAAGATCCAACCGTTGATCGGCTGCGGATTTCCTATATCTACCACCCCTCAAAATTTTAGCTCGATCCGACCGTCTAAACTCTGGGAACCTTTCGATTAGTGCATCACTTTTCGGATCTGTTTTCTGCGCGAGGACGAATCTGACCCGAATTCATCTTTTTTATGAACAGGATTTCGGACTTGCTTTTTGAAGGAAGTTTTGTATGGGGTATTGTGTTTTGTTCCCAAACACATCCCGCTAATTTTGAAGTCTTTTCCAATATGATCTTCACCATCGTGCTGGCGTCAAACGAGCCCGACAACGTTGCTCTACGGCTGCTGACCTGCGCTAGACACGTTGTCACTTTATTGAGCCGAGCTCAACTTTTTCGGATCATCATCTCGGCAAGCCGAACAAGAGTTCGGCATCGCGAAGATAAATCATCACCAACATCGCCGCCCCACGGATTACACGGAGCGGGCACACCGGCATCGCCGCACGGTCACTTCATCAAGCTGGCCTTGACCACGTCACGACCGGTATCGGCAGGGCCACACTGTTTCTTTTTCAAGCCGATGTCCATCACGCCGGCCTACTTCGAATCATCGGCTGACATCGAGGCTTCGACATCTCGGCTGGACCGAGGGCTCCGCCACCTCTTCATCAACCTACTCCGGAGACTTCGGCGTCACTAGCCGACCCGCCTCGTCACGTTGGCTGGACCGAGGGCTTTGCCTCGGCAAGCCGACCTTTGCCAGCGTCGCCATGCCGTCGCTTTATCGCCCGTCAGGCAATGGGTGTGCAGATCGAGTCCCAATTTTGGGAGTCACCTTTTTTCACATTGCTACAACAAAGAAACCAGGTGCTATTAATCCTAGTAATTTTTTCTTGTTTGGGTTTATTTTTCTCAAGAAATTATTACTCTGGTTTGTTCCATTATCTGTACACAGGTCTATCGAATGGTGGCCGCACTAACGACGGTCGCATGGTGGTTCGGTCAGTTACCGTACATAGTCCGGCGAACGCCGCATCCGGAACTCAGACCGACCTGTGAAGTAATGGACTTCGACTACGTCACATGGTCTCTTCGGCAAGCCGACGCTGTCGTCCCAATCAGAGTAAATCGGCTCGCGTGATCACCTTGTTGGTCGTGTTGCCATACCGACGTGTTCGGTTGCCTTGGGGACTTCGGCATCGCCGAGAAAGCTCTACGTCATCGAGTGTTCAGCGCGCAGGCCATATGTTCTTTTATTACTCACTTTGCATAAATTATATATATGCAACGATTTTTTAATTATTATTATTACTATTATCTTCGGTTTGCACTATTTTTTGTGCAAAGGAAAATGATCCGGGTCGGGCAGTATCGTCAACTCGGCGTACTGACATACCATGTCACCTCGGCTGGACGGGGGGCTTCGTCAACACCTTATTAACCCACGCCGGGGACTTCGGCGTCACTCTGCCGGCCTGCATTGGTCGTGCTATGACACCACTTCGGAGTGCCGAGCTCTTCGCTCCGCCACCTCGGGACCGGCTTGGGGGATGGAACCTTGTCCCGCATCGAGCTCGGACCACGTCATCAATGCCGAACAAATTAACCAGCTAAGTCGCTTTCATGCTCAAAGTTTTAAATTTTTAACTTGTGTTCGGTTCGACCAAGCATTATACTTTTTTGGCAAAAAGTTGTTTGTGAAAAATTCCTTGTCATAACCTTGTTTGTGACACACAAATTCAAATACCCAGTTCACTTGGGGGCTTCCTTCATGAAGCCTTTCCTCTCGCATATGATTATACTTGTACAGCTTCGTTCCTTGTTCGTGTATTACGCTACAATATGCACTATATTGACTTAAGCGATTTGCAAGCTGGGTTGCCTTGCTCTAGTGTTTACCCCTACGTTCCCGATTGTTCATCTAGGGAGTAAAGGGAGCACCTCTGCGATTGTCACGATCGGGTCATCCGAGCTCGGACCTCAGACTGGGTGAAGCCGAAAGCTAGCGCTCTTATTGTTTTCAATTATGGTCGGCACACAACGGAACTCATGAGTACAAAAAATCTATTGCACAAGTCTCATAGTAACAATGAGAAACCGAAGAAAGGTATCGGTGGGGGTACTATTTTCTTCGAAGATGCTTCTTACACTTCGTCAGTAATATAGCATAAGTTCCCTGAGCGCGCTTTGTCTGTTACAGCCTTATGGCCTGATTGCCTGGTTATCGGAAACACCATCGATATTTTCGACAGGTGGAGTACATAACACTTTTCGGTCCTTGACCGAAGAGGGAGAAGCCGACGGTCGGTTAAGACGCGTTTAAAGTTCGGGTGAACAAAGATATGATATTAGTACTTCGGTACATACAATCATTATACATAAAATTCTTTTACCCAAGTCACTTGGGGGCTCTTAAATTTATATGAGCCATTTTATAATAAGTGTTCTTCTTCTTAGTCGTTGCAAAGTTTTTATTATTATTTACCACTCCCTCTTTCGACACGAGTGTGTGGTCACTAGCTGGGGAGCCTAATTTCTCTCATAAAACCGCTAGAGATCAGTTACTAAACTGGCCTAACTAGAAGTACACCGCCTTCGGGATAGGAGGTTGAAGCCGTAGGCTGACCCGCTTGAAGTCTTGAGATAGGATGTGTCATGTTAAAGCACGACAGAAGCACCTTTTTTTTTCTAATACCAATTTTCGATTTGGCACCGAACACTTGTTGTAGTTCGGACGTCCAGTTTTTACTGAAGTTTTTTTGGTTTTCCAAGCCTATGGCACTTTTAAACTATTTGTGTGTTTCCAGCATAAGCCTCGCAGTGCAACGCCGGACACCTTTAGAGATTCGGCAAAAACATTCTCGGACACTACTATATATGCATAGGTTTCGAATTGTGTCTTTGGTCAATAGTTGGGTTGCCCAGCTCCTATGCTTGCCTCCTACGTTCCGCTTTGTTCGGCTAGGTGTGCAAAGGGAGAACCACTGCGATTGTGCTTCCAGCTCGCATGGTTAAGCACCTCAGTGGAGAAAGCCAAAAACTGACTGTCACGATAAGTGTAAACTGGTCAGCGATCCGATGACTATGTTAAATGACGGGCCGTTCATAACATTGGCCGAAGTGTTTACGGCTTGACCTCGGATGTCGCCGAACACTAACCGGGGGCTCATAGCTAGCTTCCCCAGTTTAAAGCTCCTATGACTAAGCGAAAGTTATAAAGCTCGCATATCTGATTGCCTCGTTTCCGCTAACACAACCGCCTTCGGGCACCGAGGCGTCGGCTAAGGGTTCTCTTGTTATTGCGGAAACACCCTGCGTAGTATCTACAAAGGGGTAGAAGCTGACGATGGGCCACTTTCAACTGATAAACGGTCGCAATGGAGTCAAAATAATGATGTAAAGTACTTGGATACATAGAATCATTACACATAATCTGTGATTTTACTCTGGATATCGATCCTTAATTCGGCCACCCGTGCCCACATTAAGGCTCAGGGGCTACTGGGCTTTGCGCTCATTATTTACAAATATTAAAGGGGCACATCAATCCCCTGATCTGGTGTTGCCACCCGACCAGTGTCTCTGGGGCTACTGCATTGCCTATTCAATGTAGAAAATTCAAAGGGCTCAGTGTTCGGCTTGATCGAACTATGGGAAAGCGTGTCTTCGGACAACAATAAGTACCATTTGGACCTATCCGGCGTCAAGCTAAATATATTACGACAACTTT
Source organism: Aegilops tauschii subsp. strangulata (assembly GCF_002575655.3). NCBI lineage: Eukaryota > Viridiplantae > Streptophyta > Magnoliopsida > Poales > Poaceae > Aegilops > Aegilops tauschii. The sequence goes on from NC_053041.3 coordinate 245,278,779, forward strand.
TCAAGACCCTCTCTCAAGGGCCCGTTCGCCGATCACTATTATCTCTAATATATTACACTGCGTTTCTATTCCTACGTGTGCTACCGAGCTAGGAGTTGATCCTCAGGCCGATTTCGTGCATCGACCTGAGTCTCAGGGGCTACTAGGATCAGCGGTTTCATGTTTTCCTTCAGGTGCATCTCGGGTTTTAGACCGACACACACCTTGAGGGCTACTAGTTATACATGTTGACAATGAATAAATTTACACGCATCGGAAATAAAATCCGTAAACAATCATCCCAAGCCCGAGGTGGTGCACCACCTTGGAGGTAGTCCGGCATAAAGCTCGGATTTGAATGGCTGGCTCCATAGAGGGCATTTCCAGCATTAAGCTCGGCTAAACTCCTTCAAGTTTTTTGAACCAGGGTGTTCTATGACACCTCGGATATAGTCCGGCGTTGGAGCTCGGATACGGTCCGGCGTTGGAGCTTGGACATAGTCTGGTGTGGGGGATTGGATACAATCCGGCGTTGGAGCTCGGAAGCGGTCCGGCGTGTGTGCTCGGCTGCGAAAGATACCTCGAATACAGTCCGGCGTTGAAGCTCGGATGTGAGAAGACACCGCCGCACGGGAAACACTTCAAACCCGAGGTGTGGCGTAAAATATAACAAGGCATTGATAAAGGCCGAGAACTTAAAAGGGCTCCTCGGATACCCGACGTATAAACTTTCCGGATTCACTTCGGCGATCCTCATGATCGAAGATCAGAGGATTTGTTGAACCAGTTTTCAAGACCGACGATCGAAGATGAAGAACACTTCGGAAGAATCGAGGAGCGTCCCCAACTTGAAGACCGGCTCAGGGGGCTACTGACGGTGTCCTGGACTAGGGGGTACTCACCACGTCGTCTCCTGATCAGTTGATTTGGGCCGAGGACCCCAGGGACGAATACTCATGGGCCAGTTCGGACAGCCGATGACATATGCAAGGAAGATTCCACAAGACTTGGTGATCAAGACAAGGACTCCTCCCCACCGGCGTATTCGACTAGGACTCTTGTAATCCTAGGCCTCTGGTACATTATATAAGCCGAGGCCAGGCTAGTCGATAGATAGATGATATAGGCTAGATCATTATGACATTACACATCATATCTCTAGGGCTTAGACCACAATATATGATCTCGAGGTAGATCAACTCTTGTAACACTCATATTCATCAAGATCAATCAAGCAGGAAGTAGGGTATTACCTCCATAGAGAGAGCCCGAACCTGGGTAAACATCGTGTCCCCCGTCTCCTGTTACCATCGATCCTAGACGCACAGTTCGGGACCCCCTACCCGAGATCCGCCAGTTTTGACACCGACAGTAGGGTTCATAGATAATCTTTTTTAGTAGTAGTAGTACTAGATGTAAATTAGTAGTAGTGGTGGTACTAGTTAACTAGGGCAGTAGGGTTAATAGTAGATGTTTTTTAGTTAGGGTAATAATAGATGTTAAGTAGTAGATAATGTAGATATTAATTAGTTCAGTAGGGTTTAGTTTTTAAATTGAGTTTGTTTAACTAGATGTTAATTAGGGCAGTAGGGTTTAGTTTAGAGTAAAATTTAGTTCAGTAGTTAACTAAATATAATCTATATTTGGTTTTTGAATTGAGTTTGAGAGAGCATGAGATTTGTGTAGATTTTCTTGAAGTGTCAAACACTAGGAGATGCAAATTTGAAGTGGTCATGATATATGCAAATTCCTCAATTGTGTTTGCTCATGTTTATCTACTATTGTAGTTTCTCATGTACATATTCTTAAGTGGTCTTGTTATATGCAACATACAAGTGGTTCGATTGTGCCCAAGTGGCCTTTTGTTGTTTCCAGGGAATGAAGCCGAGTGGCCTATGTTTTGCCGGAATGTTGATTCATTTCCGTTCCGGCAAATTTCAGGTGCTCGATTTGTCCACTTTTTAGCAAAGGTGATGCCGAACTTTTCCGTGAATTCCGGCATGACTTGTGCTACAAACTAGGACATATCGAGTGCCCGGGATTTGCCGCACCGGGAAGGAGTCAACGTTCCTGCAAAACATAGGGATTTTTTATGTCATTATTCATTTTATTAAGGCTAGATTAATTGACTAGATTTAATCGTAGGAAAACATGGCTAGAAACGATGAAGGACAGGGTTCTGGTGATTGCGACAACGTCTACCTGGCGGCAGACGAATTTTTGAGCCTTGCTGACGATCAACAGATGTTGTTGCTGGGCCCACCTGTCGCATCGGGGACTGAGACCGACATGCAGACCGACGCTGATACTGAGACCGGCGCCGAGACTAGCGGAGCCGGTATAGAACCGAAAGCAAAGAGCACGACGCCTAAACCAGCTCATGACTACTAGACTGGTGGTCACAGAGATGGACGACGGCATTTTTGAGCCAACAACGCCCGAGGAAGCATGATCGTGCTACGGCAATCAAATAGGCTGCATCGTACGGACAACCGCCACCATCAACGATGAGAAACTAAAGAAGATAGATAATATGAGGCCCTCCCTCCTAAAGAAGCTACACCAGATATTCTTGTTCCCGGGCCGGGATGAAAAGGAATGTGAAAATCCAGATAAGTACCACACAATGAAGAAGATAAACAAACACGCCATGACCAAGTTTAGCGACGCGTTGGCCGCCTGGAAAACAAGGGTCAAACATCAGATCATCAACAAAAATGAACCCTACTCCGAGATTGTAAAGGATAATCCTACAATCACGCAAGAGCAGTTTGAAATATTCAAGGCAGCTTGCGAGGCCGCAACTGCCAAAAAAGTCAAAGTACATGAAGGGGCTTCAACAGAGGAACATGGGGCGCCACCGCCTCGGAAGTCATGGTTACGACAGGAAGAGGTCCATATGGGCCAAGGAGGACGCGGAAACCGAAAGTCTGTGATCCCAGACCCCTTGGCGGACTTCACCGTCCCGCAGGAGCATGACGTCCTCATGGCACGGCACCATTGGGACTCAGTCAAGAAGGTTTTCAAGACCGACCCGATCACGACAGAGTTCATGAGACTGCTGGTAATTTTAGTTTTTGATCAATTCGACTACATGTTTAGTCATATTTGTAAACGATCCTTGTTCCTTTTGCAGAGAGAGTAGCATAGGATTGCGGCCGAAAGCGACTCGCCGTCTGAGGCGTTGGCGAGGCCCATGTGGGACACCCCATTCAACCGGGCGTTGAACATATTGAAACGACTCCCGGTGGACACTCGGCCGTCGTATGGACGCGTGCACGGTGTCGGAGACGGCGCCACGTGGAAGAAGTACTACCATGAGACCACGGAGGAGAGAAAGGAAAGATGGAGGTTAACTGAAGAGAACATCGACAAGAAGGTTGAGAAGAAATCAGTTGAGATAGTCGCAACAGTGGTAGCTGCCGCAAAACAGGTGATTGCAGATATGTCTAGTGCCTTGGTTCCGGCCGTTTTCAATTGGAGCAGGCAAAATCCAGAAAAAATGCAGCGGACTTTCCCCTTGCCGACTTCTTCGGGAGCAGCTCGACTAGCGTTGCACTAGCACCAGCACCTGCACCTACTCTCGCACTGGCTCCTGCACCGGCTCCCGCACCTGCTCATAGCAGCCCGTCCTCTGTCTTGGACGTGCTCGACGGTGCTTCGTCCTTGGCTGAGCTCGACGCCCTCACGGTATCTGTCACACCGGCCCTCTTCAATAAATGTATAATCTCTTGTTTTTGTTGCCTTTCGGATGTCTCACATCGCAGACATGTCTTTGCAGGCCGACGTAACCCCGTGCACCATATTGTACACCATCGGCGACCAGAAGGTGGACGTGGGGAAGGTGATGATAATGAAGCCGAAGGAACCATTGTTCCACAGCCGGCCGATCCCCCCTGACGTCTTCAAGGTTTCCGTGGTCAGTGTCAAACTGGGCCACGAGAATTTGGCTCCTCCGGTACTAGGGGGATGACGACGAGACCCCGCGGCGGCTTGGTGGTTGCAATGGGTGGGTCCTGTTGTGGCCAAAGAGTCTGCTTCGTCTGGAGGCGGCCGGGAGCACACCCACGAGCACGCAACGTTAGCAAGGTATGAACATCAACACCCCACCTACCCAATTAGCGTCGGCTGTCGTGCTGGGTGATAGCGGACGGGGTGAGGAAGAGGCTCCATTAGTCACTGATCATGTCACCATAGATGAGGATGAGGATGACGATAACACTGAACATTATCTCAATACTGGCGCCTATGATGAGTACTCAGGGTTTGAGCGTCATGAGTCAGTGCATGAATTGCCGCCCCCGGAGGCTGAACGTATTATAGACGAACTTCCAGTAGGAAAGAAGCATAGGAAGAGATGGAGGAAAGGCAGCAAAGCTGCTTCTATGATCCAGCCGCCTCAGCAGCCTCGGGTTCATGACCGTATACCTATCCCCGGTGCGGAAAAATGGCATGTCGCCCGTGAACCAATCCTACCTAAGGCGGCCTTAGAGGCTACACACGGCAATCTAAGGAGACTTCATGACGATGTGCTGCGGAGAGAGAACAGCCTCATCGGCTCGGAAAATCCAGGATACCCACTCTATGTGGTTAACGTGCCGCGGCAAAGGTCGTACGTCCACTCATGCCCCGCGGACAAGTTCTTCCTTTGATTCGATTACATCTTCAACATGTTTCACTTGAAGAAGCTGGATTTTATGTTTGTCCGCCTTTATGCCTTGTACATGAACTACATCATCGGGATTGAGCAGATACCTTATATGTGTGTCGCTGACCTGTACTACATGCACGAGGGCTTCTTGGCAGTCTGCGCAGAGCACCGTGAATACGCGAGGGACTACATCGTCGATTTCATGGTCGCTAACAAGGACAAGGAGGCGATTCTCGTGCCTTATCATCCCCTGTAAGTCATCCGCGCGGATATCCTTCCTTTGATTTCAATCATTCATTTGCACGGTGGAGGCTAATTAATTTGAGGTGTAATTATTTTGTGCAGTGGCGGGCGTGCCGTCCTCATCATCCTTTACCCCTGATACTCCCACGCTATTTACTTGGACTCATCGAAGAACATGAACAAAAAGGATTACACCCACATCAAGTCTGTTCTCGATAGTGCTATGTTTTACTACGGCGTACGGGGTGGAGAGGTCAAGGACAAGAAGAAAAGGGATGGCAGGCCCGCCTTCGGCCATAAGACCGACTTCTGCTGCATCCAGCAACCGAGTGATTCTCTTAGTGATGGATTTTATGTCCTACACCACATGCTGGCGTACAGACGGGATCATAAGGACCTTCGCATGTCACCTAGATCCGTCGATGCCCATATTCTACAATGGGCAAAGAACGTAGGAGATATCCCGGATCATCGACTTCGAGCTGAGTTCTATCACATCCAGCATGAACTTGCCCAAGTCATCGTGAAGGAGGTCCTTGACAAAACATGTATGTTCTACGAGGAAGGCCAAATGTTGCGGGAAGAAGTCCGAACACGCGTAGCCACTCAGTGTCTCAACCTGAAGCCTTTCACTAAGCTCGGGGTCTATCTCCCTGACTTGGTTGGATGGAACGACATGTTGGAGTGATTGTCGATATATGACAATGTGTCCGTTTAGTCCATACTTTCTGAATGACGAAACTTTGAGTTATGCACGACGAAACTTTATTTGTGATGTAATTAAACCGTCCTCCTCAACTAGCGAAGATCACTCTGGTTAGGGCATTTTGGGTACGATGAACTTTGTTATTTATGCTTATGATATGTTGCTTCTATTTTTGCCAAGTTTGTCTCTTTCTGTTGCTCAACTATGTATGTTGCATATCATCGACTCATGTGACGATGCAGGTGCATAGATCATCGATGACGAAGAAGTGCAACGCTAGGAGTATACGACGAGTGGCCGGAGTGTCAGGCCCCAGGTGTACCAGTTTTCGGTTTCCGAGCGACAGCCAGTAGTTAGTTTAGGTTCATGCTAATGCAAGAGAGGGATACGAACTCATGGACTGCATAGTTTCCGCTCTCACTCATAGTGATAGCTGATACGTCTCCAACGCATCTATAATTTATGAAGTATTCATGCTATTATATTATCTGTTTTGGATGTTTATGGGCTTTATTATGCACTTTTATATTATTTTTGGGACTAACCTATTAACCTAGAGCCTAGTGCCAGTTTCTGTTTTTTTCCTTGTTTTTGAGTTTTACAGAAAAGGAATACCAAACGGAGTCCAATTGACGTGCCAATTTTTGACGATTTTTTATGGACCAAAAGAAGCCCCCGGAGTAAAACAGTTGGGCCAGAAGAGTCCCGAGCTATCCACGAGGGTGGGGGCGCGCCCACCCCCCTGGGCATGGGCCCCTGCCTCGTCGACGACTCGGGAACCTCCTTGACGTGAGACCTACGCCAAAAATTCCTATAAATACTGAAACCTCCATAAAAGAAACCTAGATCGAGAGTTCCGCCGCCGCAAGCCTCTGTAGCCACCAAAAACCAATCGGGACCCTATTCCGGCACCCTGCCGAAGGGGGGATCCCTCACCGGTGGCCATCTTCATCATCCCGGTGCTCTCCATGACGAGGAGGGAGTAGTTCATCCTCGGGGCTGAGGGTATGTACCAGTAGCTATGTGTTTGATCTCTCTCTCTCTCTCTCTCTCTCTCTCTCTCTCTCTCGTGTTCTTGATTTGGCACAATCTTGATGTATCGCGAGCTTTGCTATTATAATTGGATATTATGATGTTTCTCCCCGTCTACTCTCTTGTAATGGATTGAGTTTTCCCTTTGAAGTGATCTTATCGGATTGAGTCTTTAGGGATTTGAGAACACTTGATGTATGTCTTGCATGTGCTTATCTATGGTGACAATGGGATTTTCACGTGATCTACTTGATGTATGTTTTGGTGATCAACTTGCGGGTTCCGTTACCTCGTGAACTTATGCATAGGGGTTGGCACACGTTTTCGTCTTGACTCTCCGGTATAAACTTTGGGGCACTCTTTGAAGTAATTTGTGTTGGTTTGAATAGATGAATCTGAGATTGTGTGATGCATATCGTATAATCATACCCACAGATACTTGAGGTGACACTGGAGTATCTAGGTGACATTAGGGTTTTGGTTGATTTGTGTCTTAAGGTGTTATTCTAGTACGAACTCTATGATAGATCGAACGGAAAGAATTGCTTCGTGTTATTTTACTACGGACTCTTGAATAGATCGATCAGAAAGGATAACTTTGAGGTGGTTTCATACCCTACCATAATCTCTTCGTTTGTTCTCCGCCATTAGTGACTTTGGAGTGACTCTTTGTTGCATGTTGAGGGATAGTTATATGATCCAATTATGTTATTATTGTTGAGAGAACTTGCACTAGTGAAAGTATGAACCCTAGGCCTTGTTTCAACGCATTGCAATACCGTTTGTGCTCACTTTTACCACTTGTTACCTTGCTGTTTTTATATTTCAAGATTACGAAACCCTATATCTATCATCCATATTGCACTTGTATCACCATCTCTTCGCCGAACTAGTGCACCTATACAATTTACCATTGTATTGGGTGTGTTGGGGACACAAGAGACTCTTTGTTATTTGGTTGCAAGGTTCTTTGAGAGAGACCATCTTCATCCTACACCTCCCACGGATTGATAAACCTTAGGTCATCCACTTGAGGGAAATTTGCTACTGTCCTAGAAACCTCTGCACTTTGAGGCCCAACAACGTCTACAAGGAGAAGGTTGCGTAGTAGACATCAAGCAGTTTCTGGCGCCGTTGCCGGGGAGGTGAGTGCTTGAAGGTATATCTTTAGATCTTGCAATCGAATATTTTAGTTTCTTGTTTTATCACTAGTTTAGTTTATAAAAGAAAACTACAAAAAAATGGAATTAAGGTTGCCTCATATGCTTCATCTTTTTAATGTCTTTCGTGAAAATGATGGGAAGGAAAATTGTGCCCAAGTGCTAGAAGAAGAATGCATTAATGTTTGGCACTCAATCTTTGAATGATGAGCATGATTGCAATGTTGCTAGTATGAATTATTTGAATACCCATGATGCTAATGATATGCAAAGCCACAAGCTTGGGGATGCTATGTTTGATGAAGATGATATGTTTAGTCCCCCATGTTTTGATGAGAAAATTTATTATGATGAAAGCATGCTTCCTATTTATGATGATTATTGTGATGACGCGTATGCCATAAAGAATAAACATAACCATGAAACTTGTCATCATGATTTTAATTTTCAATTGGATTATGCTTCACATGATAGTTATTTTGTTGAGTTTGCTCCCACTACTATTCATGAGAAGAAATTTGCTTATGTGAGAGTAATAAAAATTATATGCATGGAGATCATGAAAAGAATGCTTTATGTGATGGTTATATTGTTGAATTCATTCATGATGCTACTGAAATTTATTATGAGGGAGGGACATATGCTTGTAGGAATTGCAATAATATCAAGTTTCCTCTCTATGTGTCGAAAATCTTGAAGTTATGCTTGTTTTGCCTTCCTATGCTAGTTGATTATTGTTCCCCTAAGTTGTTTGCTCACAAAATCCCTATGCATAGGAAGTGGGTTAGACTTAAATGTGCTTGCCATGTGTTTCATGATGCTCTCTTTATGTTTCAATTCTTATCTTTTATACGAGCATCATTGAAATCATCATGCCTAGCTAGAAAGGCATTAAAGAAAAGCGCTTGTTGGGAGACAACCCAATATTTACCCCTACTGTTTTTGTGTGTTCACATGATTATGCTACTGTAGTAATCATGTTTTATAGCTTTTGTTTCAATAAAGTGCCAAGTAGAACCTTTGGGAAGACTTGGGTGAAAGTTAATGTGATCTTGCTGTAAAAAACAGAAACTTTGCGCTCACGAGATTAGCTGTCATTTTTTTACAGAAGAGTGCTTTTAAGTTGATTATTTTTGCAGAAGATTAATTGAAAAATTCCTCAGGTCCACCAATTTATTTCAGAAATTTTGGATTTCCAGAAGTGTACGTTTGATACAGATTACTACAGACTGTTCTGTTTCTGACAGATTCTGTTTTCATTGTGTTGTTTGCTTATTTTGATGAATCTATGAGTGGTATCGGAGGGTATGAACCATAGAGAAGTTGGAATAAAGTAGATATTACACCAATATGAATTTAGAATGAGTTCACAACAGTACCTAAGTGGTGATTTATTTTCTTATACTAACGGAGCTTACGAGTTTTCTGTTAAGTTTTGTGTTGTGAAGTTTTCAAGTTTTGGTTAAAGATTCGATGGACTATGGAATAAGGAGTGGCAAGAGCCTAAGCTTGGGGATGCCCAAGGCACCCCAAGGTAATATTTAAGTATAACCAAGAGCCTAAGCTTGGGGATGCCCCGGAAGGCATCCCCTCTTTCGCCTTCGTTCATCGGTAACTTTACTTGGAGCTATATTTTTATTCACCACATGATATGTGTTTTGCTTGGAGCATCATTTTATTTTGTTAGTATTTGCTTGCTGTTATTTAGAATAATGTTTTGCAGCTCTATTTTCAATAAAAATGTCAAGGATAGCCTTTACCATGCTTATTTTGCAAGTATACATGTTGCTGTTTCAAAACAGAAAGTTTACCGCTGTTGCAAAAAATTCCCTAGAAAAGTCAGAATGTGATAAAATGTTGAAACCTTTTGCATAATAAGCTCTGATAAATTTACTACAGTGGGAATTTTCTTTCATAATTTTTGGAGCTAGGGAAGTATGGATCTTGCTGCATTCTTTACAGACTGTCCTGTTTAGGCAGATTGCTGTTATGTTTGCATATGTTTGCTTGTTTAATGATTCTATTTGAGGATAGGACTATTAAATATGCAGAGGAATTTAGTATGCAATGTTGAATAATAATTTTAGCGATTTGCTACAGTAGAGTATGATAAGGTTTTTGCATTGGTTTATACTAACTTATCTCACGAGTCCTTGTTGAGTTTTGTGTGGATGAAGCTCTTGAGATTTAGGGAGACCGTGATATGAGAGGAATTAAGGAGACACAAAAGCTCAAGATTGGGGATGCCCAAGGCACCCCAAGATAATATTTCAAGAAGTCTCAAGCATCTAAGCTTGGGGATGCCCCGGTAGGCATCCCACCTTTCTTCTTCAACAATTATCGGTTAGTATCGGTTGAGCCTAAGTTTTTGCTTCTTCACATGATGAGTGCTATCCTTGAAATGTCGTTTTATTTTTTTTGCTTGCTGTTTGAATAATATCCCAAGATCTGAAATTCTTAAATGGGAGAGAGTCTTCACATAGCTACATAATTATTTAACTACTCATTAATCTTCACTTATATCTTTTTGGAGTTGTTTGTCATTTACTCGTGTGCTTCACTTATATCCTATGAGTAAATGGTTGAATGAATTGAATATCATAAACCTGAAATTATATATGTTCCATATGCTTATCCCATGGGGAGTAATGACTTTACATATAAGAAGTAGAGGTGGTAAATTTATTGAAGGTTAGCAAACCTTGTATTGGTCACTTGAACAATTCATGAAAGAATATTGAAGGAAGAGAGATTTCACATATAAATATACTATCTTGGACATCTTTTGTAATTGTGAGCACTCATTAAAATATGACATGCTAAAAGGTTGATGTTGGACAAGGAAGACAACGTAATGGGTTATGTTTTCTTATATCCGAAATAAAGTATATTGTCATGGATCGCCCAACACGTTGAGCTTGCCTTTCCCCCTCATGCTAGCCAAATTCTTTGCACCAAGTAGAGATACTACTTGTTCTTCCAAACATCCCTTAAACCAGTATTGCCATGAGACTCCACCATACCTACCTATGGATTGAGTAAGATCCTTCAAGTAAGTTGTCATTGGTGCATGCAATAAAAATTGCTCTCTAAATATGTATGATCTTTTAGTGTGGAGAAAATAAGCTTTATACGATCTTGTGATATGGAAGCAATAAAAGCGACGGACTGCATAATAAAGGTCCCTATCGCAAGTGGCAATATAAATTGACGTTCCCTCGCATTAAGATTTTATGCATCCAACTATAAGAGCGCATGGCAACCTCTGCTTCCCTCTGCTAAGGGCCTATCTTTTATTCTTGTCTTTTACCTAATGCAAGAGTCATGGTGATCTTCACCTTTCCTTTTTACATTTTATCCTTTGGCAAGCACATTGTGTTGGAAAGATTCTGATATATATATCCAATTGGATGTACGGCATTGTAACGCCCGGGTAACTAAGCTACAGTAATCTCACGCTAATGGTGCCACGTCACCATGGTTACTATTGCTAATCTACCGTTAGGTCAAACCCTTTCAAATTCAAATTCAAATTCAAATTAATGTCAACAATAAAAGTTTTTCAAAATTTAAAACAAAAATGTTCGGGAGGTGCCATATTTTGCATAAGTAAATATGGTGTAATAAACACATTTTTATAAAATACCTAGATAATTTAAAATGATTTAAAACAAAAAAGAAAATAAATAAAAACAAAAGAAAATACAATAGAGAAAAAAAAGAAGAGAAACCCCCCTAGGCTTCGGCCCAGCTGACCACAGGCCCAACTGGGCCAAGCCACCAGCCCACGCGGCCCACCCCGCACCCCATAACCTCCCCCACTTCCCCCCCACTCACCACCGACACCCCCACACTCCCCCCTGCAAAATATCTGCCCCCTCTCTCCCCGATTGGATCGGGATCGGGGGAGGAGGTCGCTGCCCCCGCGCCAGGACGCCGTCGCCGCCGGAGCTCCTCGTCGGACGGCCTCCCCGGAGCGCTCCCCCGCCGGCCTGCTTCTCCTCTCCGCCTTCGTCCCCGTCCCCCACCTCGACACCCACTGCCCCGTTCCCTACGCCCCAATGCGAGCCCCGCCTCCGCGCTCGTCTCCGCGCGCCCTCGCTCCCTCTCTCTCCCTCGCGCGACCCCGCCTGTGCGCGCGCTCGCGCTCGTCACCGCGGCCGCTACCGCCGCCCACGCGCCCCGGCTCGACCACGCTCCGCCCGCCCTTGCTTTCCCCCTGAGCCCCGCGCCGACCGCGCCCGGCCCCGCCGCTCACCGCATCGCCTGGGGCCACGCCTCCCCCCCGCATGCTCTCTGCCGCCGTCGTTCGTCACCGTGTGCGCGCCCGCTGCCGCTGCCCCTGTCCGCCTCCCCCCCGCTCGCCGCTGCTGCCCTCTGCGCTCCCGGTGCGCCCCTCCAGCGCCCCAGCACCCGCTCGCCCGTGCGCCCGTGCCCGCTGTGGCCAGGGCCACTGACCACTCGGCCAGTGCCCCCTGGCCCTATGACATGTGGGGCCCCACCCCCCGAACGTGTTTAAAAAAAGGAATTAAAAAAATATAAATAAAAAAAATAATAAAATAAATTTAATTAATTAATCAACTAAATTAATTAAGTTAATTAATCCTGTTTAAATTAATCTAATTAATTAGTTAATTTAATTAAACAATAATTAATTAGCTAAACCCTAATTAAACTAAACAGTGTATGACATGCGGGACCCACACGTAGTTGACCCAGTCAACTGCACAGTTGACTGCTGACGTCAGCATGATCATCTTTTACTATTCTGGATAATGTTGATTTAAAATGATTAAATAAATCCTAAAATGATTAAATCTTTAGAAAATCATATAAAATAATCCGTATCTCGGATGAAAATACTTTCTACATGAAAGTTGCTCAGAACGACGAGACGAATCCGGATACGCAGCCCGTTCGTTCGCCACACATCCTTAACATTTCGAACTCGCAACTTTCCCCTCCGTTTCATCTGTCCGAAAATGCGAAACATCGGGAATACTTTCCAGGATGTTCCCCCCTTCGCCGGTACCACCTACTGCCGCGTTAGGGCACACCTAGAACCGCTCATTGTCATGTCACGCATCGTCATGCTTATGTTTGCATTATATTTACTGTTTCTTCCCCCTCTTCTCTCCGGTAGACTACGAGACCGACGCTGCTGCTGCCCAGTTCGACTACGGAGTTGACGACCCCTCCTACTTGCCAGAGCAACCAGGCAAGCCCCCCCCTTGATCACCAGATATCGCCTATTCTTCTCTATACTGCTTGCATTAGAGTAGTGTAGCATGTTACTGCTTCCGTTAATCCTATCCTGATGCATAGCCTGTCCTTGCTACTACTGTTGTTACCTTTACCTGCAATCCTACATGCTTAGTATAGGATGCTAGTTTTCCATCAGTGGCCCTACATTCTTGTCCGTCTGCTGTGCTATACTATCGGGCCGTGATCACTTGGGCGGTGATCACGGGTATATACTTATATAATCTATACATGACACCTGTGGTGACTAAAGTCGGGTCGGCTCGTAGGAGTACCCGCAAGTGGATCTTTGTGGCGGAGCAACAGGGCAGGTTGAGACCACCTAGGCGAGAGGTGGGCCTGGCCCTGGACGGCGTCCGTGGTTACCTCAAAATAACACACTTAACGAGTTCTTGGTATTTGATCTGAGTCTGGCCATTTGGTCTATACGCACTAACCAGCTACGCGGGAACAGTTATGGGCACTCGACGTCGTGGTATCAGCCAAGCTCTTCTTGACGTCAGCGACGGAGCGGCGCGCGCCGGATTGGACTGGAACGCCTGCTAGGCTAGGTCTGCTTCCGGCCGCCCTCACAACGTGCAGGCGTGCAATGGGCGATGGGCCCAGACCCCTGCGCGCATAGGATTTAGACCGGCCTGCTGACCTCTCTGTTGAGCCTAGGTGGGGCTGCGACGTGTTGATCTTCCGAGGCCGGGCATGACCCAGGAAAGTGTGTCCGGCCAAATGGGATCGAGCGTGTTGGGTTATGTGGTGCACCCCTGCAGGGAAGTTTATCTATTCGAATAGCCGTGTCCCTCGGTAAAAGGACGAGCCGGAGTTGTACCTTGACCTTATGACAACTAGAACCGGATACTTAATAAAATACACCCTTCCAAGTGCCAGATACAACCCGGTGATCGCTCTCTAACAGGGCGACGAGGAGGGGATCGCCGGGAAAGATTATGCTATGCGATGCTACTTGGAGGACTTCAATCTACTCTCTTCTACATGCTGCAAGATGGAGATGGCCAGAAGCATAGTCTTCGATAGGATTAGCTATCCCCTCTTATTCTGGTATTCTACAGTTCAGTCCACTGATATGGCCCTTTACACATATACCCATGCATATGTAGTGTAGCTCCTTGCTTGCGAATACTTTGGATGAGTACTCACGGTTGCTTCTCTCCCTCTTTTCCCCCTTTCCTTTCTACCTGGTTGTCGCAACCAGATGCTGGAGTCCAGGAGCCAGACGCCACCATCGACGACGACTCCTACGACACTGGAGGTGCCTACTACTACGTGTAGCCCGCCGACGATGACCAGGAGTAGTTAGGAGGATCCCAGGCAGGAGGCCTGCGCCTCTTTGATCTGTATCCCAGTTTGTGCTAGCCTTCTTAAGGCAAACTTGTTTAACTTATGTCTGTACTCAGATATTGTTGCTTCCGCTGACTCGTCTATGATCGAGCACTTGTATTCGAGCCCTCGAGGCCCCTGGCTTGTATTATGATGCTTGTATGACTTATTTATGTTGTAGAGTTGTGTTGTGATATCTTCCCGTGAGTCCCTGATCTTGATCATACACATTCGCGTGCATGATTAGTGTACGGTCAAATCGGGGGCGCCACAAGTTGGTATCAGAGCCAGGTTTCGATCCTGGGACCCCTGGGTTATGAGCCCACGTCGCCATTGGGTGGTACTAGGATCTTTTACTGCTCGACCTTTACTCTGGGACTCTGAACTCTCTTCTACTCAGGTTAAACGAATTTACTAACTCTAACACTAGGATCCCGTGACCGCAATTCACCCCAAAGTTGGATAAGCCATAGTTATTTCTTGGAATAGTATTTTGAACAATTCACACACTGTCATTTGACTTCTTTGAAACATCCTTGCTTTCAGATGGAACCCACGAGGCAAGTCGTGCGCCACACGACGGCCATTGGTGCCTCGGGATCACCTGCTGTGCTAGCTGAGATGATGACCTATCTGGGTTATCGCTGGCACCCTGAGTACACCGTCTACGAGGAGTACCAGGACTTTAACCAGGAGCAGTACCGTGCCATCGTCCACCTCTACTCGCGGGAGTATGACTCCACTACTGTGCTGCACACCGCTCATGGTGTTGGAGTGACCATCGATTTGGCTGTCCACGATGCTGCTTATGCTGCTCTGACACGTCTTCGTGGAGAGTATCGGGAGTTGGACACCTCCCCTTTCAGGCACATTGCTATCGCATCTGATGTTGGTGCGGAGGGATACTATACTGCTGCCTACTCCACTGTCACCCGAGAGCCCTTCTACCATCAGAACCTGATTCTGCATGCTGATGGGTTGGATCGAGCTAACCGAGCTCTTCGCCACGAGTTGTACACCACCCGTCAGCACCTTTACCGTGCTCTGACGCTGTTGCACCCCTTTGTCCGATCTAGGGAGCTGCCCCGTTCTGCGATCTACCCAGCCAGGACTGTGATGCCCCAGGGTGTCGGCTGGCCAGATGTGGGAGGCCACTCTCCCGCACTTGGACCTCTTCTGCCACCTGAGCGTCAGGTTGTACACCAGAGTATTCACGGACCCCAGGTTGCTGACGTGGAGTTCCCGATGCGACACTACCAGCTTTCAGGCTACACCTACCTCCACAGTACCTCTTGGGACTGATGTAGGCTTGCTTGTTAGTGTTAGATGCATTCGCCGCGAGCCTGTGTGCCGCCTATGTTGTTTTAGTCTATGTACTGAACACTGTGTACTGAACTCTATGCATGACCCCTTTTGTAAGTTATGCCGACTACTATGTAGTAGCTATCGTGCTCCTTTCATTATGCATGTTTCATCATGAATGATTCTTGTCTTTGCAAATTTCTCAATGCTGAACTACCCCTGTTATATATTAGCAGGATGGTTAGACAAGGTGGTCGTGGTAGTGGTGGCAATCCCCCACCACCACCTGAGTACATGGCTGGTATGATCCAACAGTTCGAACTGAACGGCCAATTCATGGAAAATATGATGGCTCAGTTTCCTCGCCCCAATATGGACCAGCAGCCAACCCTAGTAACTTTGCAGGATTTCATGCGCCTCAATCCAACCGTGTACCGCAGCTCAACTCAGCCTCTGGATGCTGATGACTGGCTCCGTGACATCACCTATGAGATGGAGTCTGCCGATGTAGCCCCTGCCAGCTATGTCACCTTTGCTTCCTTCTTCCTGAAGGGACCCGCAACTCGATGGTGGGACAGCCACAGACGTACTCTGCCAGCTGGAACAATCATCACCTGGCCAGACTTCCAAGCTGCTTTCTGTGCCCACTTTATTCCTCAGGGAGTCATGGACTGGTAGAAGCGTGAGTTCCGCAACCTCACCCAAGGCAACAAAACTGTTGAAGCTTATTAGCGGGAGTTTCTGGACTTGTCCCGCTATGCTGAAGTGGACATTGCAACTGATGCCCGTAGACAGGAGAAGTTCCGTGACGGCCTTCAAGCTGACATCAAGCTCGCACTTCTAGGGCATGACTTTGCTGATTTCGCCACCTTGGTGAACAAGGCCATCAATGTCGAAACTGGTCTGCAGGAATACCAGAGCTCTCACAGGCGCAACCGTGACACGGGCTCATCTTCGGGCCCGCCCTCACAGAAGCGTAAGATATGGATCCCGAATAGCATGTACCGTCCAAATGCATCTGCCCCAAGGCAGACCTATGCCGCACCTTATCTGCCTCCACCACCATCTAGGCAGTCAAGACTTCCAGCTCCACCACCCCAAGCTCCTGTTCCCACTCCCAATAATGGTTTGTGCTTCAGATGTGGTCAACCAGGACATCGTGCTAGAGAATGCAACCAGAACCAGAATCAACTGGCCCTTCCAGCAACTGGCCATGGAAGCAACCAGCCCCGCAGCAACAAGGCCAAGTCTTATGGTCGTGTTCATGCCAACCACGTTGATCTCAATGAAGCTCAAGACCAGCCTGCTACTGTGATGGGTACACTCCTCGTAAATTCAGTACCAGCATCCGTTTTATTTGATACAGGTGCATCACATTCATTCATGTCAGAAGATTTTGCATTCATGCATGGCATTAAAAGCGAAGACATGAATGCTTCACTATTAGTACACACCTCTGCGGGCCAATGTCGAACCTCCATGATTCGCAACGACGTCCCCGTTGAAATCGAAGGACTGGAATTTCTTGTCTCTCCCATCATACTGAAGTCCTGTAGCATTGATTTCATTCTGGGAATGAATTGGTTAAAAGCGCATACTGCTTCAATCATTTGCACCACTAAGACCGTCCATCTGCTACACCCTTCAGATGAAATAGTTACTTACCAAGCTCATCTGGTGCAAAATGCCGAGGCAAGGCTCTATGCATTGAATGCATTGAACACTGCACCACTCGAGGGCATTGAAAACATTCCCGTCGTGCGTGAATTCCTCGACGTCTTTCCTGAAGAACTTCCAGGGATTCCCCCTGCTAGAGCTGTCGAATTCATCATCGACTTGAAACCAGGCACCACTCCTATAGCCAAGCGAACCTACAAGATGCCGCCGCATGAACTCCTTGAGCTTAAGGAGGAAATCGACAAATCTCTTCGCAAAGGATTCATTCGCCCAAGTTGCTCTCCTTGGGGAGCACCTTCTCTCTTTGTCAAGAAGAAGGATGGGACAAACCGATTAGTTCAAGACTACCGTCCTATAAACCAAGCTACCATTCAGAATAAATACCCTCTTCCTCGGATCAATGATCTGTATGATCGACTGGCGGGTTCATCAGTGTTCTCTAAGCTCGACTTGAGGTTGGGTTACTACCAGATCCGTGTTCGCGAAGAGGATATCCTAAAGACCACCTTCGTGACTCGATATGGTTCATACGAGTACACCATCATGTCTTTCGGTTTAACCAATGCTCCAGCCACCTTCTCTCGTCTGATGAATTATATATTCATGGATTACCTCGACAAGTTCGTCGTGGTTTATCTGGATGATATCCTGGTATTTTCCAACAACGAAGAGGAACATGCTGAACATCTTCGGCTTGTGCTGGAAAAGCTACGAGAGCATCAACTATATGCCAAGTTCTCTAAATGTGAATTCTGGCTACCCGAAGTAACCTATCTTGGGCATGTCATCTCTAAGGATGGTATTGCCGTCAACCCTGAACGAGTCCAAGCTATCCTTGATTGGACTCCTCCCAAGAACGTTAAGCAAGTCAGAAGTTTTCTCGGTCTCGCCAGCTATTGCCGTCGATTCGTCGAGAACTTCTCCAAGATCGCCAGGCCTCTGACTAACCTGTTGCATAAGGGCGTCAAGTTCCAATGACAGACAAATGTCAGGAAAGTTTCCAGGCACTCAAAGACAAGTTGACTTCTGCCCCAGTTCTAGCTCCACCTGATACTAAGGACTTCGTCATTTACTGCGACACTTCCCGTCAAGGATTAGGCTCTGTCCTAATGCAAGACCGCAAAGTGATTGCTTATGCCTCTCGGCAATTGCGCCCCCACGAAGAGAACTACCCAGTTCACGACCTCGAACTTGCTGCTGTCATTCATGCGCTGAAGCAGTGGCGACATTACCTTCTCGGTAATCATTGCGAGATCTTCAGTGACCACCAAAGTCTGAAGTATCTGTTTACTCAGCCATACCTGAACCTCCGTCAGCAGAGATGGATGGAGCTTGTTGCAGACTTTGACTTGGGTATTTCCTATACGCCAGGCAAGGCTAATGTAATGGCTGATGCCTTGAGCCGCAAGTCTTACTGCAACCACCTCCAGGTTCACAAAGTTCAGCCCTCGCTTGTTGAAGAATTCAGGAAGCTGAACCTCCATATTGTTCCTCCGGGTGCACTCGCTCCCCCTCCTAAGGAGTTTCGCAAGATGAACCTCCGTGTTGTTTCCCAAGGTTCCCTCAATACCCTGGCCGTCGAACCAGATCTCTTGGACTCCATCAAGAGAATACAGGGATATGACTCTGAAGCCCACAAGATTAAGCGCTACCTCGCAGAAGGAAAGCCCTCATTCTTCACTATTGCTGAAGATGGCACTTTGTACTTCAAGGGCCGCCTAGTGGTGCCATGTACAGAGAAAAACCTGGATATGACATAGGAAGTTATGAAAGAAGCTCATGATACGCCTCTATGTATCCATCCTGGTAGTACAAAGATGTACCAAGACATCCGTCAGAGATTCTGGCGGTCTAATATGAAGCAAGACATTGCTCGTTATGTTGCTGAGTGTGACGTTTGCCGTCGTATCAAAGCAGAACATCAAAGGCCTGCTGGAACTCTGCAACCTATCTCTATTCCTGAATGGAAATGGGACCATGTTGAGATGGACTTCATCACTGGATTTCCCAAATCACAGAAAGGTAATGATGCTATTCTTGTCGTCATTGACCGGCTTTCCAAAGTTGCACATTTTCTGGCGGTCAAAGAAACGATCACTGCTAGTCAGCTGGCAACGCTCTATATGTCCAGGATTGTTTCACTCCACGGTATTCCATTGGTTATCAGCTCAGACCGTGGCAGCTTATTCACTTCAAGATTCTGGGCAAGTTTCCAAGAAGCTATGGGAACTCATCTGTCATTCAGTACTGCGTTTCATCCTCAGTCACAAGGGCAAGTTGAACGCGTTAACCAAGTTCTCGAAGACATGCTTCGAGCTTGTGTTATTTCCTTCGGCAAGAAATGGGAGGAATCTCTCCCGTATGCTGAGTTCTCTTATAATAATAGCTATCAAGCTAGTCTGAAGATGGCCCCCTTCGAAGTGTTATATGGACGAAAGTGCCGAACCCCTCTGAACTAGTCAGAAACTGGGGAACGTCCACTCTTTGGTCCGGATATTATCCAACAAGCCGAAGAACAAGTCCGCATTATTCGTGAGAATCTCAAGACTGCTCAGTCACGTTAGAAGAGTCAGTATGAACGTCATCATAAAGACATGGTCTATCAACCTGGCGAAAAGGCTTATCTTCGAGTCACACCAATGAAGGGTGCTCACCGCTTCGGAATCAAGGGCAAACTAGCTCCTCGATATATTGGCCCATTCACTATTCTCGAAAGGCGTGGAAAAGTGGCATACCAACTGGAGCTTCCGCCGAACCTTTCTCAGGTTCACGATGTGTTCCATGTGTCACAGCTCCGCCGTTGCTTCAAGGACCCAATCCGAGCAGTGGATCATGAAGTGCTCGAATTGCAGCAGGACCTCTCCTATAAGGAGCATCCGGTCCGCATTCTCGACCAAGCTGAACACCGCACACGTCAGAAGGCGATCAAGTTCCTCAAAGTCCAGTGGTCGCACCATTCTGAAGATGAAGCCACTTGGGAACGCGAGGATCGCCTGCGTGATGAATACCCCGCACTATTTCCTTCTACCTCCTAAATCTCGGGACGAGATTTCTTGTAGTGGAGGAGTTTTGTAACGCCCGGGTAACTAAGCTACAGTAATCCCACGCTAATGGTGCCACGTCACCATGGTTACTGTTGCTAATCTACCGTTAGGTCAAACCCTTTCAAATTCAAATTCAAATTAATGTCAACAATAAAAGTTTTTCAAAATTTAAAACAAAAATGTTCGGGAGGTGCCATATTTTGCATAAGTAAATATGGTGTAATAAACACATTTTTATAAAATGCCTAGATAATTTAAAATGATTTAAAACAGAAAAGAAAATAAATAAAAAGAAAAGAAAATACAAAAGAGAAAAAAAAAGAAGAGAAACCCCCCTGGGCTTCGGCCCAGCTGACCATAGGCCCAACTGGGCCAAGCCACCAGCCCACGCGGCCCACCCAGCACCCCATAACCTCCCCCACTTCCCCCCACTCACCACCGACACCCCCACACTCCCCCCCGCAAAATATCTGCCCCCTCTCTCCCCGATTGGATCGGGAACGGGGGAGGAGGTCGCTGCCCCCGCGCCAGGACGCCGTCGATGCCGGAGCTCCTCATCGGACGGCCTCTCCCGAGCGCTCCCCCGCCGGCATGCTTCTCCTCTCCGCCGTCGTCCCCGTCCCCCACCTCAACACCCACTGCCCCGTTCCCTACGCCCCAATGTGAGCCCCGCCGCCGCGCTCGTCTCCGCGCGCCCTCGCTCCCTCTCTCTCCCTCGCGTGACCCCGCCTGCGCGCGCGCTCGCGCTCGTCACCGCGGCCGCTACCGCCGCCCCCGCGCCCCCGCTTGACCACGCTCCGGCCGCCCTTGCTTTCCCCCCTAAGCCCCGCGTCGACCGCGCCCGGCCCCGCCGCTCACCGCACCGCCTGGGGCCACGCCTCCCCCCTGCATGCTCTCTGCCGCCGTCGTTCGTCACCGTGTGCGCGCCCGCTGCCGCCGCCCCTGTCCGCCTCCCCCCGCTCGCCGTTGCTGGCCTTGCGGGCTCGGTCGCGCGCCCGCGCCGCCCCGCCTCTACGCTCCCGGTGCGCCCCCCAGCGCCCCAGCACCCGCTCACCCGTGCGCCCATGGCCGCTATGGCCAGGGCCACTGACCACTGGGCCAGTGCCCCCTGGCCCTATGACATGTGGGGCCCCACCCCCCGAACGTGTTAAAAAAAAGGAATTAAAAAAATATAAATAAAACAAATAATAAAAATAAATTTAATTAATTAATTAATCAACTAAATTAATTTATCATGTTTAAATTAATCTAATTAATTAGTTAATTTAATTAAACAGTAATTAATTAGCTAAACCCTAATTAAACTAAGCAGTGTATGACATGCGGGACCCACACGTAGTTGACCCAGTCAACTGCACAGTTGACTGCTGACGTCAGCATGATGTCATGCTGACGTCATCTTTTACTATTCTGGATAATGTTGATTTAAAATGATTAAATAAATCTAAAATGATTAAATCTTTAGAAAATCATATAAAATAATCCATATCTCGGATGAAAATACTTTCTACATGAAAGTTGCTTAGAACGACGAGACGAATCCGGATACGCAGCCCGTTCGTCCGCCACACATCCCTAATATATCGAACTCGCAACTTTCCCCCTCCGTTTCATCTGTCCGAAAATGCGAAACATCAGGAATACTTCCCAGGATGTTCCCCCCCTTCGCCGGTACCACCTACTGCCGCGTTAGGGCACACCTAGAACCGCTCATTGTCATGTCACGCATCGTCATGCTTATGTTTGCATTATATTTACTGTTTCTTCCCCCTCTTCTCTCCGGTAGACTACGAGACCGACGCTGCTGCTGCCCAGTTCGACTACGGAGTTGACGACCCCTCCTACTTGCCAGAGCAACCAGGCAAGCCCCCCCCTTGATCACCAGATATCGCCTATTCTTCTCTATACTGCTTGCATTAGAGTAGTGTAGCATGTTACTGCTTCCGTTAATCCTATCCTGATGCATAGCCTGTCCTTGCTACTACTGTTGTTACCTTTACCTGCAATCCTACATGCTTAGTATAGGATGCTAGTTTTCCATCAGTGGCCCTACATTCTTGTCCGTCTGCTGTGCTATACTATCGGGCCGTGATCACTTGGGCGGTGATCACGGGTATATACTTATATAATCTATACATGACACCTGTGGTGAC
This sequence comes from Aegilops tauschii subsp. strangulata, assembly GCF_002575655.3. Lineage (NCBI taxonomy): Eukaryota > Viridiplantae > Streptophyta > Magnoliopsida > Poales > Poaceae > Aegilops > Aegilops tauschii. The sequence goes on from NC_053041.3 coordinate 245,301,320, forward strand.
TAAAGTCGGGTCGGCTCGTAGGAGTACCCGCAAGTGGATCTTTGTGGCGGAGCAACAGGGCAGGTTGAGACCACCTAGGCGAGAGGTGGGCCTGGCCCTGGACGGCGTCCGTGGTTACCTCAAAATAACACGCTTAACGAGTTCTTGGTATTTGATCTGAGTCTGGCCATTTGGTCTATACGCGGTAACCAGCTACGCGGGAACAGTTATGGGCACTCGACGTCGTGGTATCAGCCGAAGCTCTTCTTGACGTCAGCGACGGAGCGGCCGCGCGCTGGATTGGACTGGAACGCCTGCTAGGCTAGGTCTGCTTCCGGCCGCCCTCACAACATGTAGGTGTGCAATGGGCGATGGGCCCAGACCCCTGCGCGCATAGGATTTAGACCGGCGTGCTAACCTCTCTGTTGAGCCTAGGTTGGGCTGCGACGTGTTGATCTTTCGAGGCCGGGCATGACCCAGGAAAGTGTGTCCGGCCAAATGGGATCGAGCGTGTTGGGTTATGTGGTGCACCCCTGCAGGGAAGTTTATCTATTCGAATAGCCGTGTCCCTCGGTAAAAGGACGAGCCGGAGTTGTACCTTGACCTTATGACAACTAGAACCGGATACTTAATAAAATACACCCTTCCAAGTGCCAGATACAACCCGGTGATCGCTCTCTAACAGGGCGACGAGGAGGGGATCGCCGGGAAAGATTATGCTATGCGATGCTACTTGGAGGACTTCAATCTACTCTCTTCTACATGCTGCAAGATGGAGATGGCCAGAAGCATAGTCTTCGATAGGATTAGCTATCCCCTCTTATTCTGGTATTCTACAGTTCAGTCCACTGATATGGCCCTTTACACATATACCCATGCATATGTAGTGTAGCTCCTTGCTTGCGAATACTTTGGATGAGTACTCACGGTTGCTTCTCTCCCTCTTTTCCCCCTTTCCTTTCTACCTGGTTGTCGCAACCAGATGCTGGAGTCCAGGAGCCAGACGCCATCGTCGACGACGACTCCTACGACACTGGATGTGCCTACTACTACGTGCAACCCACTGACGACGACCAGGAGTAGTTAGGAGGATCCCAGGCAGGAGGCCTGCGCCTCTTTCGATCTGTATCCCAGTTTGTGCTAGCCTTCTTAAGGCAAACTTGTTTAACTTATGTCTGTACTCAGATATTGTTGCTTCCGCTGACTCGTCTATGATCGAGCACTTGTATTCGAGCCCTCGAGGCCCCTGGCTTGTATTATGATGCTTGTATGACTTATTTATGTTGTAGAGTTGTGTTGTGATATCTTCCCGTGAGTCCCTGATCTTGATCGTACACATTTGCGTGCATGATTAGTGTACGGTCAAATCGGGGGCGCCACAGGCATCATGAACTATTATTGTTGACATTACCCTTGAGGTAAAAGGTTGGGAGGCGAATCTATAAGCCCCTATCTTTCTCTGTGTCTGATTAAAACTTTGAACACATAAATATCACGTGAGTGTTAGCAATTGTGAAAGACTAAATGATAGTTGAGTATGTGAAGTTTGCTGAATCAAAGCTCTGACATACACCCTTCCTGAAAATAAGATGAATTGTAATTGTTTGATGATTAATAACACGGTTTGTTAGTTTTCAAGAAAGTTTACGATCTATACTTTAACATGTGAATAGCTTGTTAATTGATCATGAGAAGTCCTATGAGTTGAGCTACTGTTATGATATATAATGATGCTAGAAAAGGTGATTGAAATCACCATTGATCAAACTTGTGCACCTGCTAGCATTCACACTTCATAAATTCTTTCTTTTATCATTTACCTACTCGAGGACGAGCAGGAATTAAGCTTGGGGATGCTGATACGTCTCCAACGTATCTATAATTTATGAAGTATTCATGCTATTATATTATCTGTTTTGGATGTTTATGGGCTTTATTATGCACTTTTATTTTATTTTTGGGACTAACCTATTAACCTAGAGCCCAGTGTTAGTTTTTGTTTTTTTTTCTTCTTATTTTTGAGTTTTACAGAAAAGGAATACCAAATGGAGTCTAATTGACGTGCCAATTTTTGACGATTTTTATGGACCAAAAGAAGCCCCCGGAGTAAAAGAATTGGGCCAGAAGAGTCCCGAGCCATCCACGAGGGTGGGGGGCGCACCCACCCCCTGGGCGTGGGCCCCTGCCTCGTGGACGACTCGGGAACCTCCTTGATGTGAGACCTACACCAAAAATTCCTATAAATACTGAAACCTCCAGAAAATAACCTAGACCGAGAGTTCCACCGCCGCGAGCCTCTGTAGCCACCAAAGACCAATCGGGACCCTGTTTCGGCACCCTGCCGGAGGGGGGGGATCCATCACCGGTGGCCATCTTCATCATCCCGGCGCTCTCCATGACGAGGAGGGAGTAGTTCACCCTCGGGGCTGAGGGTATGTACCAGTAGTTCACCATCTTCATCATCTTGATGTATCGCGAGCTTTGCTATTATAGTTGGATCTTATGATGTTTCTCCCCGTCTACTCTCTTGTAATGGATTGAGTTTTCCCTTTGAAGTGATCTTATTGGATTGAGTCTTTAAGGATTTGAGAACACTTGATGTATGTCTTGCATGTGCTTATCTGTGGTGACAATGGAATATTCACGTGATCTACTTGATGTATGTTTTGGTGATCAACTTGCGGGTTCCGTGACCTCATGAGCTTATGCATAGGGGTTGGCACACGTTTTCGTCTTGACTCTCTGGTAGAAACTTTGGGGCACTCTTTGAAGTACTTTGTGTTGGTTTGAATAGATGAATCTGAGATTGTGTGATGCATATCGTATAGTCATACCCACGGATACTTGAGGTGACATTGGAGTATCTAGGTGACATTAGGGTTTTGGTTGATTTGTGTCTTAAGGTGTTATTCTAGTACGAACTCTATGATAGATCGAACGGAAAGAATAGCTTCATGTTATTTTACTACGAACTCTTGAATAGATCGATCAGAAAGGATAACTTTGAGGTGGTTTCGTACCCTACCATAATCTCTTCGTTTGTTCTCCGCTATTAGTGACTTTGGAGCGACTCTTTGTTGCATGTTGAGGGATAGTTATATGATCCAATTATGTTATTATTGTTGAGAGAACTTGCACTAGTGAAAGTATGAACCCTAGGCCTTGTTTCAACGCATTGCAATACCGTTTGTGCTCACTTTTACCACTTGTTACCTTGCTGTTTTTATATTTTTAGATTACAAAAACCTATATCTATCATCCATATTGCACTTGTATCACCATCTCTTCGCCGAACTAGTGCACCTATACAATTTACCATTGTATTGGGTGTGTTGGGGACACAAAAGACTCTTTTTTATTTGGTTGCAGGGTTGTTTGAGAGAGACCATCTTCATCCTACACCTCCCACGGATTGATAAACCTTAGGTCATCCAGTTGAGGGAAATTTGCTACTGTCCTACAAACCTCTGCACTTGGAGGCCCAACAACATCTACAAGGAGAAGGTTGCGTAGTAGACATCAATAGCTCTTCCTGCGTATATCATTGTTTAGATGGATGACGATGTAGTTGCAAGTAATTGAGACTTGTATCGCTATTTTCGAGATGATGACGAGAGACCACTTTGTGTTGGATGATGATTATGATGATGACATGATTTGATGCTATGGTTACATTTGTATGTGTATGATATGCTAAAGATTCTTGTATAAAGCTTGTTCAAATACAAAACAAATATGCAGAAAAAAAACAAAAACAAATAAAATTAGCAGTAGCGAGTGGAGAAAAGTTAGCAGTAGCTTGCCACTAGTAGTAGCGCGGTTTAATAAAGAGCGCTAGAGCTATTAGCAGTAGCGCGCTTCCATATTGCTCGCTGCTGCTACGCTTGTATAGCAGTAGCGCAGGCAGACACGCGCTGCTGCTACAGGTTAGCTGTAGCGCCGTATCAGTAGCGCGGGACCCCGTAAAACCCGCGCTGCTGCTAGGCTTTTCCCGAGTAGTGTTACCTTGATTCCTAGCCTTTGAATCCTCGTATAATGATAAACAGAATAGGGCAATAGTACATATTGCATAACAAAGTCCACAAAATACAAATAAACATAGTTTTTTTTGCAAACAAAGTGGTAGGACTAGACCCGATTTCTCGGTAGATTCCCAATAAATTGCTTGTCAGAGCGATAAATCGGCCCAAACAATAAACATGAAGATAAGGCATAATCTTATCGGTCACCCCCGAGTATCAACCTGGCAGTCGGGTCGGGTTTGGTCGGGTTAACCTCTACCAAACCCATGCCCTATAAGTAAATGGGTTTATCCCTTCACCCACGACCCTACCCATGGGCATAGGAGCAGACCCACGCCCATACCTATCGGGTAACCCGACCCAATGGGTTACCCATCGGGCGCAAGATACTATTTTCAATATAATTTACTTATATTCTGCCAAAACTCTTGGTAAACGATTCCTATTGTTGCGAACATGATTTGGCGCTGTCTAATCCCAACCACACAAGCAAGCAGCGTGCAGCAGCTGTGTTTTATAGGCTCGCTGGTGGTTCCTTTCCCATAGCTGGGCGAGGTGGTACTAAACTATACCAGTGCATGCACCAGCAACGAGTGTATTGTATGGGACACTTGCTAAATCTTGTTGGGCCTACATTCTTGAAACGTGAAAGAAGCGAACGTGAAGCTGGTTGTTTGGTGCCTAGGTTGGGGCCGGCTGCTTCTCTTTTGCCAACGAGAAACCCATAGCCTTGGTTCCATTTGTTGGTATTGACCGGCCCATAGCCTTTTGCAAACTCTGAGTGATGCCTGGGTTGGGGCTGACGGTACATGGATGCTTCACACAAAATAATTAGTGCACAAAAATTAGACCACTGTATATACGTGTATATGTCTATATGGCCCACATGTCATGCTAATCGGGTTGCCCATCGGGTAACCCATGGGCGTAGACCTGCACCCATGCCCTACCCACCACTAACCGGGTTGCCCATGGGTCGTGCCCATGGGCGAACATGACGACCCATACCCTACCCATTCGGGTCGGGTGCCCATGGGCGCACGTGCCCATGGGTCGGATTGCCAGGTTGACCCGAGTAGTGATAAATCAGACGATAAATCGCTGAGTCAGATGACTTTTTGAACAGTGGTATGGACATACCGCCATCCAGAAGATGGGGTATGAGTCCGCCCTCTTGGCCGTCCTCTTTGGCCCGACCGATAAGGATTGCCAACATATCTGACACTATGTTTGAAAAAATAGGAGGCATTGGGTCCCTTTCTCTTAGGCGCTTTTGCTCTGGAAGTAATGACCTATGTCGTCATTTACGTTAATCCCAATGATGCCTTTTTAATCAAAGGACTCGACCTACTTCCTCTAGGAATCGTCAAAGCCCTTCATATGTAAGGCCTATTGGAGGAACGACCATTTAACCTTGTCATACGCCTTCTCAAAGTCCACTTTGAAAAAAACCCCAGCCAGTTTCTTCGAGTGGGTTTCATGTAAGACAACAACACCCTCTACTATGTGTCTCCCCGACATGAAAGTCGTCTGAGTTGGTTTTACCACACTACATGCAATCTGTGTCAGCCGGTTCATACCGACTTCAGTAAAAAAACTGAAGCTCACATTAAGCAAATAGATTGGTCTGAACTTCTCAATATGAAATGCCTCCTCCTTCTTTGACAACAGCGTTATCGTTCCAAAGTTTAGGTGGGAAAGCTGAAGTTGGTCATTAGAAAGATCATGGAACATATGCATGATGTCACCCTTAATAATATGCTAGCATGTTTTATAAAACTCTGCTCGGAAACCATCCTGCCCTAGTGCCCTATTATTCTTCATTTGTGCCATCACCTCAAACACCTCTTTCTCTGTGAATGGCGTGGACATAATCTCATTCTCATCTGCCCCTAGCCGAGGTAACTCCCCAACCACTTGCTCATTGAGTGACACAAAATTATCCTTAGGTGCTCCAAAGAGTTTTTTTCTAATAGTTAGAGATGTATAATTTTAGGCTATCATGTCCTACAATTGTACCCTCATCTTGTTCGAGCTGTAAAATTTTCTTCTTTCTGTTCTTTCCATTTGCAATCATATGGAAAAATGGTGTGTTGTCGTCCCCTCCGACAACCTGCCACACTTCAATTCTAAATGCCCATTTCATTTCTTCTTCTCTGGGAAGTACCCGTAACTTCTCCTCAACCTCTGTCTTAGATGCTCATCCATTCACATCTAGTAAGTTAGATTCAGCTTTCAAATCTAACTCATTTATTAGGTGGATCGGCCTTTCTTTTTCCACCTTATAAATCACGTTTTTGTTCTTTGCCCAGCCCCTCAAGAACCGTCACAAATGTCTGATCTTATTTTGCCATCTATCTACACTTGAATGGCCACCTGTCTCTATAGCCCATTCCCGGGCTATGAGATCGATGAAGCCCTCTCTCTCGAACCACGCTATTTCGAAAGAAAAGACATTCTTGTTGCCCACATGGGTTGCCTCCCCAGAGTCAACACAGAGAGGAGTATGATATGAAATTCCCCTCTATAACGCTTGCACCGTCACCAGAGGAAATTTTTGTTCCCACTCTATACTGGTAAGAACTCGATCCAACTTCTCGTAAGTTGGATTCTACAATATGTTCGCCCAGGTATATTGTCTGCCAGTGAGGTCAATCTCCCTCGGGTTAAGACTCCCGATAATAGTGTTAAACATGAATGACCATCTTCCATCGAAGTTGTCATTATTCTTTTCTTCTCTCCTCGTGCTTATTTTGAAATCTGTCCCTACCAAGATAGGTAACCTATCATCCCCACAAACATGCACAAGGTCTGTTAGGAAATCTGGTTTAAGTTGTGGTTGCAGCACTCTGTAAACGGCAACTAGTGGCCATCTCAACCCATCTATTTTTGAGTGCACCCAAAATTTAATGGCAAAGTCTCCAAGTACAACATTCAGCACATCTAGTGTTTCACACTTAACTCCAAGTAAGCTCCCGTCGGATTTTCCCCTTGGTGGTAAACAATGCCAGTCAAAGTCGATGCCACCGGATACGGTGCTAAGAAACCGCGACGTAAAATTGTCCCTCCGTCTCTAGTAAGGCAATAAAGTCTAGTTTTTCTAGTGATGTTTCTGCAAGGAACTTTTTTATCCAAGTTCTTCAAACCTTTGCTATTCCAAAAGATTCCTTTCACTTTTTCATCAAGAAATTTTTGTTTTAATCTTATTCTCGCGCTTCTACGAACTGCAGATGTCGGATAAACCTTCCTCTTCCAGGAACATTTTGGTTTTTCTTGCACCACCTGCAAGTCCTCATGACCGAGGTTAGTTTGTAGGTCATCCACTAGTTGCAAAGGATCCATATACCCCTCTGCAACTATCCCGTCATCCTCATCATCTCACACACTACTAGGTGTTAAGTCCTCGCACAAACTTTCTAGTGCCCGAACCCCAAGTGCATAATTTCAATATCATTCATATGTTTTACTGCCACAGTATTACAAAGCATATCCATGGATCTATAAGCCTCTATGTCTAACAAGTCATTTACTGATTTAGCTACTTCCTTCCCATTGTTATCGAGTGAAACTCCCAACCTATCAGCATTACTAAATATTTATTTTTTTGTAAAATGTAAAATAGAACAACTCGTATTGATGGACATACCTATAGTAGCTTCGTGTCTCAAAGCTTTGTTGGCCGCATGGCACGCCCCAACTGCAGGTCATCAGCATCCGGTTGGGCCTGAATCTAGTGACTCGACCGCCTGTCTCCGGCCGTCAGGTCCGCAATCGCTTTGAAAGCAATAACGTCCTCCATAGTAAACTCAGTCATGGACCAACCGCCTGCCTGATCTCCTACTGGTCTCACCGGGGTCGCCTCCAGTGTCCGCACTAGAGGCGGCATGGACGGTGGTGAAGAAATGGGGGGCAAGGCCGCCTGCCTGGGAATCTCCTAAAAGCTACCACCAGAGACACCCTCCACTTTGGCTGCGACGACTGGGGTGGCAGAGCCGAGGCCGCATGCCTCGTGCTCGCCCCCCCACACTCGGCGTGGAGGTGATCGACACCAGCTCCTGTGCGGGCATCATGCGATAAACCATCGAAGTGCCAGTGAAACCTCCCGCGTCACCGGATCTGTCATCTCCTTGGGGGTGTCTTCTGACTCAGCGGAAGCGTGAGAGTGAACCGAACTGGGGCCACACACTTTGGGGTCCCTCCCCTAACTGGAGACATTGTCGGTGAAATTGGTGGTAGCTGATGCTCCTTGGGGTGTGCCACTTCAGCCTGGTCTCCCCATAACCTTCTAGGCGTCTAGGATGCCCCGAACGAGCCGAACCTCAGCCCTGCCATAGGTGTCGAAGAGGGTGCAGTACCCTTATCAGTAGGTGCAAATTGCCTAAGTGTTTGGCCCCACAGACTTAGGGACATCATCGCGCTTATCATGATCCATGGTGTCGTCCTACTGTTCTCCATCACCATCAGTCATATCCTCCTCAGAAGATGTAGCACTGTTGCCTGTGCCCGTGATCCCCTCAATCAACTTTGAGATCATAAGCCATGCCATCATATGTCCATAGTATGTAAGCACGAACAAACTCAATCTCCAGCACACTGACCTGGAATCTCGCAATTGCATATGTGCGTGTGAAGGGCATATCCACCTGTTATGTCTTACCGATCAGCGAACCAAGACTTCAAGTAGTGAGAAAATCATTAAGGGGATGCGAAGGGGCCCCTGGAGTATAACCCAGATCCAATGAAGAGGTATACTCACAGGTTCCTATTTCTTCCACTCGTCAAGTTCCAGGAAACAAGGACTGGCTGACACTCCGCTAATGCCAAAATCGAGGAGGCGAACAACGTCCTCCTTCCTTGGATAGTCAACCTTATATACCTGCTCATCATTCTCATGAAGGACCACTGGAAGTTCGTTATAACCAACCTCCACAACTGCTGAATAATTTGCTCCCCTGTCAAAGTACCACCAGTGGCCTGAACAATGTCGGTCCTCGCATTATCGAGATGAGGCGCCCCGAAAGTAGTGGTTGGCATCTTAAAAAACATCAATCTATTGTCGAAAACACCATACATAGTAACCACCAGCTTGGGCACCGAGAGAAGTGGGCACTCCCATGTAAGATGTCGCAGTTTCACACACAAATCACACAACTTGAAAATGGTGAAATTGATGAAATCGTTGAAACTGATAAAATTTACGATACACCTATTAGACCATCTCTCCTAGAATTAAAATTCCTAAGATACCCGAGGATTATGTTGTGGGAGAGGAGATAACTAGAGAATTTCTTGCTTGTGATGATAGATAAGATGTTAAGAAACTAATGAGTAAGCTCGAAGAAAAGTCTATGATGGAGAAAATGAAATATGTTCCTAAGTTTTCTACTTCTCCTATCTTCGTTACTGATAAGGATTATGAATTCTTTGTTGATCCCAAGTTAATTACTTTGATTGAATCTGGTCCTTTTCATGGTTATGAAACTGAAATTGTTGTGGCACACCTTACTAAATTAAATGATATAGCCACCCTATTTGCTCATGAGGAAAAAATTCGCTACTACTATATTATTAAGTTGTTTCCTTTCTCATTAAAGGGTGATGCTAAGATATGTTTAATACTCTTGATCCTGGTTGTGTGCGTAGTCCCTAGGATATGATATATTACTTCTCTGAATAGTTTTTCTTGCTCATAAGAAACAAGCTACCTTACAGGAAATATTTAACTTTGTGCAAATTGAAGAAGAGAATCTCCCTCAAGCTTGGGGGAGGCTTCTCCAGTTACTTAATGCTTTGCCTGATCATCCTCTTAAGAAAAATGAAATACTTGATATCTTTTATGATGGACTAACCGATGCTTCTAGGGACTACCTAGATAGTTGTGCTGGTTGTGTTTTCAGGGAACGAACTGTTGAACAGGCTGAAGAACTATTGAATAATATTTTGAGAAATAATAATGATTGGACACTGATAACCCACAAGTATGGGGGATTGTTTGTAGCCTTCTTCGATAAATAAGAGTGTCGAACCCAAGGAGGAGCTAAAGGTAGAACAAATATTCCCTCAAGTTTTATCGACCACCGATACAACTCTACGCACACTTTAACGTTTGCTTTACCCAAAACAAGTATGGAACTATTTTGCAAGAATAAAACTATGAGTACTTTGAGAGAATAAAACTATGAATAAATTGCAATATAATAAAAGTGGATAGTTTTTGTTAGCAATAAAGTCATTTGTCCCTAGGTAATCAATAACAAGTACCAGTTATCATTGTTGTAATTTTAGATGAGGGAGAGGCATGAGCTAACATACTTTCTCTACATGGATCATATGCACTTATGATTGGACCCCTAGCAAGCATCTGCAACTACTAAAGATCATTAAGGTCGTGAAACCCAACCATAGCATTAAGTATCAAGTACTACTAAAGTTGTATAATATTGGCATGAAACAATAAAAAATTTAAGATATGGCGGAGATGTATCAGCATCCCCAAGCTTAATTCCTGCTCGTCCTCGAGTAGGTAAATGATAAAAAAGATAATTTTTGATGTGGAATGCTACCTAGCCTAAACTTGATCATATGTGTAGTCATGGCATGAATATTAAGACGTAAGTGATTCAAAGCAATAGTCTATAATTTGACATAAAGACATCAATACTCAGGCATCCCAATCGTGTCTTTCAAAATATCAATGCTAAACAAAGCTATCCCTACAAAATCATATAATCTTGTCATGCTCTGTCTTCTTAACACAAAGTATTTATCATACACAACCCTGATGACAAGCCGAGTAATTGGTTCATACTTTTTAACGCGCTTCAACTTTTTCAACCCTCACGCAATACATGAGCGCAAGCCATGGATATAGCACTACGGATGGAATAGAGTATGATGACAGGGGTAAATATAGAGAAGACAAAAATGTAAGGAAGTCTCACACCGACGCGGCTAACCAACGGGCTATGGAGATGCCCATCAATTCATATCTTTGCGAGTAGTAGGGATTGCCATGCAACGAATGCACTAAGAGCTATAAGTGTATGAAAGCTCAATATGAAAACTAAGTGGGTGTGCATCTAATCCTATAATGAAAATTTCCCACTAGTATATGAAAGTGACAACATAGGAGACTCTCCATATGAAAAACATGGTGCTACTTTGAAGCACAAGTGTAGAACTAGCATGCCCCTTCTCTCTTTATTTTTTTTGTTTTTTATATTTTCTCTCTCTCATTGTCCGGAGTCTCATCCCGACTTGTGGGAGAAACATAGTTTCCATCATCCTTTCCTTACTGGGGCAATGCTCTAATAATCAAAATTGATGATCATCACACTTCTATTTACTTACAACTCGATACCTATAACAAAATATGACTCTATATGAATGCCTCTGGCAGTGTACCAGGATGTGCAATGATCTAGTGTAACATGTATGAAAAATGATGAACGGTGGCTGAGCCACAAATACTATGTCAACTATATGATCATGCAAAGCAATATGACAATGAATGCTCAAGTCATCAAAATGGAAGCGGTGGAAGTTGCATGGCAATATATCTCGGAATGGCTATGGAAAGGCCATAATAGGTAGGTATGGTGGCTGTTTTGAGGAAGATATAATAAGGATTATGTGTGATAGAGTGTATCATATCACGGGGTTTGGATGCACCGGCGAAATTTGCACCGACTCTCGAGGTGAGAAAGGGCAATGCACGGTACCGTAGAGGCTAGCAAATTGTGGAAAGGTAAGAGTGCGTATAATCCATGTACTCACATTAGTCATAAAGAACTCACATACTTAGTGCAATAGTTTATTAGCCCTCGAAGCAAAGTACTACTACGCATGCCCCTAGGGGGATAGATTGGTAGGAAAAGACCATCGCTCATCCCCGACCGCCACTCATAAGGAAAATAATCAATAATAAAGCATGCTCCAACTTCATAGCATAACGAGGGACTATATGTGCATGCTTCGGGAATCACAAACCTTAACACCAATGTTCTTACTAAACACAACCATTTACTAGTACCTCCCACATATTCCATCTCTATATCGTAAAACTATTGCAAGGAATCAAACATATCATATTCAGTGATCCACAAGTTTTATGTAGGATTTCATGACTAACCATGCAAATGACCAATTCCTGTTGACTCTCTAAATAGATATAAGTGAAGCATAATAGTTTAATTCTTTCTACAAAAGATCATGCTCTAAAAAATATAAGTGAAGCAAAAGAGCATTCTACAAACAACATTTTTCTATGTGAAGAGAAATAGGCAATCCAAACTTCAAATGATATAAGTGAAGCACATGAAGCATTCTATAAAGCCATACTCAAAAGATATAAGTGAAGTGCAATGAGCATTCTATAAATCGACCATGGACTATCTCATACGAGCATGGTGCATAAAAGAAAAATGAAAACTAAACACAAAAGACGCTCCAAGATTTACACATATCACATGAACGAAACAAAGACGAAAACATACCGATACTTTCTGAATAAAGATGGGATGCCTTCCGGGGCATCCCCAAGCTTAGACGCTTGAGTCTCCTTGGATATTTACTTGGGGTGCCTTGGGCATCCCCAAGCTTGAACTCTTGCCTCTCCTCCTTCTCCTCATATCGAGACCTCCTCAATCTTTGATCACTTCATCCACACAAAATACAACAGAAACCTTGTGAGATCCATTAGTATAATAAAGCAAATCACTACTTTAAGTACTGTTGAAAACCAATTCATATTTTGTTTTTCCATTGTAGCTACTGTATTATAACTTTTCCATGGCTTATACCACCGATAGAATCGATAGTTTCATCAAAACCAGCGAAACAATGCATCAAAAACAGAATATGTCTTAAACATGACAGTCTATAGTAATCTGAACATTCATCATATCTCTGTTACTCTAAAAATTCTGAAACATTAGGACAAAATAAAAAATTTGTATAAAAATACTGTGCATAAAGTTTTAGAAACTTTCGATGTTCCAGTAAAAACTGTAAAATCACGCATTGCAGCCAAAGTTTCTGTTTTTGCACCACTCATACCAACAAGCAATCTAATCATCCTAAAGGTAAATCTTGGCACATTATTTTTATTATACAATGGATTTGTACAAGGGATAATTATTTTTGTTGAAAAGTTTCTGTAATCGAGATTCACAAAGTTGCCATGGGCATGAACAAAGTTCAAGGACATTCCCCACTTCAACGGTGTTCGTCTTTCTCACTTTCACTTTTCTTTTTGTGAAGTTTTAAGTTCCCCTCTATATTTTTTGTTTTAAACTTTATAAAAGCACTCAAGGGAATAAAATGACTCTCTAAAACTTCCGGGTTGTCTCCCTGGCAGCGCTTTCTTTAAAGCTATTAAGCTAGGCATAAAGTGCTCAAGTAATGAATGCACCCGGATCCCAAGGTATATCAAAGCCAATTTTAATTAACAATGATCTGGCATTTAGTAGTGAGCACAAAGAAACATATAGCATGCAATGACAAAGTCTAACTCTCTTCCTATGCATCAGCATGTCATACAAGAACAATTCATGAACATCAAGTAAAGGCCAATACATAGCATAAGAAGTTTCTTGCAATTTTATCGTATTGGAAACATAGAGAGGCGGAGATGCAGTTACTCTCTCATAATAATTGCAAGTAGGAGCAGCAAGCACATGCATATTATATTCATCAAAATTATCAAGTGTAATGGTAGAAGGCAACCCATTAAAGTAATCCTTAATAAGTGCCAACTTATCTGATATAGTGTAGTTTGGAGAATTCAAAAATATAATAGGACTATCATGTGTGGGTACAATAGCAACAATTTCATTCTTAACATAAGGAACTATAGCAAGTTCATCTCCATAAGCATAATTCATATTGGCATCATGGCCACAAGCATAGCAATCATCAAGTTTATCAAAAAGGGATATTTCAAAAGAATCAACGAGATCATAGCAATTATCGTAGCATTCATCCTTTAGTAAGAACGAAGGGACATTAAACAATGTATGAGTTGGAGGGTTACTCTCATTAGAAGGTGGGCATGGGTAGCTAATCTGTTCTTCCTCCGCTCTCCCCATCATCTTTCTCATCCAATCAGCTCGCAGTTTCATCAATTTCTTCTTCCATAGACTCCTGCAAAATATTAGTCTCTTCTTGGACAGCGGAGGCTTTCTCAATAAATATATCAATATAAGAATTGTATTTATAATTATCATAGTAATATTTAAGGATAACAAAATTTTCAGGTCTATAAACTGAATCATCAAAATCTTCAAACTTTAAAAACAAAGATTCAATTTCATAAGCACCCTTAAAAGCAACAAATTCTTCGATTCGTTCCACATCATAGTAATCATATATACGATTAGCATAAGAAACCAAGGTTTCATTATCACTAAATTCACATGAGAAGGGAAGGTTTCGAGCCTTCATCCTAGAGCAACAAGTATAATCATTTCTTGAGCATACCATTGCAACATTTCAATTTGATCCCATAAAAATTTTCCTTTTTGAGTCAAGTGATAATCCCTAAAGTATTCACGTTGATCCAACATTACTCCCATTATCAAGTTGAATGGGGTTTTCTCGGGATTATCAAAGTAGTGATTAATATTTTGCACATAACGAGCATCGAGGGTTTTAGGAGGTTCTCCATCTCCATGAGTAGCAAGTACCACTAATTTTTTGTAGAATAACTTAGAATAAAGATAGAGAACAACTTAGAATAGAAATAAAAACTACTTAGTGATAAAGCAAACTAGCACACATGAGAATATTCACCCCACGCTATTGTTCCGCGGCAACGGCTCCAGAAAAAGGCCTTGATAACCCACAAGTATAGGGGATCGTTTGTAGCCTTCTTTGATAAATAAGAGTGTAGAACCCAATGAGGAGCTAAAGGTAGAACAAATATTCCCTCAAGTTTTATCAACCACCGATACAACTCTACGCACACTTTAACGTTTGCTTTACCTAAAAAAAGTATGAAACTATTTTGCAAGAATAAAACTACGAGTACTTTACGAGAATAAACCTATGAATAGATTGCAAGATAATAAAAGTGGATACGTTTTGTTAACAAGAAAGTCATTTGTCCATAGGTAATCGATAACAAGTACCGGTAATCATTGTTGTAATTTTATATGAGGGAGAGGCATGAGCTAACATACTTTCTCTACTTGGATCATATGCACTTATGATTGGACCCCTAGCAAGCATCCGCAACTAGATCATTAAGTTCGTGAAACCCAACCATAGCATTAAGTATCAAGTCCTCTTTACTCCCATATAACCCACTTATTCGCGTTTAGGCTGCTGTCACCCCCGCAACACTGACAATAAGCAAACCATGAACATATTGCAACACCCTACAGCGGGGACCCCTCTGTTTGCGTGACATGGAGGGAACCGTAGGACAGCACCATAAATAAAATATACAATCATACCAACCAAGATCACAATTAACCCATAGGACAAAACGGATCTACTCAAACATCATAGGATAAGCATAGATCATTGGGAAATAATATATGGAGTTCAGAACCATGTTTAAGTAGAGATTACAGCAGGGAGAAGAGGTATTACACCGCTGCACACAGGGGGAGAAAGTTGGTGTTGATGGTAGCAAGGTTGTTGATGTAGATCGCCGTCATGATCCTTGTCCCGGCGGTGTTTCGGCGCCACCGGGAGAGAGGGGGAGAGAGCCCCCCTCCTTCTTCTTCTTCCTTGGCCTCCCCCCTAGATGGGAGGAGAGTTCCCCCTCTGGTCCATGGCCTCCATGGCGGCGGAGTGGCGGGAGCCCCTCCGAGATTGGATCGGTCTCTCTATTCTCTTCTGTTTCGCGTTCCCCAGATCTGGCCCTTCACGGTTTCTTAAATTCCCGGAGATCCGTAACTCCAATTGCGCTGAAATTTTTATAGGCTTTTTTCCATAAATTATCTTTCTTGCGCCAGAAGAAGGGCCCCAATTGACTTTCGAGGAGGGCATAAGACACCTGGGCACGCCAGGGGGTGCCCGGCGCGCCCTGGTCGGTTGTGGTCACTGTGGGCCCTCATTTGCATTGTTTCCAAGTCCCAAAAATCACATATATTCCAAAATAATGCTCTATAAATTTTTATCGCGTTTGGACTTCGTTTGATATGGATTTTCTGTGAAACAAAAACATGCAAAAAACAGGAACTGACACTGGGCACTGGATCAATAGGTTAGTCCAATAAATCATATAAATTGTTGCAAAAAATATGTAAAAGTTGTATAATATTGGCATGAAACAATCAAACACTATAGATACGATGGAGACGTATCAGACACTTCCTGAACCACCATCAAAACCAACTCTAAAGAAGAGAGCTATTCTATTCCTCAGTCCAGAAGATATGCAAGAGGCAAATAAATCTATGAAGGAAAAGGGTATTAAAGTTGAAGATGTTAGGAATTTACCACCTATTGAAGATATACATGGACTCGATACCCCGACATAGGTAGTGGAGGTAAATTCTCTCATGATATTTGATGAAGGTGATATTCCTTATAATAAATCTGCTGGTCAATGCCTAGATGAATTTGACAATTACATTGTTAAGCAAGAACACTTTAATATGTATGGTATGAATCAATTGAAACGGAATGCCTTCATGATTGAGCGCTTGAGTGATTTGATGTTTAGAATTGCTAATGATGTTAAAAGTCTAGGTAAACATGCATCCATTGTTTATACTCAGTTAGAACAAGTTACTAAGTCACAAAATGATTTGCTTAATGAGATGAATAATAATATGAATGACCATGCTGTTAGAGTAATGACTAGAGGAGGTAGAATTACTCAAGAGTCACCATATCCTGAAGATCACCATAAAAGAATTGAGAAAGACTCTCAAAGAATTAATGTTGATGCACCTAGTTCATCAAACAAGAAAAATGATAGAATTATGCATTCTTCTAGTAAACCTATGGTAGAAAAACCTTGTGAGAATAGTACTGATGTTTCTATTTCTGATGCTGCGACACAATCTAGTAATAAACATCCACCTAGTGATAATGATAATGATAATGATAATGATGATGTTCATGTTGATCCTCAAACCTGATAATGATAAGGAAACTGATAATAATGTGGAAATAGAACCTGTTGTTGATTTTGATAACCCATGTAGCGACCCGACCTGAATGGATCGAAGTCTCTGTGCTTAAGTGTCATCCCTGGATCGGTATGCTGACACACACAGTACTCGAGGATTTATAACAGAGGTAAATCACATGTATAAAGTAACATAAATACTATTACCTCAATCCATATAGCGGAAGTAACAACAAAGTTGTAGAGTTCCCAACAACACCAACGACAAAGTTGAGTGTAGACATCGTAACCCTAACGTATCACTTACTCGTCGTAAGATTCCTACAACATGAGACGTTGCAGCCATGTAGGTCAGTACATTGAATGTACTGGCAATTTCACACCATAGAATAATAATGAGAATATCTATCTCTATATTCATATTTGGCTGGTGGAAGCTCTAAGTTTAATTTTGCATAAAGCTAATTTTTCCCTACAACAAAGGAATAAGTTTTTATTTTACTACCAAGTTTATGCCATTATTGAGAAGGTTCCCCCAACTCAATCACAAAATTCCCAAATTATTAATAACCCAATACATTAATTAAATAGAGTGATGAGATCAACCAATAATTCAAATACCAGATACTCAAATTGTCCATAATCGAGGACACGGCTAACCATGATTAGTTTGTACACTCTGCAGAGGTTTGCGCACTTTTCCCCACAAGACTCGATCTCCTCCGTTGAATTTCTCGCACTGCCTGATGTTTGAGAACCGGATGATCAAGACACAGTCTTTCTGAAGAGGTCCCCTTAACCGATAGATAGGCCGGTACACCTACAATCCCATACATCTGCTAGCCCATCATGGAAAGGTTTCCCACAACTTACTCAACTATGCCAGAGCCCATAATGGCTTGTGGCTGCACATGGAAGTTTCTAGCATGAATAATCTTATGATCCCTTTGAGTCTGGGTGACATTCCATAGGATGATCACACGGGTACCTCGGGATCTCCTAGGACAACACTGGATTCCCCAGGTGCCCGGGCAAGCCACTGGTTTCCCCAGGGTGCCCCAACCATTCCATCTAGATGTGTGTTAATGTTGCCACCTTAAGTTACCCTTAATTATTTTATCTCTCACAACTTGCATGAATCTCACATACCAATCCCCGTCCACGAGCATGGCTAAGCAATATATGACATAACGAATAATCTCGAGGTGTTTCAAGGATCATAGGTTCCTACCTCATGAACTACATAGCAATGCCCCAATTCCCAATCCTACTCATGCAAATTTTGTAAGGGTGAACTAATGCATAGTAAAAACTGGGTATAGAAAAGTATGATCAAAGTGTGAACTTGCCTTGTACTGTTGATGAATGTTCTTTGCACTCATAATTACTGATAGTTCTACTCATCACACTCTGTTCAATCTATCGTGAGCAAGCAATTATAACCACACATAAGCAATCACTCAAAGATCCAAAAGAACGAAGAAAACACTTCAGAAAACTTCAAAAACCATCAAATAAATCTTGTGGACAGAAACATATTTTTAACAGCAGAAAAATTGTGTGATTCCGATCTTAACAGAAAGTACATGTCAAGAGCTTTGATTTGCAAAAAGAATCAATTAAATCGGGGTTATAAAACTTAAGTTATGATCAAAAGAAGTTCAAATTCAAATCTGTTTGAAATCAAATTTTAAACTATCAAAAAATACAATTAAGTTGGTTGTCTGGATAGAGAGGATCATGATGAGGAATTTGGCGTTGGTTTCATCGAATTTGGACAAACGAGTAAAAAGTTGTGATAGATTGAAAAGCAGGGGCTAAACTGTAAGAAAAACTATTTGAATATGGGTCCCTGACTACGAGACAGAAACTATCGGACGGACGTCTACTACAGAAACCTATTAGATGAAAACGTTCGCTACCGAGGCTAAAACAATGAACATTCACTAATTAACACTTACCGGTTCGAAAAAAACGCGGTCTAATCCTAACCGTGGATCCTGGATTTAACGGACGAGGGGGTCCGGTGGCGTACCGCGGCGGTGGTCGTCGATGTCACCGGAGAAGACGACGGTGGCGGCATAGGTGATGAACGGAGCGGCGGCTCCAGTGGTCGACGATTCAGGCAGAGGCAGGGGGAGGTGTAGCGCGGAGCAGCGCGTTCGATGTTGGCGTCGACGCCGGTCGGGGCGGCGGATCGGAGCAGAACGGTGGCGGCGGATCTCGTTGGAGGAGGAAACTCCGGTGAGTGCGAACGGGAGCTGCGAGGGGTTTCGGGCGCTGCGGTTTGAGACAAAACGAGGCCGGGGTCAGGGCTATTTAAGGAGGGGGCAACAGGTGGCGTGGAGGAGGGGGCAAGGCGGCGCGGAGGCGTCAGAAGGCGGCACGGCGGCGCGAGGCGTGCCGGCGGCGGACTCCGGCTGGAGCTCGGGGACGGGCGCGTGCGGCTGGCTAGGTTGTGGCCGGCCTGACCCGATGGGCGGGGCCGGCCCAGTTCGGCAGTTTTCTTTTTTTTTTCTTAAAAAAACATAGACACAACAAAAGAAAATAAAACCCAAATGAAATAAAAATACAATATAAGCATATTATATATCAAATTTTTTAGAAAAAGATTTTCTAAAACATGAACATAATTTCAGCGGCAAATAAATTCCACAAAATATTAAATAAAGAAACAGTGCTACTGGTTTATTTAAAACCAAATAAAAATATTTTGAAATGCCAAAAATGATTTCAAACTCATTTTTCTCCATTTTTCTACTGTAGGGAATCATTTTACCCTATTTTCCATATATTTTAGTTTTGGAGAAAAATAATTTGAATAAAAACCAAATAATTCCAAATTGAAATATGGTTTCAAAAGAACTTCAAAGGGACTTCCAATTTGATTTCTTTGAAACTTCCAACTCTCTTCTTAGCATTTGAAGAAGTCATTTTATCTTCTCTCATAAAACTCATTGAGTTGCATAAAGTTTCCGAATTTGAAATAGTTCCAAATGGAATTCAAATCTTTTCAAAACCCTTTTCATTTATTTAAATGGAAGAAGTCATAGCATCTTCACTCCAGGGTTTTGTGATGAAATGAATTTGAATTCGTGGAGATCATAAATGCAAGGTGAAAGTTTGGGAAAGTCATTTCATTCCCTCTCATTCAACTTTCAAAAAGTTTCAAATTTCACTCAACTTCACGCAAGCAACCACACCACAATCAAACAAACAATTAAAACCATTTATTTAATATAACATTCCAAAACTTAGAATTTTGGGATGTTACAACCCACCTCCTAAGAATAAAAGATAAGATAAAAGAGATTTCATTGCTAGAAAACATGGTAAAGAAAGAGAACCATGGGTTCAGAAAACCATGCCTTTTCCTACTAAACCAGCTAAAAATAAGAATGAGGAAGAATTTGAATGCTTTGTTGAAATGCTTAGACCTGTCTTTTTGCGTACCCATTTGACTGATATTTTGAAGATGCCTTTGTATGCTAAATACATGAAGGATATTGTCACTAATAAAAGAAAGATACCTGATGCTGAAATTTTCGCCATGCTTGCAAATTATTCTTTTAAGGGTGGAGTACCTAAGAAGTTAGGTAATCCTGGAACACCTAATATACCATGCTCCATTAAAAGAAATCATGTCAAAACTGCTCTATGTGATTTAGGAGCTCGTGTTAGTGTTATGCCTTTCTCTTTATATAGAAGACTTGATTTGAATAAGTTGACACCTACTAAAATCTCTTTGCAAATGGCTGATAAATCAACTACTATATCCATCGTTATTTGTGAGGATGTGCCTGTTGTAGTTGCAAACGTTACTGTCCTAACAGACTTTGTTATACTTGATATGACCGGGGACGACAACATGTCGATTATCCTTGGTAGACCCTTTTTTAATACTGCGGGGGCTGTTATTGTTAGCAACAAAAGTAAGGCCACTTTTCATGTCAATGGTAATGAGCATATGGTATTGAAAAGGCTTTGACAATCATTATTGGAGGTTTTCAATTCCCTCTTCATTTCGTCAAAAAGAAATATGAAACTCTTATTGTTGGGGAGATGCATATCCCCATTGAGGTAACCTAGTGTTATACGAAGATTCTCCGGTTTCAGTCATTCAAAAATGGTTTGCTAATAAGACTTGATCAACCTTATTAATGGATTCTTTTTAGGGGCATGTGGTCGATGAATCTAGTAAGCACAACCTATTGTACCTACTGTTTGCTTTCTGTTATTCTTAGTTTAATAAAGTAAAATGCATGATTATCCTGTTTTATGAATTATCTGTGCAATAAAAAATGACACAAAAATAGAAGTGTTCAGGATGTCGTAAAATTTTAACATGATTTTTTCTTAAATATATAAGAATTTTGGGCACTGAACACTACCCAGGGGGTGCCCCTTGTGCTCACAAGGCACCAGGGCGCGGCCACCCCCTAGGGCGCGCCAAGGTACCTTATGGGTCCCACGGGGACCCACTCACTTATACCTGCAGCCCACTTCATCTCCTACCTCCAGAAAAAAGTCCTAGTTGCTCTCTCCCTCGTGTTCTTGCTCCCAAACCCGAGATTTTCTATCTCCTTGCTCGGAGCTCCGTTCCCGAAACTGTTTTGGGGGATTGCTCCTTGGTATGTGACTCCTCCATTGCTCCAATTAGTTTTTGTTTTAGTGGACTATATTTTGCTTAATTAATTGCTCTTGGTGCTACTGAAAATGAGCTTTCATGTTGAATTCTTTGAGTTCCAAGTAGTTTGAATGCTTGATATAGCCTCTAGACATCCGTATGAGTGATTGCTATCAATCTTGTGAAGTTTTATTGACATCATTTTGTGGTCCGAAATTTCAGAAATTTGGTCGTAGGAAAATGAACTTCTTTAGGAGTTCTTCGAGGAGGCGGTCCTTGGAGGGATCATCGAGCGAGATCTTTGTACGACAAGCTTATGTTGAACCAAGGGCAAGTTCAGCTTAAATCATTGATGCAAAATCGTATGGATGGCTGTGTGAGGAATTCATGATAGGTGCAGAGCAAACAAAGATACTTTCTCCATGAGAACGAGGTGCGAGAATATAGCGCGGCAGTGGAGGCTGCCCGTCTCACTGAGGAGGTAGCCCAGCATGCCTCCACGAGCTACCATTATGAATATCATCCTGATCAGCGATGGTGATTACCAAGCTAGGCAAAAGCCTAAGCTTGGGGGAGTACATATTTCTCACCGACATTACATTCATGTTCACAAATTCATTTCAGTTGTCGGTGTTCATCCTCTTTCATTGGACAATCCATGCTAGTTTTTATTTTGCATTCTTCTTGTGTATTTGAAAAACTTTGAAAATCCAAAAATATTTCTCGCTTCTTTTCGGTCTTTCTTTCTTTTTTAATTAGTTGTAGTACGGAAAGAAAACCCTAAAAGATTTCTCATTTATTCTTTTGCTTGCTGGGAGCTTTCCAGTGTTAATAGTTTTTCTCGTTTTTGTTTTTCTCCGTTGTTATTTTGCTCTCTTCAGAAAAAACTAAAAACTCCAAAAATATCTCAGTGTGTTTCTCTGAAATTCTTTTCTTTGAGTCATCGTAGGGAGAGACCACGATGAAATATTTGAGTGGCTCTCATATGCATCATTGTTGAATTAGCGAAGAGCCCATATTACCTTGTCTTCTCCCTTCAATAAAACGTTTGCAGATGTCAGCCTAGTCCATGGCACTCTTGCACTATTGTTATGTTTCATATCATTCGGTCGTGCAAGTAAAAGGCAATAGTGACGATATTTGATGAAGTGACTATGTCCAGGAAAAGTTGGTATGAACTCTACTTATTTTTGTTTTTGTAAATATGATTAAATCATTATCCATGATTCAACATATTATGAGTAAACATGTTTGTGATGACAATTAGATATTATAGTTACTCATGACCTGCTTAAGTAGCTAGGAGTGGATAATGATTTATCTTGGATTTCAACATGCATTAAAATGGTTATGATGTAGTATGTTAATATGGTATCCTCCTATGAATGTTTCAAGTGGCTTGACTTGCCACATGTTCACGCATGTCATTGATTCAAAACCAACATAGCCTCCACGATATTTATGTTCAGGGTGGTTTATATCCTACCCATGCTAGTATTCAATGTTAATTATTCTCAATGCATGTTTTTGATCGTTTTCGCTCTCTAGTTGGTCGCTTCTGAATCTATTTGCTAACCTTCGCCTGTACTAAGCGGGAATACTGCTTGTGCATCCAAATCCTTAAACCAAAGTTGTTCCAGATGAGTCCACTATATCTACTTATAGGCGGTATTACTCCGCCATTCCAAGCAAATTTGCATGTGCCACCTCTAATCATTCAAATGAACATATGTTTTCTGTGTCTGTACCGCTCATGGAGCGATAGGGGGTGGTCAATATCTTCCATGATAAGCAGGTTATTCTCATGATGAGTGTTTATTAACTTGTCATTGCACGAGAGGGGCTAGCATTCAGGATATCCAATCCTATGATCAAAATGAAAATAATAGTGAAAAAACTCCCCCGGAATTTTGTTGGTATGGAGGGCACCCGTGGATTCGGGTAGCCATGGCTTATGTTTGTAAGGTGGAGGGGAGTAAACTTTACCTTTTCGCTTGGGAACCGCCGCTAATGTGTTTAGCATGGAAGATATTGAAAACTCTCGGTCATGACGTTGACAGGAAAGGCATGCCTCTAAAAATTATATTATCTCTGATTTAAGCTTCAAGCTGTGGCACCTCTGCAAATCTCTGGTTCCCTCTGCGAAAGGCCTATTTATTTACTTTTATGTTATTTACTTTTATTGTTGAGCCATCAACTTCTGAAATAAAGCACCAATCCTAAGAGCACTATTATCATTCTTATGCATTGAGTATAGTTAATTTTGTGTGCATCATGACTGGATCTCTTCTACCCTGAATTACAATGTTTAGTCGCTGCTTGAACTTTGGAGGTGCTCAACATTTATGTTTTGTAGTCTCATAAAGGGCTAGCAAGATACCAGGTTATCATATTATATCAGGATTGTTCTAACAAAGTGTTAGCATTTGAGATATATTATTATTGCTCGCTAGTTGATAATGTCATTTATATGAGTGAATATAATTTCTAAGAGTTATCATTTGCATGGTTAGTTCACGATCTTTGCTGAAAACTTGTGTACTATTTAAGCTTATATACGGATACAAGAACAAACGAGTTCGTAAAAGTTTCTCTTTATCACTTTCAGTTCGTCAACTGAATTGCCTGAGGAAAAGCAATGAGTTAAGCTTGGGGGAGTTGACACATCTCCATCGTATCTACTTTTCCAAACACTTTTGCTATTGTTTCAGACTCTAACTTGCATTATTTGAATGAAACTAACCCAGACTGACATGGTTTTCAGCAGAACTACCATGGTGTTGCTTTTGTGCAGAAATAAAAGTTCTTGGAATTGGACGAAACTTTTTGGAGATTTTGTATGGACTAAATAAAAAATACTGGAGCGAAAACCCACCAGAGGGGACCCACTAGCTGCCCAGAGAGCACTTGGGTACATCCACCCCCTGGGCACGCCCAAGTACCTTGTGCGGCCCACAAGGCTCCGCTGAACCTAATTCCAAGACTATAAATTTAGTTTCCCCGAGAAAAAAAAGAGAAGAAGTTTCATCGTGTTTTATGATACGGAGCCGCCGCCACCTCTTGTTCTTCATTGGGAGGCCAGATCGAGGTTCGTTCGGGGCTCCGGAGAGGGGGATCGCAGCCATCATCATCACCAACCCTTTTTCAATGCCAATTTCATGATGCTCACCATCGGGAGTTAGTAATTTCTTCATAGGCTTGCTGGACAGTGATGGGATTGGATGATATTATCATGTAATTGATTCAATTTGTTAGGGCATGATCCCTAGTATCCACTATGTTCTGAGATTGATGTTGTTATGACTTTGCGATGCTTAATGCTTGTCACTAGGGCCCGAGTGCCATGATTTCAGACTTGAACCCCGCTGCCACGGAGGGTAGGACAAAAGATGTCATGCAAGTTCTTATTATAAGCAAGTATGACTATATATGGAATACATGCCTACATTACATTGATGAATTGGAGCTAGTTCTGTGTCATTCTAGGCTATGACTGTTACATGATGAATGTCATCTAATACAATTATCCATCACTGATCCAATGCCTGCGCTTTTTCACATATTGATCTTTGCTAAGTTACTACAACTGTTACTGCTGCTGTTACAATCACTACAAAATTGCTGTTGTTACTATTATTCTTACTATTGCTACTTTGCCCCTACATTCAAACTATCATACTACTATGCTACTGATCACACTGCTGTAGATATTTAGTTCTCCAGGTGTGGTTGAATTGACAACTCAATTGCTAATACTTGCAAATATTTTTTGGCTCCCCTTATGTCCAATCAATAAATTTGGGTTGAATACCCTACCCTTGAAAAATGTCGCGATCCCATATACTTGTCGGCTATCACTAAAGCTTCAATTATAGGTCTTTTTGCTGGCCTAATTCAATAGATAGCTACCCTATATTATTGTGAGAACCAAAACTTTAGACTTTTTGCAGTCTGGCCACACTTTTGTAGTGAATAGACTTCACATGCATGGATGTTGCAACTATCTGTGTTTGAATGTAATGAACCATTGGTTCATTGTATGATCAAAATTTCTGACTTCTTGCGGTGTGGCCACACTTTCTACTGAAAAAGCTTCTCATGCATGGATACTGCATCTATCCATGTCTCAATATACTGAACCGTGAGTTTATTAAATGGCATGATGTTCATTTATTTTCTCGCTATGTTTCGAACAGACAATATACTGCCTAATGTATGCAATGCTATGGCTGGGAGTACTATTAAACTATGATATGACAAATGGAATGGTCAAATACTTATGCACACATTTCCCCAGTTCTTCTCATATGCCGAAGGCAAAGATATCACAATGGCAACTGCCCATCATAACATGATCATAGACTTTTATGATATGATCCACCTCCCCATGTCCTCCATTGATGTTGAGCAAAGCACGATCCTGTAAAATCTGATCAATGAGACTATCAATACCAATAGCAAAGACAGATGGCAGTTATACTGGTCTGGTAATGGAAGCTATTCCAACAAAAGAATATTTCTGGAATTGATAGGAAATCTTTCTGATGTTGCAAAACCTTTCCAATGGATCTGGAAATTTACTTGTCTACTAACACAAAAATTCTTTTTTTGGCTGCTTTTGCAGGATAGGTTGAATACCAGGGACATGTTGACCAGAAATAATTTCCACATTGAGTCCAACAAACTGTGTACTATGTGATGATGAGCCAATGGAAGACTACATGAACCTCTTTTGTTGAAATAGAGGGTGGGCCTTAGGCTCATCTAACAATTTCAAAAAATCTAGAAGGGACCATGTGGGTTTATTTGGCAATGGATGTGGTGGGTAGTGATACGTATCCAATGTATCTATAATTTATGAAGCATTCATGCCATGTTTACAAAAAAATTTATATGATTTTGGTATGATTTTATTAGAACTAACCCGGACTGACGCTGTTTTCAGCAGAACTACCGTGGTGTCGTTTTTTGTGCAGAAATAAAAGTTCTCAGAATGGGCTGAAAATTTACGGTGATTTTTTGGACCAAAAGAGACCCCCGAAGCACAAGAGTTGGGCCAAAAGAGTCCCGAGGCGACGGCAAGGTAGGGGGGCGCGCCCTACCCCCCGGGAGGGTGCTCCTGTCTTGTCGCTGCCTCGTGGACCCCCTTGATGTGAGAATGACGCCAAAAATTCCTATAAATACCAAATACCCCGAAAAGAAACCTGGATTAGAAGTTCCGCCGCCGCAAGCCTCTGTAGCCACGAACAATCAATCTAGGCCCTCTCCACCACCCTGCCGGAGGGGGCCATCATCACCGGAGGCCATGGGGGAGGAATCCAGAGGGGGCCATCATCCCATGGAAGCCAAGGACCAGAGGGAGAACCTCTCCCCATCTAGGGGGGAGGCCATGGAGGAGGAAGCACAAGGGGGAGACCCTCTCCCCCTCTCACTCGGTGGCACCGGAGTGCCACCGGGGGAACCATCGCCGCGGTGATCGTCTTCATCAACATCACCATCTTCATCACTTTCCTCATGTCTTTTCAGCGGTCCACTCTCCCGCACCCCGCTGTAATCCCCTACTTGAACATGGTGCTTTATGCCACATATTATGATCCAACGATGTGTTGCCATCCTATGATGTTTTGAGTAGTTTCTTTTGTCTTTTGGGGTTGATTGATGATCTATATTGGTTTGAGTTGTATGTTTTATTTTGGTGTTGTCCTATGGCGCCTTCCGTGTTGCGCACATGTGAAGGATTCCCGCTGTAGGGTTGCAATACGTTCATGATTCGCTTAGAGTGGGTGGCTAGAGTGACTGACGCTTAAACCCAAGTAAGGGGCACTGGTACAGCGAGGTGCTATACAGACGGTTTTTAACCCCTTTTCGCGACGATGTTCTAAACCGTCGCCTAGTGAGTGACTGTGATGGGGGGTCCATCCCACACGACCCAGAAACCGTCGGGGATATGCCCTCCTAGCACACACGCTCGGGAAAATGAGGTCGTGTGCGACCGGTGAGCGATCAAATACGGTTATACGTACAGTAGTGCTAAAAATACAATTATACGGGCAAAATTGTTTCCGGTCGTAATACATCCCATACAGTCAGTCCCCGCTAAACATTTCCGTTTGTATGTACATTCCACACAGTCAATCCAAGGAATATGTTTATGTTAGTATGTACATCCCACACAGTTAATCCAAGAAGTAAGTTTCCGTTCGTATATACATCCCACACAGTCACTCCAAGGAAAACGTTTCCGTTGGCAGGTACATCACACACAATTTTCCCCATTAAATCGTTTGTGATAGCGTTGCCATTGCACACGATATTAAAATTTTTATCATTTGCGTTATTGAATGCATCACATACGGTGCGTAGAAGAAACTGTGTGGCAAAGGTTATCCATCACACACACACACACACACTTTTTATGTGGTAAACGTTTGCGCAAGGTGGCCTAACGCAAACAGTTTTCAAGAGGATGTCGTGTGTGATTGTTCATTGATCCAACACAGTTTATTCCTAGAAACTGTGTGCGTTGCCTGAGGTCATCACCCACGGTGTTTTCTCAATAACCATTTGCAATAGAAAACCCCAATTAGCAGGCTAATTGCACTATTATTAATAATCCATTTATTAATCTAATTGACATTTCATATTAAGCACACAATATATTTCATTTCCATATTAAGGAAGCAGGATTTCATAATAGAAATACATCAGAGTACAATATCATATAGCTTCAGCACTCAGCTACCCCATTACACAACTGCACCAGCACTAAGTTTCACATGCAACATCTACAACCTTTCGAAATTAGCATCATAGACGAAACATAGACAGATGAAACTCATCTAGAAAACTGCTGAAGCGGAAGGTGAATATTGAGCCTTCATTGATGTTGAAGGTCTTTGCAACTTTAGGCCAGTGTTTGTGGATGATTGACCGTCCATCCATTGTCCTCTTCAGGAACACTTCAATATTGAACCGTGGGTGTTGTATGAAAACCTTCCTCGTCTTCTGACCATACATGTGGTTTGAGAGGTAATCATCAGTGAACTTCTTTTGAAAGGCCTGAAACAAGGATAGGCATAAATATCTTCTCCAGATTTGAAATGGCGCAAAGGAATTAAAAAGACAAGGTATAACAGTTAGTACCATTTCGTAGTGAACTGATGTCTTCTTAATTGTGCAGACAAAGATCTTGTTGTTTTTTGTCGCTAATTTCTTTATCATAACAATCTTTCTGAGTGTCTTGACTTGACTGATATTAATGGACAACTCACTTCCACATATGCAAAAAGGGTCAAGCAGTGGTGTCGTGGGATTGTCACGGCAGATGTCCTCGAGCTAGGACTTAGTCGTGGAGCCATCGCAGCTAGGAAGCTTGGAGGGGTTAATGCGGGACAAGGAACACGAGGGTTTATACTGGTTCGGCCCCTTACAGTGAAGGTAAAAGCCTACGTTCAGTTTGAGGTGGTATTGATTAAGGTTACGATCACCAGGGAGCTAAACTGCTATGCCCGGCTCTCGATGAGATTGTTCTCCCTAAACCGCTGCCGAGTCGTCCCTTTATATAGGGAGGCTGACGCCCAGCAGCCCTTAGAGTCCCGGCCAGCTTATAAGAGTATCCGGCTCGGACTCTAAACTATACTTGCCTTACGCTACAAGTTCTACTATAATAATGATTATAACTACGGGCCTTAAGCCATATCCGGGTCTCAGCCCATCTCTGGCCCATCGTCTTGAAACTTGGCTCCGGGCTTCTGGCAACAACCGTACGAGTAACCCGGCCCCTCCCGGCGGGTGACTCTAAGGTCTATATCCTCAACATTAGGCCCCAGATTGATTTGAGCCGGCTCATGTCAATCTTCAACTCTTCTGACAGAAAAAATCTCCGGCTTATCATTCATGTGAAGGCCATAACCCGGAGTGACGTCATCCTCTGGACTCCGGATAATCCGCCGTGACGTCATTCTCCATTAAGTCCGTTTTTTACTCCGCCAGATCTGCAACGGATCTTTGCTTTTACTGCCATTCCGAAAATCGAGGCGTCGTGGGGGGGGGGGGAGATAACCACGCCGTGGTCTCCTTGAATCTCGCGCCCACTTATGACCTCGCCTTATAAATAGGCCAGCCCAACAGGCTCTTCTCACGCTCTCTTCTTCCTCCTCGCGCCATCGCTCCTCTGCCCGAGCTCTGCCACTGCCGCCGCCGTCGCGCCCTTGATCTTCATCAACCCGGCCGCTGCATCACCCTGACTCGGACCAGATAACGGCGGCGACTTCCGCTCTTCCCCAACTCCGGTGAGTCTCCTCTGCCTTGCTAGAACAGATCTGTGGTAGAGTTCAAACAGTTCATCCATGTTCTTCTCCATGGTTCGCAGGCTTCAGTAGTTTTTTTAGTTGCCACCCTTGTTTGATCTTGGATATGTGTAGACTTACTGCAATAGTTGTTTATTACTCATTTCACCTGAAAAACGCACTTCTTTCCACTGCATAAGATCCCCTTCGAGCTCAAGAACTCCCCTGCGTCCGCATTTTAGGTCTAGAAAATTTTCTTTGCTCCGACCATTTTGATCCAAAAAAGTTACGGTAGTATGCGAAACCTGTTTTACCACACTTAGTAAAAATTGCAACCATTGAATCTTGGCGGCTTACATGTCCGGTAGAAAACACACGCCGTAGAACTTTCCGGTTTAAAGAGAACCATGCTCTGTAGAATCCTCCGGCTTAACTAACCCACCGTATCTGAATATATATCATTAGTCCCCTTCATAAGCCGCCATCTTAGTTTGAACGATAGATCTCCGGCTTATAATTAACCCGGACACTTTTTTCTTTATCATAGACCACCAACCTTCACCATGCCTCCCAAGGCTCCCATCACTTGCAACTGGATGAAGTCCAACGTCACCGACGAGACCCTGGCCAATTTCGTTAAGTCCGGAAATTTGCCTAAGAAGGAAAGCATGTCCTACCGTGCCCCTGACCCGTCGGAAGAGAGACCACAGCCAAGGGACGGGGAGGTAGTGATCTTCGCAGACCATATGAGCCGGGGCTTCGCACCGCCCGGCTCAAAGTTTTTCAGGGACGTGCTCAACTTCTTTGACTTACGGCCTCATGATATAGGACCCAACTCCGTATCCAACATCTGCAACTTCCAAGTCTTTTGCGAAGTGTACCTTGGAGAAGAGCCCAGTTTACTGCTTTTCAGAGAGCTGTTCTACTTAAACCGCCAAAATGAGTGTGCCAACGGGCCAAGTCTAGAGTTAGGCGGCATCTCCATCCAGCGGCGTAGGGACTGTCTGTTCCCTTACGCAGAGCCGCCAAGCCACCCCAAGGACTGGAATATGACTTGGTTCTACTGCCAAGATACATCCCCGGCTGACGAGAACCCGCTGCCCGGCTTTCGCCCAACCCGTCTAGAGCCGACTCATCCGCTGTCGGACAAACTGACTGCAGCGGAACGCCAACCTCTGCTTCCAACTATCAATAAGATCAAGGCCCTGCTAGGCAACAGTTTGAACGGAATTGATCTGGTCCAGGTCTGGATCTCATGGCGGGTGATCCCATTGAGCTGCCGCCCCGGCTTAATGTGTGAGTACACCGGGCGAAAGGATGACCCGCAGAGGCACAGTCGCAATGATCTTCGAGAAGACGTTGCAGAGGAAGAGACCAAGGCTCTTCTAAACGAGAGCCTGGCAGACTGCGGAAGAACCGGGCTAGCCCCCTTCTGCAAGACCAATCCAGCCCCAGCGGTAAGCCGCTGACTTTAACTTTTATCTTCGTCTGCATATAACCTTCAACTGAACCGTTTTAAGAATCAATCATTGTACCTTTCAGGCTGATGATAAGTTCTGGCGGGTCAAATATGACCATGAAGCGGCCAAGAAGGCCAGGAAGGCGAAGAAAGCCGCCAAGAAAGCCGCCCCTCGCAAAAAGGGAAGCAGACCCACTGCTTCGGAGCTACTGCAATTAAGTGACAGCTCCGAGTCAGAGGTAATCCTTAAAACTTTAAATTCTTGCCATATTTGTTGTTTGTCGCTGTCCGACTTATCAACATTTGCTCATTGACAGGATGACACCGGCGCCAGTAACCCGGTGGTTGAAGAGGTAATGTCACCTTCCTCCGACTCGGAGCCTTTGCCACAGCTGAAAGTCCGAAGAGTAACCCGGAAAGTAAGCTTTTCCCATCCATTAGCTCATCAAGACGCTCAATTTCTTTTGAAGCAGCAGGTTCACGAAAGCCGGCGTCACACCCGGGCCCGTAAGGACACCGACCACTCCGCCGGGTTACCCGACGCAACAAGGAAGCGTCGCACTGAGGTTTTTTCTCACCTGTACCCTTTTCATCCATTGGCGGGTGTTATCCGTCAGCCACTCAACTCTTCTGACTCCAATTATCAGGAGACCTCCCCCTCTTCGGGTGACTCCATGCAGTCAAGTCTGCCGGCCTTCAAGACTGCACCCGGGTAATAACAATCTCCTTACATTATCTGTTTGTACTTACTCTTTGTGTGCCTAACACTTCTATCTTTTCAGTGCCCAGGCAAAGCTCACCAAAAGAGCAAAGAAAACCAGATCAGCCGGAGTGCCAGACTTGCCTGACCCGGAGGCGACGGCTCAAGAGCCGCCAGCTACCTCCACCCCCGAAGCCACCATTCCAATGGACACGGCGCCTGAGGCCCCTGCCCCGACTACCAAGACAATGACCGAAGCTCCGGTTAACCCGGAGGCCTCCGGTTCAGCCCCACCAGCAGACGACCCGGACGTGGTAATCACCCGGACGGAATTCGTTGAGCCGGGGAGACCGACCGCGTTGGCCAAATGCTCCGCGAAGGGGGAGTTACTGCAGCCCCACCGGGTGAACCTGGACCTCTCCGGCTACACCGACTTGAGCATTGGAGAGCTCGTCTCTGGCTACATCAGCCAAGTCCACAAGAGCCGGGACGCCGAGGTTGCCATGGTCAACCAGATCCAACAAAAATCCGAGGTACCCTTCTGCCGTCTTCTTACTTTACTGCATAGTTACCTTTGCCATGCTAGCCCCCAAGTCGATGACTTATACTTGAATATGTTGTAGACTTAGGTTCCGGCTTACTCAACTGAGCCGGCAGTACGTAGATAGAGACGTTCAATATGCATTAGCCCCCAAGTGCCAAGTGCCTTTGCTTGGAAAGCGCTTGGGACTTATATAACAACTGTTAATTAACCCGGAAATACATGCAGGCTGTTGGCAAGAAACTAGAGGCGGACCTTGCGGATCTCAAGAGCCGGCTAAAGATGCAGGAGATGGAGACCCGGAAGGCAAACGCCAAGTTTGTATCCAGCATTGCCACTCAAGAAAAGTTGAAGACCGAGTTTGATGCTGAGAGGAAAGCCTGGGTCGAAGAGAAGGCCGCACTGGTAACCCGGGCAGAACAGGCGGAGAAGGCCCTCACTGAGAAGACCGCTGAGCTCTCCGGCCTAAAGCGCCAGGTTTCCCAAATGGTGGCTGCTATCTTCGGTAAGTCGCCTCACCGGCTTTCATCAAGTCTGTATATGTCATGATTCATCCTTGTCATCGGCTTATCTGATCTTGTTAAACAGGTCCCAGGAGTGCCAACCTCAACCAGAGCGTGGTCACCAAGTTAAAGGCCGTGTACACCCTGGTGGAACAACTCTACACCGGGTCACAATGTGCCTTAGCTGTGGTGGCCCTATCCAACGAGGTGCCAACTCATCTGGCCGAAGTCCTGCGCCGGCTCGCTGTTCTGCCGCAGCGGATCCAGGAGCTACGACGGGCCTCCGCGAGAGCCGGAGCAATTGCCGCGCTGAGCCGGGCCAAAGCATTCCTGCCGGAGCTAGACCCGGCAGACATCGCCCTGGGTTACCCAAGCCTGAAGGAAGACGGCTCAGCCTTCGACCAGAAGGACTTTGCAGCATGTGTGAAGGCTGTACGCCCGGTGGCCACCCATATCGGGAACGACACCGACTTAACCAAGTACCAGCCGGGTTATGATGCGGAGAATCAGAGGATTCCAACCCCTCGCTATGAAGCCCTCAATCTGATCCCTCCGGCTCGTCAGCACACCTTCGCCCCGGAGATTGACCCGGCCGGGTTAATTGACGAAGAAGCCCAGTTCGAAGCTCTCAGCGGCATCAACTGGAAATCATCGACCTTCGAGGTCTTGGGACCAGCTGGAGGAGAAGACAGGAATGAGCCGGGGACTTCAACTCAGCGGGCATCATAAGTTAGCTGGCGGCTTATCAAACATTGTTCCATCTTTTAAACTTGAAGAATGATTGTAATAGAGTAAGTGCAACAATTTATCTCTGCCGTGTCATTATGCACGTTTTGAATGCAAAAGCCCTTTGAATTTGTCTCTTTAATGTTTCTCCGGGTCATAATCATCCCTTTGTTTTTCTCAACCTCAAAAGATGCTCTTTAAGTATCTGCATAGAAAAGGCAAATCACAAGTCTCGAGGCGGCTTACCGCCCTGAGAATCAGGTGTTTGATATAAATAACCCGGAATATGAATCAAAAAAGACTGGTCCTTAATTATACTATGAACATAGCCAAAATAACACACTGAACAGCCTGTATGCATCTTTCGGTTTAACTAACCCGGGCAGTAAGGTTGACACCTTAACTCTGATTTACTTGCTTTAATGACACCCATGACATGCAACTAACACTGTAAACCAAAGTTAAGCCGGCAAGTGAGACCCGGCCATGCATACCTCAGAATAAACTTGTGAAAAAGCAGAAGAACTTAGGGGCTTCCGGTTCAAATACGACCAAAGACCCGGCCCCAAGGGGTTAAGCTAAGATTCGGATACGATCATATAGCCCCCAGTGGGTGTGGCGATGCCAATCAAAAGGGTACCGACAGCTATGTTCTCTTTGGTTCGAATACGACCCATGTTTGAACAGGAAGCCCCCAAATGATTCATAAAATTGTTTAACGACGCTGATTCGAATACGATCCACGTCGGTTCTCAAAGGGGTTAAACTGTGATTCAAATATGACCAAAGGCAACTTCCCAATGAGCTCGGCACTTTGCCAATCAAGTGGGTATCGACAGCTATGTTCTCTTTGGTTCGAATACGACCCATGTTTGAACAGGAAGCCCCCAAGTGACCTTACTGATTACGGCTAGACTCGAATACGATCATAAGCCGGATCCTCCTTTAAGTCAGCATGTAAAAAACAACACACGCCTATTTGGAGGAAAAAAAGGACAGAGGTCCTGCTTTATTGCTTATCATAATATATACATGTCTGAGATAAATATGTACACCACGAGAGCCGGTAGCTCAAGTGTAGTAAGGCCGAAGCTGAGCTATGTTCCACGGCCGACGGGTCTCCTCCTCAGATTTACGCGAATCTTTATGCTCCCGAATATCAATGAGGTAATATGACCCGTTGTGCAAGTTCTTGCTGACCACAAAGGGCCCTTCCCAAGGTGGGGATAGCTTGTGTGCATCTGTTTGATCCTGGATGAGCCGGAGCACAAGGTCGCCTTCCTGGAAGACCCGGGATTTGACCCGGCGGCTATGATAACGGCGCAGGTCTTGTTGGTAACTCGCTGAACAGGCTGCTGCCACATCACGGTGTTCGTCCAACAAATCCAGAGCATCTTGACGCGCCTGTTCATTATCTGTCTCAACATAAGCCGCCACGCGAGGTGAATCGTGATGGATGTCACTGGGGAGGACTGCTTCTGCTCCATAAACCATGAAGAAAGGCGTGAAGCTTGTAGACCTGTTAGGAGTAGTGTTGATGCTCCATAAGACGGAAGGCAACTCCTCCACCCAACAACCCGGCGTCCGTTGTAAAGGGACCAAAAGCCGGGGCTTGATACCCTTCAGAATTTCCTGGTTAGCTCTCTCAGCCTGACCATTGGATTGAGGATGAGCCACTAAAGAAACATCAAGTCGGATATGCTCTCGTTGACAAAATTCTTCCATGGCGCCTTTGGAGAGATTGGTGCCGTTGTCAGTTATAATGCTGTGTGGAAAACCAAAGCGGAAAATCACCTTTTTCATAAATTGAACCACCGTGGCTGCATCGCACTTGCTAACTGGCTCAGCTTCCACCCACTTTGTGAATTTGTCAACTGCCACCAAGAGGTGGGTCTTCTTATCCTTGGACCGTTTAAAAGGCCCAACCATATCAAGCCCCCAGACCGCAAAGGGCCAAGTGATTGGGATCATCCTCAACTCCTGAGCCGGCACATGAGCCCGTCGTGAGAACCTTTGGCAACCATCACATTTACTGACCAAGTCCTCTGCATCCGCGTGAGCCGTCAGCCAATAAAAACCATGACGGAAAGCCTTGGCTACAAGAGATTTTGAGCCGGCATGATGACCACAATCCCCTTCATGGATCTCCCGCAAGATCTCTTGGCCTTCCTCAGGGGAGATACAACGTTGAAATGCCCCCGAAACACTGCGATGATGTAACTCGCCATCGATGACGATCATTGACCTAGCCCGCCGGGTTATTTGCCTGGCCAAAGTTTCATCCTCAGGCAACTCTCCCCGGGTTATATAAGCCAGATATGGCATTGTCCAGTCTGGTATGACATGAAGAGCCGCCACCAATCGTGCCTCCGGGTCAGGGATAGCCAAGTCCTCCTCTGTAGGCAACTTAACCGAGGGGTTATACAGGACATCCAGGAAAGTGTTAGGCGGCACCGGCTTTCGCTGAGAGCCTAGCCGGCTTAAAGCATCAGCCGCCTCGTTCTTCCTGCGATCAACATGCTCCACTTGGTATCCCTAGAAATGCCCAGCAATGGCATCAACCTCGCGGCGATAAGCCGCCATGAGAGGATCCTTAGAATCCCAGGTGCCTGATACTTGTTGAGCCACCAAGTCTGAGTCACCAAAGCACCTTACCCGGCTTAAGCTCATCTCCTTAGCTACCCGAAGACCGTGGAGCAAAGCCTCGTATTCAGCCGCATTGTTAGTGCAAGGAAACATCAACTGCAGCACATAATGGAACTTGTCACCCTTAGGGGAAGCCAATACAACACCAGCCCCCGAGCCCTCCAGCTGTCTGGACCCATCAAAGTGAATAGTCCAATAAGTGTTATCCGGCTTTTGCTTAGGCACTTGTGGCTCCGTCCAATCATTGATGAAATCCACCAAAGCCTGAGATTTAACAGCAGTGCGTGGCACATATTTGAGGCCATGAGGTCCAAGTTCTATAGCCCACTTAGCAATTCTCCCTGTAGCCTCTCTGTTTTGGATAATATCACCAAGAGGGGCAGAACTGACCACAGTGATGGGATGACCCTGAAAATAATGCTTGAGCTTCCGGCTCGCCATGAACACACCATATACGAGCTTCTGCCAATGCGGGTATCGCAGCTTGGACTCAATGAGCACCTCGCTGACATAATAAACCGGCCGCTGAACCGGATGCTCCTTACCCGCCTCCTTGCGCTCCACCACAATAGCCACGCTGACGGCTCGTGCGTTTGCCGCCACATACAGTAGCAAGGGCTCCTTATCAACCGGAGCAGCAAGGACGGGGGGCTCTGCCAGTTGCTTTTTCAAATCCTCAAAAGCGGTATTAGCTGCATCATTCCAGACAAAGTTATCAGTTTTCTTCATCAACTGATATAAGGGCATAGCCTTCTCACCCAAACGGCTTATAAACCGGCTTAAAGCAGCGACGCGACCCGCCAAACGCTGAACATCATTTATACACGCCGGCTTAGCTAGGGAGGTGATGGCCTTGATCTTCTCTGGGTTAGCCTCAATGCCTCTGTCAGAAACCAAGAAACCCAATAGTTTGCCTGCAGGAACACCAAAAACACACTTGGTCGGGTTAAGCATCATCTTGTAGACCCGGAGATTATCGAAGGTTTCCCTTAAGTCATCTATCAAGGTTTCCTCCTTGATGGATTTAACCACAATATCGTCCACGTAAGCGTGAACATTGCGCCCGATCTGTTTATGAAGACAATTCTGTACATAACGCTGGTAAGTCGCCTGTGCACACTTGAGTCCAAAGGGCATAGACACATAGCAGAAGGCTCCAAAGGGAGTGATGAACGCCGTCTTCTCCTGGTCCTTAACTGCCATCTTAATCTGATGATACCCGGAATAAGCATCCAAGAAACTTAAGCGTGCACAACCTGCCGTAGCATCAATGATTTGATCAATACGGGGGAGAGCAAAAGGATCAGCCGGACACGCCTTGTTCAAATCCGTGTAGTCCACACACATCCGCCAGGTGCCGTTCTTCTTGAGTACGAGCACCGGGTTAGCCAACCATTCTGGGTGAAAAACTTCAACAATAAACCCGGCCGCCAAGAGCCGGGCCACTTCTTCTCCAATGGCTTTCCGCCTCTCCTCATTAAACCGTCGAAGGAACTGTCTGACCGGCTTAAATTTTGGATCAACATTGAGAGTATGCTCAGCAAGTTCTCTAGGTACACCTGGCATGTCAGAAGGCTTCCACGCAAAGATGTCCCTATTCTCACGGATGAACTCGATGAGCGCGCTTTCCTATTTTGGATCCAGATTGGCACTGATACTAAACTGCTGAGATGAATCTCCTGGAACAAAATCAACAAGCTTAGTTTCATCAGCCTACTTAAATTTCATCGCCGGCTCAGTCTCCGTAGTTGGCTTCTTTAGAGAGGTCATGTCTGTTGGGTCAACATTGTCTTTGTAAAACTTCAACTCCTCTGTTGCACAAACAGACTCTGCATAAGCTGCATCACCTTCCTCACACTCGAGAGCCACCTTCCGGCTGCCGTGAACCGTAATGGTCCCATTGTGACCCGGCATCTTGAGCTGTAAGTACACATAACACGGCCGTGCCATGAACTTGGCGTAAGCCGGCCATCCAAATATAGCATGGTATGGACTTCTTATCTTGACCACCTCAAAGGTCAATTTCTCCACCCTGTAGTTGTTCTCATCACCAAAAGCCACTTCTAATTCGATCTTGCCGACTGGACAAGCCGACTTACCAGGTACCACACCATGGAAGATAGTGTTTGACTGGCTGAGGTTCTTATCAACCAGCCCCATACGGCGAAAAGTCTCATAATAGAGGATGTTGATGCTGCTACCTCCATCCATGAGTACCTTTGTGAACTTATAACCTCCCACCTGAGTAGCTACCACTAAGGCCAAGTGGCCCGGGTTATCCACCCGGGGAGGGTGATCCTCCCTACTCCACACTATAGGCTGCTCAGACCACCGCAAGTAGCGTGGAACCGCCGGCTCAACAACATTAACAGCCCTCTTGTGAAGCTTTTGATCTCGTTTGCACAAACTAGTGGTGAACACATGATACTGTCCACCGCTAAGCTGCTTTGGGTTGGTCTGATAACCCCCCTGTTGCTGTTGATGACCCTGACCAGACTGTTGATTAAAGCCCCCTTGACCGTTTTGAGGACCGGAATTTGAGCCGCCGCCCGGGCCATGAAAACCGCCGGCGCCTGAGCCGCCGCCCGGGCCATTGTAGCTCTTAAAGGCCTTCATGATCGTGCAATCCTTCCACAGATGAGTCGCTGGCTTCTCTCTAGAGCCATGCCTTGGACAAGGTTCATTCAACAGCTGCTCCAGCGTTGGACCTGACCCGCCGCCTCGGGGAGGGGGCCTCCCCTTGCGTCGCGGGTTACTACCTTGGGAGTTTGCGTTGGCTACAAACTCTAGGCTGCCATCGGCCTTACGCTTGCCTCCTCCTTGGTTCCCCGGGTTAAACTGAGGACCCTTGCCATGGCCGTTCTTCTTTCCCTTCCCTGTCCTTTCATCGTCTGAAGGGGGATCCTTGGTACCATCAGAATCGGCGTACTTGACAAGAGCCGCCATTAGGGTACCCATATCGGTGCAGTCGTGTTTTAGCCGCCCGAGTTTCATCTTAAGGGGCACAAAGCGACAGTTCTGTTCCAACATTAAGACTGCAGAGCCGGCATCCATCTTATCTGATGAATGTATGATCTCCTTGACCCGGCGAACCCAATGGGTCATGGATTCACCCTCCTGCTGCTTACAGTTAGTCAGATCCACAATTGACATAGACTGCCTGCAGGTATCTTTGAAGTTTTGAATGAACCGGGCTTTCAGCTCAGCCCAAGACCCAATGGAGTTCGGTGGTAACCCTTTCAACCACGTGCGGGCAGTTCCATCTAACATCATGGTGAAATATTTGGCCATGGCCGCCTCACTGACCTCCAGCAATTCCATAGCCATCTCATAACTCTCAATCCAGGCTGCAGGCTGTAAGTCCGCTGTATAGTTAGGCACCTTCCTAGGGCCCTTGAAGTCCTTAGGTAGATGTTCATTACGGATGGCCGGCACCAAACAAGGGACACCACCGGTCCTGGTAGAAATACCCACATCAACGGACGTTGTCGGATAAGCCGGGGGGGGGTCTGGTAAGCCGTCAATTGAGGCACCTGCTCCACCTCTTGCCGCGCTTGGTCTGCTGCGTAGAAGGCTCCATTATGAGCCGGGCCATGGCCAGGGGGCGGGTCACGGCGTCGGACATTACTTGAGCCGGTTGCTGAGACCATGTGCCGGCTGTAACTCGGGCTCTGGCCTGGACAAGGGGTCAAGTGGATCCTGTCCCGGCTGTAAGAGTACGCCTCTTGCTGCGCTAGTGCCGTCTGCAGGAGTTCCCTGACCCGGCGGGTTTCGATGGCCGCCGGAGAGTCGCCGTCAACGGGGAGAGCCGCCAGTCGTGCTGCCGCAGCCACCATGTTCTCCAGCGGGTTATTATAATGACCCGGGGGTATTGGCACATACTGAGGCGGGGCAGGGGGCACCTGGGGAGGCCCCATCACTCGTGGCTGAATAAGGGGTCCAGACCCGGGTGCAATGACCCCTGGCGGGTTACTAGACCCTGCACCCGGTGTGTTGAAGAGATTGCGTGGATCGTAAACCGGTGGGAGTCGAGACTGGGCCTTCTGATGCCTCCTTCTCATGACCTCGTTGGCCGCGTTCTGATCCATTGTGAGTTGGAAGGACTGCGCCTGAATCAGCTGAGTCCGGGCGTCGAGGGTCGCCCGCTCCGCAGCCAGCCTGATCCCCTCCGCTGCAAGATCCTCCTTAGCTTTTATCAAATCCAATTTTAACTGTGCCACCTCCGCGTCATGCTGAGCTTGATTCGCCGGGTCAACCGCGGTGGTTAACAGGGCCGTCATCTTGTCCGTGAGATCCATCAGCACCTGAGCCGGAGACGGCACCGGGTTTCCCGATCCAGCAGCGGGGTTCCGAACAGGCTGCGCACCAGCCATAAAAACTCCAACCTGACTTGGCGGCTCAAAAGGGTCCGGAATACTGTCGCCGTCGGAACAACCCATGAGCCTGCCATCTAGAAGTTGGTACAACGAGTTTGATTCATCGGTGGCCGACTCGCCGTCAGAGCCGGCGGCCGTCTCATCGCCGGATCCAGATCGATCGGAGAGTCCTCCATGGATACACCCCACAAAAGCATGCCTTAAGGCAGGCCGGGCCCGGGCGGGTCGCGCAAGCTGAGCCGTCTCGATGAGATCAGCGCAGAGACCCGGCTCGGGGCTCGGCTCACCAATCTTGCCAATGAAAACGTGAATTCCGCCGAAGGGGACCCGGTACCCGTACTCAATTGAGCCGGCGTCGGGGCCCCAGTTTGCATCGTCGATGTAGAGCTTGTCGCGACGACTCTTGGTCATCCGGCCCACAGCGTATCCCTTGAACCCTTCGAAGCTGCCCTTCAAGAACTCAAATCCACCGTGCGCTGGCCCCACGGTGGGCGCCAACTGTCGTGGGATTGTCACGACAGATGTCCTCGAGCTAGGACTTAGTCGTGGAGCCATCGCAGCTAGGAAGCTTGGAGGGGTTAATGCGGGACAAGGAACACGAGGGTTTATACTGGTTCGGCCCCTTATGGTGAAGGTAAAAGCCTATGTCCAGTTTGAGGTGGTATTGATTAAGGTTACGATCACCAGGGAGCTAAACTGCTATGCCCGGCTCTCGATGAGATTGTTCTCCCTAAACCGCTGCCGAGTCATCCCTTTATATAGGGAGGCTGACGCCCAGCAGCCCTTAGAGTCCCGACCGGCTTATAAGAGTATCCGGCTCGGACTCTAAACTATACTTGCCTTATGCTACAAGTTCTACTATAATAATGATTATAACTACGGGCCTTAAGCCATATCCGGGTCTCAGCCCATCTCTGGCCCATCGTCTTGAAACTTGGCTCCGGGCTTCTGGCAACAACCGTACGAGTAACCCGGCCCCTCCTGGCAGGTGACTCTAAGGTCTATATCCTCAACAAGTGGGTCAAAACCTCTGACAACAGGACCTACATGTGCAAGACCAAATTGTTAAAACCTAATATTTTAAAAACAAGAAGTGGAAAGGTGTGTTATTAACTGCAACAGGCCTAATATTTAAAAACAAGCAAACGTAGTCATCCAAACTTGTATTGCGCATGTCTAAGTACAGTAGTTATTGGCCCTATTTGGATCCATGGGTTAGAGTTAGTTTGAGCTAGTATGGGCTCAAATAGCCCTAAAGTATCCAAACATGAGGGCTAGTTTGAGCTAGTTGCATCAAACCCACCCGAAACAACTATGCCACCCAAGAGGTGCTGATTGGTGCTAGTTCTCCTAGTGCATTTATTGTCAATCTAACACTGTCATCCAAACACCTCTTTGGCTAGAGTTAGTTCAGGGTTAGTCATTGTTGAGTATCATTGTTTTTTAGGAAACATAGGGTAGCGTAGGATTTATTCTACCTTGACTTGTACTCCAAGATGACCATGTACTCCTATATATATGCCCACGAGGCTCAAGCAATACAATTCAACTCTTCCACCAATCTCTCTCTCTCCCTTTTAACTGTCATGAGCTAGAAACTAACTCTAACCTCTAGCTAAGTTAGAGTATCCAAACAGTGCCATTGTTAAATCAAATGGAAAGGCGTGTTCAATACTCCCTCCGGTCCTTTTTACTCTACATATAAGAATTGTCTGAAGTCATACTTCATAAAGTTTGACCTTATTTATATGTAAAAATATCAAAATCTAGCATGCTAAAGTTACACAATATGAAAATTTAAGTCATGACACATGTACTGATATTTATTTCATATTGTGAATGTTGGTATTTTGTTCTATAAAGTTTTTCAAACTTTAAGAGGCTTGACTTTAGACAAATATTATATGCGAACTAAAAAGATTCGGAGAGAGTACAACATGCTTAACAACAACCAAGTATAGTCATTCATAGAGCTATTGTTAATTTTTGTATTGATGAAATTGAACTGCACAGTTCATACTAGCACATATAGAACAGCACACTGTTAATAGCTGAAATACATAAGGCATACTACGAACAACCAAAGATGGCAATTGAAACTGGGCATATGCTAACTACAAACAACCGAACAACCATAATCCGTAGAAATAAAAACAAGGCGTAATGCAAACAACCTAATATAGCAATAAATATTGGGCATTTTCTCACTACAAAAGGGGTTTGAGAAAACAAATCATGGGTTTCCTCACTTATCACAGAGCCGGCGGTAAAGCTCTTTTGGGCCATTCGCTCCTCGAGCTCCCCGGGAAGCGTAGCCGGGCTTAGGCTGCGACGCTCTAGAGTGGGGGAGGGGGTGGGGATCTCTGGGAAAGGGGGCATTTCGCAGTCATCGTCTAAGAAACTCAGGGCGGCGAGGGTATGTATATCGTTGGGTAAACTGCATGGGCAGACCGGCAGAGGTTGAGGATGGAGGCGGCGCGGCGGCGGCGGCGACGACCTAGCTAGGTTTGGAGCGAGGGAGGGGTGGTGTGTATGTGTGTGAGCGGGGGATTTGGGGTGAGCGAAGGATTTGGGGTGTGTGTGTGGAGGGGGTCCAAGGTGGTGTTTGAGGAAATGTCGCGGGTACTGAAAAGTTTACTAGGCGGGAGTAAAATGGTGGGGCTACCAAAAATTTGGATCAAGGGGTTGAAGCAGATCGGGGCGGGAGTAAAATGTTGGGGCTACTGAAAATTTGGATCTACTGATTGAAGCAGAGCGGGAGTAACAGACATCGCACACGGTCCAGACATACTAATCGTGTGTTATCAAAAAGAAAAACCATCTACGCAGACGCGGGTAGATATTATCGAGATTGCGAGGGAGTAGATAGTTTCGAGAGGGGGAGGGAAGCCTCGTGGAGCCCAATCTACTGTGATCATGTGGGTGACAGGGGCAGGGGCGCGACACACGGATAATCCTAGGGAACCATGTCTGTTTTGTACCCGATCGCAGACGGTTGCTGCGTCCGACTCGTCTGTTGTTTATAGATTTGGCCAAAAAACGCGGGAAAGGGTCAGAACACAAACACACTTGCATGCGGACCAAATATATGTATGAAAAGGGTGGTTTGATGTTCAAATACGCAATGCACAACTTTGATGTGGCACCTGTCGTACAAAGCGCACATTATTACTGCTAGCCCCCCAAACACACACACACACACACACTTCGTGTTGCTGGGAGGGGAATCCTAGCTATGAACGCATGCCACCAAATAGCTAGGTTTGACATCTCACCGTACCGTAACACAAAACCGAAAGGAGTACATCAACCCCCTCCCCCCTTTGCTTCCGATCAAATGTGGACCATGTGCGGGCCCATGGGTGGGTGACACCACTTACCAACCACACCTGTGGGTGGCCCGATGTGTGTGTGTGTGTGTGCGTGCGTGTGTGTGTGTGTGAAAACGAAGTGTTATGATCACTACTGGAATCAGCTTCTTTGCCGTCTGCCATGGCAGACGGCAAAGGCATAGATCCCGGACGGCAAACTTCTTTGTCGTCTGCTCGCAGACGGCAAACTGTCCGTCTGAACACGTGCCAGCAAAGGCCTTCTTGTAACACCCCGGATGTAACTTTCCATATTTGTAACTCCAACTCTTGCCATTTTCGGCTATGTGCTATGATATTCCCTCCGTGGTCGGGTTTTTGTCTTTCGTTTTGCATTTTGTTCATGTCATGCATTTCATATCATGTCATCATGTGCATTGCATTTGCATACGTGTTCGTCTCATGCATCCGAGCATTTTCCCCGTTGTCCGTTTTGCAATCCGGCGCTCCCATCTCCTCCGGTGCACCCCTTTTGTTTTCTCTCGTGAGCGGGTGTCAAACATTCTCGGAATGGACCGAGGCTTGTCAAGTGGCCTTGGTATACCACCGGTCAAGTTTCGTTCCATTTGGAGGTCGTTTGGTACTCCAACGGTTAACCGGGCAACCGC
This sequence comes from Aegilops tauschii subsp. strangulata, assembly GCF_002575655.3. Lineage (NCBI taxonomy): Eukaryota > Viridiplantae > Streptophyta > Magnoliopsida > Poales > Poaceae > Aegilops > Aegilops tauschii. Next base: position 245,346,250 of record NC_053041.3, read on the forward strand.
AAAGTCCATCTGTGTGTTGCAGCAAAACCCCCTCTCTAAACATCCCAAAACCCACCAAACTCTCATTCATTTTGTAGGTCGTTCGATCACGATCGTGTGGGCGAAAACCGCACCTCATTTGGACTCTCCTAGCTCCCTCTACCTATTAATATGTGAGACCTCCCGTATACTTTCGCAGACGAAACCCTAGCCACCTTCCTCTCCGCGGCCGGACGCGTCCAGCCGCGCCGGACGAAGCCCGCAGCCACTCGCGCGTTGACACGTGGCAGCCGTCCCCGCGCCGCCGCCGCGGCCCGCCAGGCCCGCCGCCGGCCCCGCGGGCCCGCGCGCCTCCGCCGCCCGCGCCCCCCCCGCTCCCGTGCGCCGCGGCGGCCTCTCCGCCGCCCGCCGGCCGACGCCGCCCCGCCGCCAACCTCGGCATCGACCACCGCCGCCGTGCCCGAGCGCCGCCGTTCCGGTGCCCCCTCCGGCCTCCTCCGCCGTGTCCCGCGACGCCCGAGCTCCTCTCCTTCCCCTTCGTCTCCGGCCGCCGCGCCACCACTTCTCCGGTGAGCCTCGAACTCCGGCGATCCAGATCTAGTGAGATCGCACCGTGCGTTGACTTTCCCGAACCCCGAATTTTCCCTAAGTTTTTTTTTTTGCATTTTTGCATTATGTACCCCTGTTCAGCATGGCATAACTCTCTGCATATAGCTCCGTTTCGTGCGTGTAATATATCGAATTGTTCGTCTCGTGATGCTCTACATTTTGTTCAATTGCATGTTCCTTAGAGGCCATCTTGATGCCCAAATCCCTTGTGCAAGTGTGCTAGTTTCTGTTATCTTCTGGTTCTTAGCAGAACTTGAGGATTTGTTATTTTTGTATCATTTAATCTGTGCATCTTATGGGCATGAGCTCTACATGTGTTTTGTTGTATGCCATGCCATCTTTCCAAGGGTGTATGCCATGTATTTTTGTGATCTCTGTGGTGACTAGCACAAGCATGCAAACTAGGCCCCGTAATGTTTCTGATTTCAGGGACTCAGTGATTTCTCTAAGTCTTTGTCTGCTGTTATTTTGTTGCCATGTAAACTTGATGCTACAGAGAGATCCATGTATATTTTAGAGATGTTCAGTAAGGATATTTTGTAGATATTGTTGTATTTGATCTATTCCTGCCCTTTTTTGCAATTATGGAGTGCCATAGCATGACTCAATCTTGCTCTACTTTTGGTATAAAATATTTCTGGCAGATTGTTTACATGTTATTCATTTTTGCCAAGCTTGTTGTAGTTGATCGATACATGCTATGCTTTTGTCCTTGCCATGGATAGCTTCATAAACATGCCATCTTGCGGTAGGTATGCTTGTTTTGTCATGCATTGCCTTGTGGTGAGTGCATCAAGCTCACCAAGATGCCTTCATATTATTGTTTCTGCCATGCTCTGTTTTTCTGCCAAGTCTGAAACCTGATAACGAAACTTGTTATGTTTACATGGTTGCCATCATATCTTCTGATCCTTTTTGGCTTATGTTCAGTAAGGGGATTTTTTCATATGCATTTAGTAGAACACTGCCATGCCTTGTTTTGCCATGTTAAGTTCATGTAGCATGTCATTTTCGTGCTCTGAACATTGCTACCTGATGCTGTTTCTGCCATGTCCAGTAATTTCACAGTCTGTGAACCTGTTATCTTTTGCACCTTTGCCATGCTTGTTTGAGCCTGTTATGTTGTGATCTAGCCGTAGCTCAGTGTTCATCATTTGTCAAGCATCTCTTGTATATTGCTGCCATATGCTTTGTTGCTATGTTGGAGTGCTGTAACATTGTTACTTGTTGCATTCTAATTGCTATCATGCTGTTAATCGCAGATTCGTGTCATTCTTGTTTTGCTTGCCATTTGCAAACCGTGCATCCGTTTCCGGTGATCTTTATATCGATTTCGACCTAAATCATCTCATCTTTCCAGTGGCATGCTTGGTTTGCCAAGTTACTGCCTTGTTCATCATTTTGCTTCTGGAGCACGCACATGCATCGCATATCATATCTCGCATATCATTCATGTATTGCATCATGTTGCTTGTGCATTTCCCGTGATTGATTGTGGTTCCATTGCTTGTGTTCTTGTTTTGGGTAGAGCTGGGAGACGATTTCGTGAACGAGGGACCTGTTGAGTACGCTTACGAGGATCAAGCTCTCGACAACTCTGAGAACCTTGCAGGTAAGATGACCACCCCTCGAAATCACTTCTATCTTTGCTTTGCTAGTTGTTCGCTCTGTTGCCATGCTGCGCTACCTACCACTTGCTATATCATGCCTCCCATATTGCCATGTCAGCCTCTAACCATCCATTCCTAGCAAACCGTTGTTTGGCTATGTTACCGCTTTTGCTCAGCCCTTCTTATAGCGTTGCTAGTTGCAGGTGAAGTTGAAGTTTGTTCCATGTTGGAACATGGATATGTTGGGATATCACAATTTCTCTTATTATATTAATGCATCTATATTTTTGGTTAAGGGTGGAAGGCTCAGCCTTATGCCTGGTGTTTTGTTCCACTCTTGCCGCCCTAGTTTCTATCATACCGGGATTATGTTCCTTGAGTTTGCGTTCCTTATGCGGTTGGGTGATTTATGGGACCCCCTTGACAGTTCTCCTTGAATAAAACTCCTCCAGCAAGGCCCAACCTTGGTTTTACCATTTGCCACCTAAGCCTTTCCCCCGGGTTTTCGCGAGCCCGAGGGTCATCTTATTTTAACCCCCGGGCCAGTGTTCCTCTGAGTGCTGGTCCAAACTAGAGCACCGTGCGGGACCGTCCCTTTGAAACTTGGGTTATGTTGGTACCTGTACGCTTTGCTCATCCGTTGTGCCCTGAGAACGAGATATGTGCAGCTCCTATCGGGATTTGTCGGCACATTCGGGTGGCTTTGCTGGTCTTGTTTTACCATTGTCGAAATGTCTTGTAGACCGGGATTCCGAGACTGATCGGGTCTTTCCGGGAGAAGGTTTATCCTTCGTTGACCGTGAGAGCTTATGATGGGCTAAGTTGGGACACCCCTGCAGGGTATTATCTTTCGAAAGCCGTGCCCGCGGTTATGAGGCAGATGGGAATTTGTTAATGTCCGGTTGTAGAGAACTTGTCACTTGGCCCAATTAAAATACATCAACTGTGTGTGTAGCCGTGATGGTCTCTTCTCGGCGGAGTCCGGGAAGTGGACACGGTTTGACTTATGAATGATGTAAGTAGGAGTTCAGGATCACTTCTTGGTCATTGCTAGATGTCGACCATTCCGTTGCTTCTCTTCTCGCTCTCTTTTGCGTATGTTAGCCACCATATATGCTTATTGCCTGCTGCAGCTCCACCTCATTACACCATCCTTTCCTATAAGCTTAAATAATCTTGATCTCGCGGGTGTGAGATTGCTGAGTCCTCGTGACTCACAGATTCTACCAAAACAGTTGCAGGTGCCGACGATGCCAGTGTAGATGATGGGATCGATCTCAAGTGGGAGTTCGATGAGGAACGTGGTCGTTACTATGTGTCTTTTCCTGATGATCAGTAGTGGAGCCCAGTTGGGATGATCGGGGTTCTAGCATTTGGGGTTATCTTATTTTCATTTGGATCTTGACCGTAGTCGGTCTATGTGTGTATTTTGGATGATGTATGATTTATATTTATGTATTGTGTGAAGTGGCGATTGTAAGCCAACTCTTTATCCCATTCTTGTTCATTACATGGGATTGTGTGAAGATGACCCTTCTTGCGACAAAACCACAACGCGGTTATGCCTCTAAGTCGTGCCTCGACACGTGGGAGATATAGCCGCATCGTGGGCGTTACACTTCTTTGCCGTCCGCTTCTTAGAAACGGACGGCAAAGGATTGTGTCATCCGCCATTCGAGGCCAGCAGATGACAAAGATAACGGATTGCAGTGGGGTGGGGTGAGAGCCGTTAGGGGGTTAACGGCGCTCTTTGTCGTCCGCCAGCGGACGACAAAGAGGCAAAGAGCTCAGCTAGGCCAGCACTGGGAAGCTGCCACGTGGCTAGCTATGTCGTCTGCCAGCGGACGGCAAAGACCTTTGAATCTTTGCCGTCTGCTAGCGGACGGCATAACTGGCCCTATTTGCCAGGCCTATTTGGGCACTTTGCCGTCCGCTGGCAGACGACAAAGTGACCAAATAGGCTGCCAGTGTTCCCAGTTTCTACAGGTAGCTGCCACGTGCCCTCTTTGTCGTCTGCTAGCAGACGGCAAAGAGGCTATTTATCCCCTATTTTATTTATATCCATTTAATTTCACAGGAATTCACACACAGATATACATTTTCTTTTCACAGGCACAACAGACATATGATGTATCCAACACATAGCTCCATCCATGACAACATACATACATAAGAAACACAGTTCCATCCATACATATTACAGTAATATCACAATGTTCATCCAACACATTGTTCCATGCATCCATATAACAAGTTCCACATTTTTCATCGATACAAACGAAAAGAAGAACATGGAAACAAGCACTCCATCCATGCAAGCTTCCATATAGTGAATTAAATCTGCAAAATGGGAAACAAGAAAGTTAGAAGAAGAAGACTAGAATCAGAAGAAGAAGAAGAAGAAGAAGAAGAAGAAAATGAAGAAGAAGAAGAGGAAGAAGGAGAAGTTAGCATACTTAGGTAAAATGGAGCTAACCTAGCTAATTATGCCATTTTTGAGTGAACTAAGCATATTTTGCCATTTTTGATATAAAGTAGCTTAATATAGGTCATTATTGAGCTAACCTAGGTAACTAAGCATATTAGAGCTAACTTAGAGCTAACTTCATTTTGGAGAAGAAGAAGAAGAAAACTAGAAGAAGAAGAAGAATTTCTTCTTCTTTTCTTCTTCTTCTTTTCTTCCTATTCCTTCTTTTCTTCCTCTTCTTGATTTTCTTCATCTTATTATGTCATTTGTGGACTAAATAGGCTAAATTATATCATAAATGGACTAAATAGGCTAAATAAGAAGAAAAATGCCATTTTTAGCTTATCTAGCTAATTATGCCATTTTTGACCTAACTAAGCTTTTTGTGTCATTTTAGAGGACAACAAGCTAAGTATATGACATTTATGAGGTTAGCAAGGTTATTATGCCATTTACGAATAAAAACAAGTAAGAGGAGGAAAAGAAGAAGAAGAAGAAGAAGTTCTTCTTCTCCTTCTTCTTCTTCTTCTTCTTCTTCTTTTCTTCCTCTTCCTTGATTTTCTTCATCTTATTATGTCATTTGTGGAAATAGGCTAAATTATGTCATAAATGGACTAAATAGGCTAAATAAGAAGAAAAATGCCATTTTTGAGCTTACCTAGCTAATTATGCCATTTTTGACCTAACTAAGCTTATTATGTCATTTTAGAGGACAACAAGCTAAGTATGTGACATTTATGAGGTTAGCAAGGTTATTATGCCATTTACGAATAAAAACAAGTAAGAGGAGGAAAAGAGGAAGAAGAAGAAGAAGCAGCTTCTTCTTCTTTTCTTCCTATTCCTTCTTTCCTTCCTCTTCCTTGATTTTCTTCATCTTATTATGTCATTTGTGGACTAAATAGGCTAAACTATGTCAAAAATGGACTAAACAGGCTAAATAAGAAGAAAAATACCGTTATCACGGAGGTGTGGGAATGGTCGGGGCTGCGCCAGTGGCAGACGGAGGTGAAGGACCGGTCGGGGTTCCGCCATTGGCAGAGACAGAAGGATTGGTCGATGCTTGTCGGGAGCCATGCTGCATCAAAGATCATTTCCAATAATGTCTCATTAGCATGTTGCAAACTGAAATGTGAATACTAGTAACTAACGACCATTCAAATCAAACTCACCATGGTCGCCGGAGCAATTTGGGGCATCGGCGGAGGGGGCTGACCGTTCTTCTCGCACATGGTCTGCACATTTGGTTCTCACGAGTCAGTCATATTAGTTAGTCATGCGAACATTACGTGCATGATTGGGCTAATATGCACGAGAAACGTACCACGATGAGCTCGTATAGGGCCCGGTTGGACACCTCGTTCCGGTTCCTCTCCTCCTCCAACAGCTTAGCCGTCCTCTCCTCTACCTCCCTCTCCCTCTCCGCCGCCTCCCTTTTTGCCTGCTCCAAAAGCGCCTGGGTGTTCAATCTCTCTTTCTCAACCATGGCCTGCAACACACCACTCCTCGTTAGCATTGTAATCATCGACAGACGCACACACAATGTAATGGAGGAAAGGTGAGAGAGTCTGTATAACTAACCGCCATGGCGAGCTCCGCGGGCCGTGCACGAGGCGTTATCTCAGGATCAGAGCTACTCTGGCGCTTCTTGATTTGCGGGAGAGTCCTAGGACAACGTATCAGTCCATCACCAATGGCTATGGAGCCATGGGACCTCCCGCTACCAGATATCATCACCATCTCTGTATGAAAAGGATCCTGGCTGGGGTTAAAGTCCTCCCCTTTCCTCGCCTTCCCCTCGTCTCTGTACTTCACGAGCTTGTGGTGGGAGGAGATGTTGGTGAAGCTCTCTGGATGATCTAGGTCAGACTCCATATGGCTTGGCCTTCTTGTACGGGGCAGTATGGGCCATGCCATAGAGGTCGAACGGATTTGGCACAGGCTTCTTGTTGTGGTGCGCCTGAGAGAGAGGAACAAAATATTAGTTAAGGGCTCAAGCTAGCATGAAGAATGATATTGCTATGTAAATAGGTCATTTTGGAGCTAAGTAAGGTTATTATGTCATTTTTGAGGAAAATAAGCTAAGTTTAGGTTATTATGTCATTTTAGAGCTAATTATGTCATGAATGAACTAGCTAAGATTAGTTTAGGTCGTTATTGAGCTATCGAAGGTAGTTATGCCATTTTTAACTAACTAAAGCATATTAAGTCATTTTATAGAGCTATCTAAGGTTATTATGTCATTTTAGAGCTAATATGTCATAAATGAACTAGCTAAGATTAGTTTAGGTCATTATTTAGCTATCCTAGGTAGTTATGCCATTTTTTAACTAACTAAAGCATATTTAGTTATTTTATAGAGCTATCTAAGGTTATTATGTCATTTTAGAGCTAATTATGTCATAAATGAACTATCCAAGGTAGTTATGCCATTTTTTAACTAACTAAGCATATTAAGTCATTTTGGAAAGAATAAATGCTAGCATGAAGAATGAAATTGCATGAATCATGTAGCGAACCACATACCCAGTTCTCCCAGTACTCAAACAGGTTGGAGCTCCCTTGATGGTGTGGCTCACCTTCCATTTTGTCGCGCTTATCCTTGGCCGTATGGTGTTCAACTAGCCATTGGGGAGAGCACCACGCATCCACCAACGCCTCCCAACAGTCCATCTTGTCCACACACCATCTCGGGGGCACCTAAGTTAGTAAAGGGAAATTTCAGCGCTACGCCTACGAATCAAATCAAGAAAACTAAATTCAATGCCTTAAGAATAGGTAATTACCTGCATGTACTTCTCCTTACTCAGAAACTTGCCGCGACACTTCTTCTTGGCCCTCCTAATACCCTGCGATGCGTACTAGTCTTGAACGGCCTGCACACGAGCCTCGTGCCGTAAGTTCTGAAGTAGGCGCTTGCACTCGGTTTCGACAACCATAGACGCGACCTCCTGCTCTCCCTCGGAAACCCTGTAGAAGGTCTGCAATCAAAAAAGACAACACTGATTAGTACATCACTAGGTAGTGTTGATTTTTAATTCTGTAAAGGAGAAATTACCCAAAACCGACGGAACACAATGTCGGCCACCGTCTCGCAGAAGACACCGGCGACCATCTCCTCCGGCGGGGCCGAGGCAACCGAGTACAGCTCCCAGCTCAGTGCTAGCTGTGGAACCTGACCCTCACCGGGCAACATGACCCACCCAGGGAAGTGCTGCCGGCAAAGCACACCAAGGACCTGGTTGGGCCTGCGGACACCACGGGTGTGTACCCAGCCCCTGCAGTATGACAAGGCCAACGCATTAGATATTAATTTGAAGGAACATGAAGGCAAAAGGTTAAAAAATAGTAAATGCACTTACTTCAACCCTTTAGGCGCAATCAACCACCTCTGGTCGGGGGTCGTCGGCACGGGCGGGAGCTTTGTACAACCACGCTCGTAGACCTTCTTGCCCTTCTCAACCAGTTCGTCGTCGCTGTAGCTATCATCAGAAAAGGTGTCCTCGCTACCATTAGTAGGGCCACTAGCCTCCGGAGTCTTGTGGGAAGAAGACTCCGGGATCGGAGTCTTCTGGGACGAAGACTCTGGGACCAGACTCACGTGGGGCGAAGGATCGGCGACCTCAGGCTCATGGACCGGAGTCCGAGACGGGTCCACATCAGACGGAGCAGTCCTGTGGTCGGGTGAATCGGCTGGGGGTGGCGGTGAGGAAGGCGTAGCAACCTTCCTACCTCTCCCGCTGCCACGTCCACCTCTAGCAGCCTTCTTCGTCCTCCCCCGACCTCTCCCAGCCGAAGAAGAAGTGCTCGCCGCTGCTGTCTGCATACTGTCTAGCAGCACTCTTTGGAGTGGCTGGGGTGGAATAATGGAACCACCCCTCCCACTAGCGCTCGTAGGAGGCTCAGGGTGCTCTGGACCCTTGCCCACCATCCATTCAACACCTGCAATGAAAAAAAGTAAATGAAATTAGTACAACATAAAAAATTTGAATACCTGACATGAATAATATGTATATAATTTAAGTGTATCATCATCATGAACATAATAAAAAATTGAATACCTCACATTACTAATATTACTGTGAATCGTCTATATATGCTTCGGGATCATTAAATGCATCATCATCATCACTATTAGTGACGTGCTCTTCATCATCGTCAATAAATGCATCAACATGTGGAAGGCCTCCATTACGTAATCGTTCAAGCATTGACAGGTCATCTGCAGCAGTAACTTTTTCTTGTTCCGGCTCTTCTTATTCCGGCTCAGGGGTGAAGTCGGATTCACTATCGTTGTCTACTTCAATGTTCTAGGGTGGAGTAGAGCGGTTCATGAAACGTTTTTTGGAAAGACATGTTTCTTGGAAGAATTCTCCTTCGTCATATGTGTCTTGGTTAATGTGAGGTTCATAATCCTCTTCATTGGGGGGAGGTGGTCTAACACGTGGCGGCACTTCATAAACGACATCCCAACCACTGAGATTTGGATCACTTTGACAGGCCCACGGTAGATAGAAAACTTGGGTTGCCTGTTGAGCCGTAATATAGACATCGGGAACATCCAAATGGGTGCTTTGTTTGATTTCAACTAGCCCTATATGTTCATGAGTCCTTCTAGTCTCCCTCGGCTGGAACCAATAACATCTGAAGACTACGACGTTTGGTGGGTTTTCACAATAGAATTGAAGTTCATAAATTGCTTCAACTCTTCCATAATACTCGATATCTCCTTCGCCGTTAGAGACACAACAATTTATAGACTTTCGGTCAACCATTGATAGCTCTTTGCCATAGGTACGAAAGCGATACCCGTTGATGTCGTATTTGTCAAATGAAAGGACCTTATAGTCAAAACCATTAGCTACTTGTCTTAATTCGGCATCCATAATCTCTGAATTAGCCTACATGTTTAATACGAAAGGATTGTTGCATTAGTCGCAAATTAGACAAAGAAATGGAATGGTCTAATGGAAATTATCGTTTTTTGAACCAAGAGATGAAACCGGGATATTCGCCTCCTTGCTTTGCCAGAAGCTCATACTCTTCGACGGAATCCTTTTGGATCACCGCTCCGTACGAGAATAATGGCGACGTATCGACTGCATCAAATATCCAGGAATAAGAGCAGTTCAAAGGAATTAGAAGTTGCGAAACAATGTACCGAGATCTTACTAGATGTACGGCCGCACTTCTGTTAGGTTGTTGAAGAGATACAGCGAAATGGTCCGCCATTCTTCAACATCCAACGATACTGGTTTCCAACCACTGGCTGGTGCGAGATTCCCTTTGAATAGGCTGAGGTTGGATCAACCCTTTTTAGGGTCGTCAGCATTGTACCGAGGCTTCGGATTATGCAAATGATGATATTTGGCTTCGTAGTGTGCTGTCACGAAGTTTACCGCCTCCTCAGTGATGAATGCCTCAGCCATCGATGCCTCACATCTACGTTTATTTTTACATTTTGCTCGAAGCGTCTTCTGCATCCTCTCAGTTGAGTAGCACCAACGATTTTGCACGGGCCCCCCAATCGTTCCTCGGTCGGGAGATGCAAAATCAAGTGTTGCATTGGATTAAAGAAGCTTGGCGGAAAGATTATCTCTAACTTGCAGATCAACTCCGGCGCCAACTGTTCCATTTCTTCTAGGAGGCCAGGCGATAGTTCTTTCGCACAAAGAACACGGAAGAAATAGCTCGGCTCTGCCAGTACTAGCCATTCATCCTTAGGGATGAAGCCACGCAACATCACCGGCATTATCTGCTCAATCCATATGTGCCAATCATGACTTTTTAGACCAAATATTTTCAATTTGTCAAGACTCGCTCCCCTCTTTAGATTTGCTGCATACCCATCGGGGAACATCAACTGCATTTTTACCCACAAAATAATTTCCTTCATAGCTGGCCTTCCAAGATTGAACCATGCCTTTGGCTTCGTCCAATTCCGCTTTCCTTTCGGTTCTTGCATGTTTTGTAACGGTCTATCACATAGCTCCTCTTGATCGACTCTAGACTTAGTACTATCCTTTGATTTCCCCTCTATGACGAACAATGTACCAAAAATGGCTTCGGCGATATTCTTTTCGGTGTGCATCACGTCGATGTTGTGTGGGTAAAGGAGGTCTTTGAAGTAAGGCAGATCCCACAAGCATGTCTTGTGAGTCCAGGCGTGTTCCTTATTATACCCCTTGAAATACCCTGGACGCTTTGGATCTGGCTCGAGAGCGTTTAACTGATCTAGGGTCTGTTGGCCTGTTAACGCAGGTGGTGCAGAGTGTTTGACAACTCTACCTTTGATGAAGTTCTTCTTGTCTTTCCTGAACTTATGGCGAGGATCTAGAAATGGTATATGCAAGTCGAAGCAAGTATACTTGTGCCCTACCGTCAGCCAACGAAACTCAAGAGCTCCCTTGCATGTGGGGCATGGGAACCTTCCATGCACACACCAGCCAACGAATAGCGCATACGCCGGCAAGTCATGCGTCGAGTACATGTACCAGACACGCATTATGAAGTTCTATTTGCTAAAGGTGTCGTATGTCTTGAACCCATTATCCCAAGCTTCTTGTAATTCTACCTTAAGCGGCTGCATGTACACATTCATATTCTTCCCTGGATAGTTGGGCCCTGTAATTATCAACGTTAGGAAAATGTTCTTTCTTTGCATAATCTGCCCCGGGGGGGGGATTGAGTGGAATGACAAACACGGGCAAACAACTGTATGGGGCTGCCGCCTGACCAAACACTGAACCCATCCCTGTTGATGGCGACTCGAGGATGACTTGGATCTGCCGTTTTTTTTCTTATGTAATGCATCAAAGCGCTTCCACGCTTCACCATCCTATGTGTGCACCATCATCACATTCCCATCTGCATCTAGTTCGGTTCTTTTGCCCGTTTTGTGCCATGTCATATGTCTGGCCGTCTCTTCGACCATGAAAAGACGTTGAAGTCTTGGTACGATTGGCATATACTGAAGAACATTAACGGGTATTTTGGTCTACGTCTTCTCACCCATACCGTTGTCTACCACAACATACCTAGAAGAATTGCAAATGGGACAATAGTTCAAGTCCTCATACTGAAGCCTAAATAAGACACATCCTTTCTCATAGGCATGTATCTTCTCATAGGGAATCTTAAGAGCACGGAGAATTTTGTCTGACTGGTACAGGTTTGGAGGTAGCACATGGCCTTTGGGTAGAAATCGTCTGAATACTGTCATCATTGCGTCGTAGCATTCTCTGCCCAAGTTGAATTGAGCCTTCAAAGCCATTATTTGTGAGATGGCATCCAGCTGACAAAGCTCAGTGTGCTCATGGAGAGGACGCTTTGAGGACTCCAACATTTCAGTGAAGGCCTTTGCAGATTCCTCCATCTCCTCGTCCGAGTCCCGAGCATCGTCAAAGTCTTGCACCATGTCTGCTCTGGCACGTTGGCCAGACTCACCACGTAATGTCCAGACCGTGTAACCAGGCGTAAAACCAAACTTCTGCTAGTCTTTACTCAATTCAAGCTCGTCCCTCATTTTATAATTGTCGCACCGGGCACAGGGGCACCAGCTTAATTCCTGGCCATTTGCAAATGCGGCTCCAACAAACCCCTTGGTTTTTGTTAACCATTCCTTGGTCCAAACTTTCTGACTAGTGTAACCGGTGTACATCCATGCACGATCACTCATATTGACTTCCTACTGGACACACAAGAAATATATACATAATTAAGCAAACCATATCCATCAGTTAATGGAGTTTGTCAGTTTTATTACGTCCATGCAACCTACACACTAATAGGTAAAGATAGGTCCTAATCCCACCCGAGTATGTGTAGATTGGGTTCGTTTTCCCATGCTCTGCTCCGGATCCGAAGCAAAATTTCGGCAGCACCTCCCCGTTGTTCTCTTGATACACGTCTCGGCAATAAGCAGAGAGGATGTGTACCCGGAGAACAACAGGGAGGCACTGACGAAATTCTGCATCGGATCCGGAGCAGAGCATATGGGAAAACGAACCCAATCTACACATACTCGGGCTGTCCATGGATAACGTTGGACAATTCAAAAGAATCACGATTATAAATATGCAAATGCATGCATATTTATAGATGTAACCCTTTCGAATGGGACACGCATAGTGGTTACGCATACTGATGACTGACACCTATAGCTAGCAAGTTTCATCGGCACGAAGACCGGAACAGAGCAAATGAAGGGGGGAGGAGGAGATGTCATTTGTGCTCACCAACTAACACAGGGTCGGAGCTCGTCGAACGCACGGGGAGGTCATCGAACGCCACACCCTCGCAGCGACGAAACAACTGCACATTTAAATACACCCGATCAACACAAATATATATGATGTTTTGCATAACAAAATAAAAAATATACAACCTAACATATAATTCATAAATATATGACCTCGTCGGGGTCGGGGGTCGGGGTCGGGGTGTGGTTGTGGTGTCAGGGTGTCGGGGTCGATCGGGGTGTCAGGGTGTCGGGGTCGGGGTCGGGGTCGGGGTGTGCTGTCAGGGTGTCGGCAAAGAAAGGGCCGACGACAAAGAATCTGACCTAGCCACGCCATGCCCGGTGGGGCCCACCTGGCTCTTTGCCGTCTGCCTTCTAGCTCTTTGCCGTCTGCTGGCTGACGGCAAATAGCCTTTTTGCCATCTGCCCTTTCTTTGCCGTCAGCTGGCAGACGGCAAAGAGGAGGCAAACGGCAAAATGCAAGATTCCAGTAGTGATATTTAAATAACCAAGTCACAAATTTGATGTGGCACATGTGCATCGCAAATTAACTGGGCATTCCCAACCCCACGGAGGTTCATCTAGTACGAAGTAGTACTCTGCCCCCACCCACACACACACTTTAAGTCGATGGGAGGGGGCACTCACCAAGGCGTATTGTAAGACTGACCAAGAAGAATCACCACCTTGGTCGTATAACCTCTCTTGTTTGTTGGGTCAAAGTCATGCATTGACGTTCCACACGCGGCCCCACAAAATAGGCTAGCTTGTCGCCGATAACCACGCGAGGGAGTGCCTGAAGACAACCACTACGTGCATGTGGCCCAAACATATGTATGAAGTGTCATGTGGTGTTTGAATATACCCAATGCACAACTTTGATTCATGTGTATGCGAGCCCTCAAACTTAGGTCTCGAATCTCACCATGATCGACGTACGACTATACGGTAACGCGAACCAAGAGAAGAAGAATCCACCCTGGTAACCTCTCTCGTGTTGTTGGTTGAAGTGATCGAGACGTCCACGCGGGCCCATGAATATATAGGCCATCGATGATAACCAAGTGAGGGAGAGTGTCCGAAGACGACTTCATGTATGTGCCCCAAACATATGTATGGACATGCGTGATGCATGCATATATGTTTGAATACCAAAAGCACAAGATTTTGGTGTGGCGCATGCGTGCGTCGAAAAACGCACAGTCCCCACACAGATCTGGTTCATGATGCGTCACATGCTCCGTCCCCCCCCCCCACGACCACCACCATCACTTCGACCCGGTGGGAGGGATTCGTGCGTACACATGCGTGCGAAGTATAGTTGCATGTACCGAACCATATAAGACGAACCAAAATTTAATCCCGTCCTAATTATATGTCAAATTAACCTCTATCGCTGTCGGTCGAAGTGATTGACCAAGCGGGCGCATAGAGATGGACGAAGCATCTCGCCAATAATCCCATGAGTGAGTGCTAGAGGACAACCGCCATCGCTTGCTTGTGGGCCAAACACATATGTATGGAGATGTGTGGTTGTGATGTTTGAATACCTAATATATATGCAGAACATTGATGTGGCACCTACCTCGGAAACCTTTAAGTCCTCCACACACGAACCGAGGTTTATATGTTGCCCCCTCCCCTCTCGACGCGTAATATACACTCCTACGTACGTACCGTAACACAACTCGAAAATAATCCTCCTTGTTCGTCAAATTACCTTTCTCGTTGTGTCATATATTAGATGGACGATGACCTCGCGGGACCATGGAGAGAAGAGTCGCAAGCGAATGAGTGACAACCATATTCTGCACGTGGCCCAATGTGTTGGTGATGTTCTTAATACCCAATATGCACAACTTCTTTGCGGCACCTGCCTCGGACATCAAAAAGTCCCCACATGGAGCGAGATCGATTCATGACGTGTGTGTAGTATATATGTGCTGCCCTGACCCCTCCTCCCCTCTTGGACGCGTACTATATACTCCTACCGCAACACAACCCAAAAAGAAACCTCCTTGCTGGGTCAAAGTGATGGAGGACAACCTCACGGGCCCATGGATGGAAGCATCGCACGCGAGTGAGTGTCCTATATGATGCATAGTATTGTCCCCGGCCACCCTCTTCAACGCGTACTATATATATATATATATACTCCTACCGTAAGTATAACAAAAACCAAAAAATGACCATCCTTGTTGGTCAAATTAACCTCTCTCATCACATGTCATAGTGCTGGACGGTGACCTCGCGGGCCCACGCGAATGAGTGTCCTAGGACCACCGCGTGCATGTGGCCCAAAGATGCATGTCAAACTTTTTCTGCAGTGAACATGAGACCAAAGGTGTTTAGTGCTGAAAATTGAAAAAAATAGATAACATCTATTTGTTTTTTATACATTAATTGATTTCCCAGTTGATTTAAATGTGCAAAATCAAATTTGATCTACATGAGACCCATGATGGTGCATGAAAATGGATTGCAAAATCATATGTGTATGTGTCCCTGGGTGCATGTTTAGTCCCCATGCAAGAAATTTCTAACATCTAGAATCTTGATTTTAAAATCCAATAATTCCAAAACTAAGTTGAAATTCATGAAATTTATCGTGGTGTCATATGGACACCAATAGACTGTGGTATTTTTTTGTCAAATTTGAGACAAGTTTTGATATAATCTTCTTACATACATTAAATTATAAATAATTATCAACCAATATCGCAAACAAACTCTTTATTCGAACTGTGTGCGTTAGACCAACAATGTAAGTGTCGTGCTTCGGTTAAGCAATAAAGCGGCAGAATTAATCATCAAAAAGGAAAAATCAATATAAGACGTGCCGCGCACACGTCCCGTTTGCCGTAAGAGCATGTGTGAGTTAACGAGACGCATGCTAGCAGGAAGATCGGGAAGCCGAGGCATGCGCGTGTTCGCTACGCACTCACCGTGGGGCGTGCTAGTAGCTGTGTGAAATGACGATAGGCATGCCAGCAGTCCGCCGCACAGGCTCACCGGGAGGCGAGCCAGCCCTTTGACCGTCACCCACCTCGCTCCCACTGCTCCATATTAATGGCGCGCCCGCCTTGCTCCATGAAATGATGGTATAGGAATGCCAGAAGTCCATCGCGCAGGCTCACCGGGAAGCGACACAGCCTTTGACTGTCGCCCACCTCGCTCCCACTAGTCTGTATTAATGGCGCGCCTGAGCGACCGCACCCCCCATCCTCGCCACACACACAATCCTCTCTCTCCGCCCGCATCCTCGACGCTGCTCTTAGTACTCAAGGCCGGCACCCCCCATCCTCGCCACACACACAATCCTCTCTCTCCGCCCGCATCCTCGACACCGCTCTCAATCCTCAAAGCCGTCAGTGTATGAGGATGCTGTAGAAGCGCCCCATGATGAACTGCCATCCCCCTTAATGACGTGCCCGCTCTTTTTCAACCACGACTGAAGCACCTCGAGCTCATCGCCGTCGGCATCCCAAAGGATGACATGGAGCGCCTGCTCCGCGGCTGTACTGCACTTGAGTTTGTTCTTCTTCAGGCGATGAATTGGTCGAGTAGCTTCCACATCACCTCCAGGTCAACCTGGCAATCCGACCCATGGGCACGTGCGCCCATGGGCACCCGACCCGAATGGGTAGGGTATGGGTCGTCATGTTCGCCCATGGGCACGACCCATGGGCAACCTGATTAGTGGTGGGTAGGGCATGGGTGCAGGTCTACGCCCATGGATTACCCGATGGGCAACCCGATTAGCATGACATGTGGGCCATATAAACATATACACGTACATACAGTGGTCTAATTTTTGTGCACTAATTATTTTGTGTGAAGCGTCCATGTACTGTCAGCCCCAACCCAGGCATCACTCAGTGTTTGCAAAAGGCTATGGGCCGGTCAATACCAACAAATGGAACCAAGGCTATGGGTTTCTCGTTGGCAAAAGAGAAGCAGCCGGCCCCAACCTAGGCACCAAACAACCAGCTTCATGTTCGCTTCTTTCACATTTCAAGAATGCAGGCCCAACAAGATTTAGCAAGTGACCCATGCAATACACTCGTTGCTGGTGCAGGCACTGGTATAGTTTAGTACCACCACGCCCTGCTATGGGAAAGGAACCACCAACGAGCCTATAAAACACAACTGCTGCATGCTGCTTGCTTGTGTGGTTGGGATTAGACAGCACCAAATCCTGTTCGCAACAATAGGAATCGTTTACCAAGAGTTTTGGCAGAATATAAGTAAATTATATTGAAAATAGTACCTTGCGCCCAATGGGTAACCCATTGGGTGGGGTTACCCAATGGGTATGGGCGTGGGTCTGCTCCTATGCCCATGGGTAGGGTCGTGGGTGAAGGGATAGACCCATTTACTTATAGGGCATGGGTTTGGTAGAGGTTGACCCGACCAAACCCGACCCGACTGCCAGGTTGACCTCCAGGACTCTCCGGACTATTTATGTGTGTTTCTGTTGCTGCAACGAGAGATCACAAAAGGTGGACCACAATATGGCCATTGAGGACACACCTTCACTTGAGAGATTACTTGTAGTTGGTCAACAAGGTCCAACAAGAATCAATGTCATTTATGCGCCAAAATTGACAGTGGTGGGTTACTCGTCTGTCAAATACTACTACTATCAGGTACAACAGTCGCCTTCTACCTCTCCTTCATGATATCAACATTATTTCTAGTTTTGAAGATATATGTTCGTCTGTCATCCAGCAAAGCTTCACCTAGATTCTGCGCAGAGTGAAGGTCTTGGCACTAGAATCTGTCGGCCCCAACCTGGACCAAGTTTTGAGTTTCCTGAGATGCTTTCCGTGCCTGAAGAAGTTGTATATCGAGGTGATGTTCCTTCCCTGTTAAATGTTAAACATAAGGGAATTCAATTTTTTGCACCTTTTCCCAAGTTTACAATGACAATGTACTATGATTTCTGAAGGAATTTCGGAGGATTTTAGGACATACACCCCCACCCCATATTGGTTGCTTGATTCATATGGTTACAATCCATAAGCATTTCTCCTTTGGATTCATCTGTACTAGTTTTCTTAGGGAATTTTTCATCCAATCCAACCTCTTGTGAAGAAGGCTACATTTTTCTAGATTGTAATCAAATGCCCATGTAAATCATGTCAGATCGAAGATGGCATGTTGGTGCATTTTACAAATACTGCAAACTAAATAGGCATGTAGTAGTGTTCAAAACTGCATGTAGGCACTAACACGTTCTCTTCTTTTGCAGATAGTAATAGGCCCAGAGGTGGATAATGTTTATAACGACAATCACATCGAATGCCTGGATCTCCATCTCTCAAATATTACTTTGAACTCCTACCGAGGGACCTTACCGGAGATTACATTCGCCAGGTTCTTTCTTGCCGGAGCAAGGGTGCTGAAGGTACTGAGGTTGAACACGCATTTAATTAGGAAAGATGAATGGTTTGTTGATCAGAGCCGACAGCTACTACAGAATGGAAGATCCTCTAAAAAAGCTAAACTTCGTATTGGAAGAGCATATGACAGAATAATTGGAAGTCATTGTGTCAAACCCATACATGACTTGTTAGCGGCTGATCCCTTTGCAGAAATGACGAGGTTTGGAAAGCGGCCTTACTATTTTAATTTTTAGTTTAAACCTCTCTTATATCCATGTTCAGCTGATCAGCACGGGCATTTGCAGCTGAATGAGATGAATTTCATTTCTAATATCAGTTTGAACCTTGTAATCTTTGAATTTGGGCCTTGTAATGCTGGAATTGGAACCTTGCATTATTTATGGTATTTGTTATATAACGTAATTGGATGTTTAATTTGGTCTTGCAATCATGTCCTATTGCAAGTATATATATGTTGTTCTTCTGTACACAGAGCATAGATGTTCTGCATACAGAGCATATCACATCGCACACGGACCACACTAGGTAACCCGTCGGTGATGAACTCATCAACCGCAAACGGTTATATACCAGCAAGCCTTTGCTCACAACACTCACGGCTTATTCCATCACAAACAACTCGGATGGATCAACTGTATTCCATGTATCACACATGAAACTCTAATCTGATTCGTGCTTGATGTCTCCGACATCGCTTGCACAGTTCGTCTTATTTGCCACGTATCATTGTGCCAGCCTCTGCTCGCGTCCCTCGGCAAGCTCTGTTGGCCGTTAGGCGCTGCAGCGTGCTGTGCTTGCCGTTAGGCGCCGCTGCGCGCTCCGCTTGCGTCCGTCGGCGCGCTCCGCTTGTGGACATCTTTTCCTTGCGTGTTCAACTGCTATATGCATATATATGGTTGCTCGCCATTGAGGTGATCGTGGAGCACTCTGCTCGCGTACCTCACGCGCGCTTTGCCAGCGGTTGGACCTGCGCACGGTCACGTCGGGGGCCCCATGTGCATGCGGTTGCGCCGCGCACGTCACCATGCGATGGAGTTACATGCGGCACGATGGAGTCAGGCGCTGCAAATTTGAACAGCCATCCGGGCGTGCCGATATTCCAGGCCATCCGGCTTCCCATTTAATTCCCACGGCCATTATAACCTTAGTCCCTTCAACCTTTCGATCGCGCCCGACAACACAACAGGCACACCCACGACGACACATAGAGAGGGGATGTCTAGGGGCGCTCCAATGGAGTTCGGCGAGCATAAAGTGGAGACCCACGCGAGGGAGACGGATCTCTCGGTGGTGTACACCATCGACCCGGTCGTGGTGAACGACTACATCAACACCATTGAGAAGTTGCTTGCTCAAGACAAGTACAAGGCGGTTGGCATCGACCTCCCGTACACCGGCGGTCGTCCCAACATAGATCAGAAGGTTGTCGTCGCCCAGTTATGCATGCGCCATCATGTCCTCATCTACCACTACTGCATGGCCACAGAGCCTTGCGACCGTTTCGCCAGGTTTGTCAACAACACCGACTACAAGTTCGCTACGGTGGAAACCACGGACGATTTAAAAGCGCTCAGACTACAAGTGCGCTACGGTGGAAACCACGGATGATTTAAAAGCGCCCAGTGTTACTGGCTTGGCCTGTAAGAACCTTGTCGAAATCCGTGAGCACTACAGGGTCTGGGGCAGCACGAAGGACTCCCTAGTTGAACTTGCCCCGGCCATCATCGACCCATACTACAAAAAGATGAAGCAGGATGCCAAGAGAACACGTCATGTATCCTAGCACGAGGCCTGGATGTGGCAACTGGATGATCCTCACCTCGGGTTCACGGCCAAGAGCATGTACACATGCTACGAGATGCACAAGCGGATCGTTGACATGATGAAGTGCCTCATTACCGAAATCGATGAGGCCGGATCGAGCCACAAGCAGAGCAGTAGCGGCAAGCGTCACAAGAAGTAGATGATGACTAGATGATCGTTTATCCTACTTAATTATGAATGTAATATATAGTTGACTTTAGTGTGTGGAAATGTCATGTGTGTAGTAGCCACCTATGTAATTATGCATGTAATAGTTTACTTTGGTGTGTGGAAATGTCATGTGTGTAGTAGACACCTATGTAATGTAACGCCCACGATGCGGCTATATCTCCCACGTGTCGAGGCACGACTTAGAGGCATAACCGCATAGTGGTGTTGTCGCAAGAAGGGTCATCTTCACACAATCCCATGTAATGAATAAGAATGGGATAAAGAGTTGGCTTACAATCGCCACTTCACACAATACATAAATATCATCATACATCATCCAAAATACAATCATATAGACCGACTACGGTCAAAATCCAGATGAAAATAAGACAACCCCAAATGCTAGATCCCCGATCGTCCCAACTGGGCTCCACTACTGATCATCAGGAAAAGACACATAGTAACGACCACGTTCCTCGTCGAACTCCCACTTGAGATCGACGCCATCATCTGCACTGGCATCATCGGCACCTGCAACTGTTTGGAAGTATCTGTGAGTCACGGGGACTCAGCAATCTCACACCCGCGAGATCAAGACTATTTAAGCTATAGGACAAGGAGGTGCAAAGAGGTGGAGCTGCAGCGGCAAAAGCATATATGGTGGCTAACTTGCGCAAAAGAGAGCGAGAAGAGAAGCAATGGAGCGGACGTCATCTAGCAATGACCAAGAAGAGGTCCTGAACACCTACTTACGTCATACATAACACAGACCGTGTTCACTTCCCGGGCTCCGCCGAGAAGAGACCATCACGGCTACACACGCACTTGGTGAATTTTAATTGGGTCAAGTGACAAGTTATCTACAACCGGACATTAACAAATTCCCATCTGCCTCGTAACCGCGGGCACGGCTTTCGAAAGATAATACCCTGCAGGGGTGTCCCAACTTAGCCCATCATAAGCTCTCACGGTCAACGAAGGATAAACCTTCTCCCGGAAAGACCCGATCAGTCTCGGAATCCCGGTTTACAAGACATCTCGACAATGGTAAAACAAGACCAGCAAAGCCGCCCGAATGTGCCGACAAATCCCGATAGGAGCTGCACATATCTCGTTCTCAGGGCACACCAGATGAACACTACGTACAGCTAAAACCAATCCTCGAGTTTCCCCAAGGTGGCGCTGCAAGTGGCTCTAGTTTGGACCAGCACTCAGAGGAACACTGGCCCGGGGATTTAAAATAAAGATGACCCTCGGGCTCTAGAAAACCCGGGGGAAAAAGGTATAGGTCGCAAATGGTAAAACCAAAGTTGGGCCTTGCTGGAGGAGTTTTATTCAAGGCGAACTGTCAAGGGGGTCCCATAAATCACCCGACCGCGTAAGGAACGCAAACTCAAGGAACATAATCCCGGTATAACAGTAACTAGGGCGGCAAGAGTGGAACAAAACACCAGGCATAAGGCCGAGCCTTCCACCCTTTACCAAAATATATAGATGCATTAATTAAATAAGAGATATTGTGATATCCCAACATATCCATGTTCCGACATGGATCAAACTTCAACTTCACCTGCAACTAGCAACTCTATAAGAGGGGCGGAGCAAAAGCGGTAACATAGCCAAACAACGGTTTGTTAGGAAAGGATGGTTAGGGCTGACAAGGCTAAAATAGGAGACATGATATAGCAAGTGATAGGTAGCGAGCATGGCAATAGAGCGAACAACTAGCATAGCAAAGATAGAAGTGATTTCGAGGGGTGGTCATCTTGCCTGCAAGATTCTCAGAGTTGTCGAAAGCTTGATCCTCGTAAGCGTACTCGACAGGTTCCTCGTTCACGAACTCGTCTCCCGGCTCTACCCAAGACAAGAACACAAACAAACGGAACCACAATCAACAACGAGAAATGCACAAGCAACATGATGCAAAACATATATGATATGCAAGATATGATATGCGATGCGTATGCGTGCTCCGGAAGGAAAATGATGAACATGGCAGTAACTTGACAAACCAAGCATGCCACTGGAAAGATGAGATGATTTCGGTCGAAATCGATATAAAGATCACCGGAATCGGATGCACGGTTTGCAAATGGCAAGCAAAACAAGAATGACACTAATCTGCGATAAACAGCAAGATAGCACTTAAAATGTAACAAGTAACAATGCTACAGCAACCCAACATAGCAACAAAGCACCCGGTAGTAATCTACAGGAGATGCTTGACAAAAGATGAACACTGAGCTACGGCTAGTTCACAACATATCAAGCTCAGACAAGCACGGCAAAAAAGCAAAAGATTACAGGTTCACAGAAATGTAGTGTTCAGAGCACGAAATCAACATGCTACAGGAACTTAACATAGCAAAACAAGGCATGGTAGTGTTCTACTAAAAGCACATGACAAAAGTCTCTTACTGACCATAAGCCAAAAAGGACCATAAGATATGATGGCAAGCATGTAAACATAGCAAGTTTCGTTATCAGGTTTCAGACTTAGCAGAAAACAGAGCATGGCAGAAATATTAATATGTAGGCCTTTTGTGAGCTTGATGCACTCACTACAAAGCAATTCATGACAACCCAAGCATACCTACAGCAATATGGCATGTTTATGAAGCTATCCATTGCAAGAACAATTTCATAGCATGTATGGATCAACTACAATAAGCTTGGAAAAAATGCATATCAGGTTAAGAATCTGCCAGAAATATTTTATAGCAAAAGTAGAGCAAGATTGAGTCATGCTATGGCACTCTAAAATTGCAAACCATCACTGGAATGGATCAATTACAACTATAGCTACAAAACATCATTACTGAACATCTCCAAAATATGCATGGATCTCTCTGTAGCATCAAGTTTACATGGCAACAAAGTTACAGCAGACGAGGACTTAGAGAAATCACTAAGTCCCTGAAATCAGAATTATTACGGGGCCTACTTTGCATGCTTGTGCTAGTCACCATAGAGATCAAAAAAATACATGGACTATACCACTGGAAAGATGGTATGGCATACTTCAAAACACATGTAGGGCTCATGCTCAAAAAATGCACAGATTAAATGACACAAAAATGACAAATCTCCAAGTTCTGATAAGAACCAGAGATTAACAGCAGCTAGCCCTCTTCCAACGGAGATTTGGGCATCAAGATGACCTCTAATGAACATGGTGCAATTGAACAAAATGAAGAGCATCACGAGACGAACAATTTGATAGATTACACGCGCGAATCGGAGCTATATACACAGAGTTATAGCATCGGGAACAGGAGCACTTGCTGAGAATTTCCAGGACTTGAAAAAATTAGAGGTCGCGAGAAAGTCAACAGGGCTCACAGATCTGGATCGAGCCCGAGCTCCAGGAGCTCGTCGCTTGCGGGAGAGAAGGAGCCAGCGGTGGCGGCCGACGCCGGAGGAGGAGGGGACCCGGGGGCGGCGGCGGCGGGCCTGCGGGCGGCGGCGGCGGGGCCGGAGGCGGCGGCGGCGGGGCAGGCGCGGAGGCGGGCGCGCGCGGGGCGGAGGAGGCGGCGGCGGGCTCGGGCGGGCCTGCTGCGGGCTTCGCGGGCCGGCGGCGGGGCGGTTGGACGTCGTCCGGCGCGGACGGACGCGTCCGGCGGCGCGGTGGGAAAAACTCTAGGGTTCGTCTGTGATTTCGTTTTTCGGGATGCCCACATATAAATAGGTAGAGGGAGCTAGGAGGTTCCAAATGAGGTGCGGTTTTCGCCCACACGATCGTGACCGAACGACCTAGAGCATGGCAAAGAGTTTGGTTGGTTTTGGGCTGGTTTTGGAGGGGGTTTTTGCTGGACACTCAAATGGACTTTGCGGATGCCCGGTTAACCGTTGGAGTACCAAACGATCTCCGAATGGAACGAAACTTGACCGGTAGTCTCCGGGTGGTATATTAAGACCACTTGACAAGCCTCGGTCCATTCCGAGAAAGTTTGACACACGCACACGAAAGAAAACTAGAGGGGTGCACCGGAGGAGACAGGAGCGCCGGATTGGAAAACGGTCAACGGGGAAAATGCTCGGATGCATGAGACGAACACGTATGCGAATGCAATGCACATGATGACATGATATGAAAATGCATGACATGACAAAATACAAAACGGAAGACAAAACCCGACAACGGAGGGAAAACATATCACATAGCCGGAAATGGCAAGAGTCGGAGTTACAAATATGGCAAGTTACATGCGGGGTGTTACAACACTCCACCACTACGAGAGGATCTCGTCCCGAGATATAGGACTGAAAGAACTCCGGATATTCGGAACGGAGATGGTCCTCGCGTTCCCAGGTGGCTTCCCGGTCGGAATGGTGCGGCCACTTCACTTTCAGGAATTTGATAGACTTGTTGCGAGTCTTACGCTCAGTTTCTTCAAGAAGAGCAACTGGGTGCTCATGATAAGACAAATCTTCTTGGAGGTCAATCTTTTCGAAGTCGATAGTGCGCTCAGGCGTCTTGAAGCACTTGCGGAGCTGTGACACGTGGAACACATCGTGCACGTTCGCGAAGTTGGGAGGAAGCTCAAGTTGATAGGCGAGGTCGCCTCTTTTACCAATGATCTTGAAAGGACCCACGTATCTAGGGGCAAGCTTCCCTTTGATACCGAAGCGACGAGTGCCTTTCATTGGAGAGACGCGGAGGTAGACATGGTCTCCGATCTCGAAAGCCAAATCACGATGCTTACTATCATAGTAGCTCTTCTGACGCGATTGCGCGGCTTTGAGATTATCATGGATGACTTTACACATTTCTTCAGCTTCAGTGATTAAGTCATTGCCAAGAAGTTGGCGTTCACCAGTCTCTGACCAATTGAGAGGAGTACGACACTTTCTGCCATAGAGAATCTCGAATGGGGCCTTGCCCGAACTCGCTTGGAAGCTGTTGTTGTAGGAGAATTCAGCATAAGGAAGACAATCTTCCCATTTCATGCCAAAGGAAATGACACAAGCCCTGAGCATATCTTCAAGAATTTGATTAACTCGCTCGACTTGGCCACTAGTTTGAGGATGGAAAGCTGTGCTGAAGCGAATGTTTGTGCCCATGGCCTTCTGGAAGGAGTCCCAGAACTTAGAGGTGAAGATGCTTCCATGATCAGAAGAAATCAATTGTGGAATGCCGTGCAAGGAGACAATTCTGGAGGTGTAGAGCTCTGCCAGCTGAGGTGCTGTGATGGATTCTTTGATTGGAAGGAAATGAGCCACTTTAGAAAGCTTGTCAATGACAACGAAGATAGCGTCATTTCCGCGCTTGGACTTGGGAAATCCAGTCACGAAGTCCATTTCGATATGATCAAACTTCCATTCCGGAATAGCAAGAGGTTGGAGGAGACTAGCTGGTCGTTGGTGTTCTGCTTTCACTCTTCGACAGACATCACATTCATTCACGAATTGAGCAATTTCTCGCTTCATTCGAGTCCACCAATACGACTGCTTGAGGTCATGATACATCTTCGTACTTCCAGGATGAATGGAAAGGAGAGAATTATGCGCTTCGTTCATTATGACTTTCCTTAGATCACCTTTCGGAACCACAATTCGGTCCTCGAAGAACAAAGTGTCTCTGTCATCAATGCGATAGCACTTGTATTTGGAAAGACCCTTGTCGATACCACGTTTCACCTTCTTCACCATGGCATCGAGGAGTTGTGCCTCATGAATTTGATCTTCCAAAGTAGGAGAGACTATGAGGTTGGCAAGAAAGCCTTGAGGAACAACTTGGAGATTCAGCTTGCTGAAAGCTTCACAAAGATCCGGTTGGAAAGGCTTGAGAATTAAGCTGTTGCAATAAGCTTTCCTGCTTAAAGCATCTGCAATGACATTTGCTTTGCCTGGAGTATATTCAATACTCGGATTGTACTCTTGAATCATTTCGACCCATCGAGTCTGTCTGAGGTTGAGGTTGGGCTGAGTGAAGATATACTTGAGACTCTTGTGATCAGTGAAAATGTCCACTTGTCTTCCCAACAAGAGATGTCTCCACGTAATCAATGCATGGACAACTGCCGCCAACTCAAGATCGTGAGTGGGGTAGTTCTTCTCGTTGGGCTTCAACTGCCGAGAGGTATAGGCCACAACTTTCTTCTCTTGCATTAACACCGCACCGAGACCTTGGAGAGAAGCATCACAGAAAACTTCATACGGCTTGGATTCATCAGGAGGAGTCAAGACAGGAGCTGTGACTAGTTTCTGTTTGAGAGTTTTGAAAGCGACGTCACACTCAGGAGACCAGACATACTTCACATGCTTCTGTAGGAGGTTGGAAAGAGGCTTTGCGATCTTGGAAAAATTCTCAACGAATCTTCGGCAATAGCTTGCAAGACCCAGAAAACTGCGAAGCTGTTTGACATTTTGAGGAGGTTCCCAATCCAGAACTGCGGACACCTTCTCAGGGTTAACAGCGATGCCTTTGGCAGAGATGATGTGACCAAGGAAAAGAACTTCATCGAGCCAAAACTCACATTTGGAGAACTTCGCATAGAATTGATACTCTCTGAGCTTGTCGAGCACCAATCGCAAATGTTTGGCATGATCCTGCTTGTTCTTGGAGAAGACCAAGATATCATCGAGATACACCAGAACGAATTCATTGGTATAGGGGTTGAAGATGAAATTCATCATCCGAGAGAACACCGGAGGAGCATTGACAAGGCCAAAAGACACGACAGTATATTCATAAGAACCAAAGCTTGTTCTGAATGCTGTCTTGGGAATATCTTCTTCACGAATGCGAATCTGATGATAACCCATACGAAGGTCAAGCTTCGAGAATACTTTAGCGCCTTTGAATTGCTCAAATAGCTCATTGATGTTGGGAAGTGGATACTTGTTCTTGATTGTTTTCTTGTTCAATGGACGGTAGTCGACACAAAGTCGGTCCGTGCCATCCTTCTTCTTGACAAAAAGAACACCACAACCCCATGGAGAAGAACTCGGTCTGATCAAACCTAGACGTTCTTGTTCATCGAGCTGCTTCTTCAATTCCTTCAGCTCGTTTGGTCCAAGCTTGTATGGACGCTTGCAAACGGGTACAGTACCAGGCTCTAGTTCGATAACGGACTCAACTGGCCGGTGTGGAGGCATACCCGGAAGCTCTTCTGGAAAGACATCTTGATACTCGCAAACGACTGGAATTTGAGAGATGGCATCCAATTCGCCCTTCTCATTGAGAGAGAAAAATCGAATGGTTTCATCACGAGCGGCAAAAACAATCACATCCTCAGACGAGTGTGTCAATTGAATTTCTCTGGCAGCACAATCAAGTTGAGCCTTGTGCTTAGAAAGCCAGTCCATCCCGAGAATAAGATCAATATCCGAGTCACCAAGAACAATTGGAGAAGACTGAAATTTGTAGTCGCCTATCTTGATGGAAACATCCGGGACACAATTATTAGAAGTCATTTGCTTGCCCGGAGACACAATCTTCAACGGGATAGGGATCTTTTCCGTCACAAATTCATGCTTGGCAACAAAAGGTCTTGAAATGAAAGAAAGAGATGCACCAGTATCAAAAAGAACTTTTGCAGGAATATCATTAATAGGAAGATTACCCATTAACACGTCAGTAGATTCCTCCGCTTGAGCTGCATTCATCATGTTCACCTTTGCAAACTTTGGATTATGCTTGACCACTGCATTGCTGGAAGATCTGACAGGAGGAGGAGGAGGAAGACGCCTCTGGTTGAAGCACTTGTTAGCATAGTGACCTTTCTGCTGACATTTGTTGCAAGTCACCTCTGAGAGTGGACGGTGATAAGGACCATTGGACTTTGGAGCTTGATTCTGAGACTTGTTCTGATAACCAGAGTTGGAAGAGTTTGAAGAACCATGGCCACCTTTGTTCTTCTGCTGGTAAAGCTGACGAAACGGAGGAGGAGGAGGCAACCAGAACTTCTGTTGCTTAGCTGTCACAAGTGAGGAAGAAGAAGACTGAACTGCATCTCTGACTCTATTCTTAGAAGCCTCACACTTGAGCTGAGCAGCCTCTTGCTTCAGTGCCATATTGTAGAATTGATCAAAGTGAGTAGGCTCAACAAGAACAAGAGCTAACTGCAGATCCTCTTTAAGTCCACCTCTGAAGTGATAGATCATGCTCTTCTCATCAGGAACGTCTTGTTTAGCGAAGCGAGCAAGTTTCTGAAACTGAATGTTGTATTGATACACAGACATGTTTCCTTGCTTGAGATTGCGGAACTCCTCACGCTTGCTCTCAACAACACTTTGTGGAATGTGGTGCGCTTTGAAGTCCCGACAGAAGTCAGTCCAAGTAATCACACGACCTCCTCTGGAATCTTTGTATTGCTGAAACCAATCAGCAGCTTGGTCCTTGAGCTGGAAAGAAGCGAACTTGACAAAGTCCTCAGGCCTGACATTGCTACATTCAAAATGCTTGTTGATGTCCACGAGCCAATCATCGGCATCCGTGGCCTCGGCACAGTAGCTGAAAGACTTGGGCTGATTTGCGAGAAACTGGTTGAGAGTGGCAAAGTGAAACTGATTGTTGCCTTGACCTTGATTGCCTTGGTTGCCTTGCCCTTGAGTACGTTCTTGCAAGAGTTGCAGAATCATCTGAGCATTGGCGTTGGTGGCTGCCATGATTGCTTGCCATGCCTCCGGAGGTGGAGGTGGTGGCAGAGGGTTCGCTTGACTCCCTTCATTGCGATCCGGATTCTGACGCGTTGGCGGAGCCATCCTGAAGAGGGTGACATCCGTTAGCATCTTGATAGACAAGAGATAAGTAGAATCAACGGATAGAAATTGCAACAAATAGTCTTCACAATAAGCATTCGCACGAAGATGAACGAATGAACTCCGTAGTAAATCATCACACTTCCATAAGTTGAGAAGCCACTTGAAAAAGATATGGAATGGACAAAGAATTCGAAGCAACTCGAGTACCACAATACAAAATAAAACAAAGTATTGGCTTGCAGAATAAGCCGGAACAAACATATGATAGATATTTCGTCCGAAGTTTTCGTGGTGGGGCCCACACGGGCTCAATCGTACAGCACCATCATGTACAAGGCTGTGCACATGACATACGAAGCGTCCCCGAGTCGGCAAAGCCATGGACTCTTTAAGACACAACGAGACCACTGTAAAATCAACCGTATACAGGCGGACCACTAGACGTCGAACCCCAATCTCATATCATGCGTCTGTCGGAAAGATATCCTAAGGCTACTTGAATTCCCACTTATAAACTCCCGAAACTTTCTGGTTATGCAAACTGGTGTAGGGGATACAGGGGACACAAATATATATCACCCAAACTAACAATCCCTAGATCCAGCTATATCCATCCGTCAACACATAACCAAGAAACCTTCGGAATCGTTTACCTCAACCTTCGAAAAACATCTGTTATACAAGTTATGGCAATACTCCCGAACTCCCGCCCCAGTACTGGGTGGCGTCGAGGTGATCTCACCACCAACTGCGTAAAAGAGATTTCGATGTCGGCGAAACTCAGGTATTCCAAAACTGCAACGATAAAATTGTGACGACAACACCTCGGAGCTCAACTCCCCGGGACACTGCCACAACCCCTAAATGACAGGAGGCACCAAGAACAATGTTCTCGTCACAAATCCATCGGAACGATTTCAAGATACCCGCGTGATCCTAATTTTTTTTTGTGAAATTGAGGAGAGAGTAGTCAAAACTCTACGTCAGGAGACCTCACCAGAGCGACGAAGGGACTGAGGAGTAAAAAGAATCCTACTCTCCGATATATATAATCCTAAGACTCAAAACATTTTAAATCTAGACTCAACAACGCCAGCGATTCGATCAAGCAGGGGGCTCCTAAGTCGGGGATGGCTCTGATTACCAACTTGTAACGCTCACGATGCGGCCATATCTCCCACGTGTCGAGGCACGACTTAGAGGCATAACCGCATAGTGGTGTTGTCGCAAGAAGGGTCATCTTCACACAATCCCATGTAATGAACAAGAATGGGATAAAGAGTTGGCTTACAATCGCCACTTCACACAATACATAAATATCATCATACATCATCCAAAATACAATCATATAGACCGACTACGGTCAAAATCCAGATGAAAATAAGACAACCCCAAATGCTAGATCCCCGATCGTCCCAACTGGGCTCCACTACTGATCATCAGGAAAAGACACATAGTAACGACCACGTTCCTCGTCGAACTCCCACTTGAGATCGACGCCATCATCTGCACTGGCATCGTCGGCACCTGCAACTGTTTGGAAGTATCTGTGAGTCACGGGGACTCAGCAATCTCACACCCGCGAGATCAAGACTATTTAAGCTTATAGGACAAGGAGGTGCAAAGAGGTGGAGCTGCAGCGGCAAAAGCATATATGGTGGCTAACTTGCGCAAAAGAGAGCGAGAAGAGAAGCAATGGAGCGGACGTCATCTAGCAATGACCAAGAAGAGGTCCTGAACACCTACTTACGTCATACATAACACAGACCGTGTTCACTTCCCGGGCTCCGCCGAGAAGAGACCATCACGGCTACACACGCACTTGGTGAATTTTAATTGGGTCAAGTGACAAGTTATCTACAACCGGACATTAACAAATTCCCATCTGCCTCATAACCGCGGGCACGGCTTTCGAAAGATAATACCCTGCAGGGGTGTCCCAACTTAGCCCATCATAAGCTCTCACGGTCAACGAAGGATAAACCTTCTCCCGGAAAGACCCGATCAGTCTCGGAATCCCGGTGTACAAGACATCTCGACAATGGTAAAACAAGACCAGCAAAGCCGCCCGAATGTGCCGACAAATCCCGATAGGAGCTGCACATATCTCGTTCTCAGGGCACACCGGATGAACACTACGTACAGCTAAAACCAATCCTCGAGTTTCCCCAAGGTGGCGCTGCAAGTGGCTCTAGTTTGGACCAGCACTCAGAGGAACACTGGCCCGGGGGTTTAAAATAAAGATGACCCTCGGGCTCTAGAAAACCCGGGGGAAAAAGGTATAGGTCGCAAATGGTAAAACCAAGGTTGGGCCTTGCTGGAGGAGTTTTATTCAAGGCGAACTGTCAAGGGGGTCCCATAAATCACCCGACCGCGTAAGGAACGCAAACTCAAGGAACATAATCCCGGTATAACAGTAACTAGGGCGGCAAGCGTGGAACAAAACACCAGTCATAAGGCCGAGCCTTCCACCCTTTACCAAAATATATAGATGCATTAATTAAATAAGAGATATTGTGATATCCCAACATATCCATGTTCCGACATGGAACAAACTTCAACTTCACCTGCAACTAGCAACGCTATAAGAGGGGCGGAGCAAAAGCGGTAACATAGCCAAACAACGGTTTGCTAGGAAAGGATGGTTAGGGCTGACAAGGCTAAAATAGGAGACATGATATAGCAAGTGATAGGTAGCGAGCATGGCAATAGAGCGAACAACTAGCATAGCAAAGATAGACGTGATTTCGAGGGGTGGTCATCTTGCCTGCAAGATTCTCAGAGTTGTCGAAAGCTTGATCCTCGTAAGCGTACTCGACAGGTTCCTCGTTCACGAACTCGTCTCCTGGCTCTACCCAAGACAAGAACACAAACAAACAGAACCACAATCAACAACGAGAAATGCACAAGCAACATGGTGCAAAACATATATGATATGCAAGATATGATATGCGATGCGTATGCGTGCTCCGGAAGGAAAATGATGAACATGGCAGTAACTTGACAAACCAAGCATGCCACTAGAAAGATGAGATGATTTCGGTCGAAATCGATATAAAGATCACCGGAATCGGATGCACGGTTTGCAAATGGCAAGCAAAACAAGAATGACACTAATCTGCGATAAACAGCAAGATAGCACTTAAAATGCAACAAGTAACAATGCTACAGCACCCCAACATAGCAACAAAGCACCCGGTAGTAATCTACAGGAGATTCTTGACAAAATATGAACACTGAGCTACGGCTAGTTCACAACATATCAAGCTCAAACAAGCATGGCAAAAGAGCAAAAGATTACAGGTTCACAGACTTGGTGAAAAACTGGACATGGCAGAAATCATCATCAGGTAGTAATGTTCAGAGCACGAAATCAACATGCTACAGGCACTTAACATAGCAAAACAAGGCATGGTAGTGTTCTACTAAAAGCACATGACAAAAGTCTCTTACTGACCATAAGCCAAAAAGGACCAGAAGATATGATGGCAAGCATGTAAGCATAGCAAGTTTCGTTATCAGGTTTCAGACTTGGCAGAAAACAGAGCATGGCAGAAATATTAATATGTAGGCCTCTTTGTGAGCTTGATGCACTCACTACAGAGCAATGCATGACAACCCAAGCATACCTACAGCAATATGGCATGTTTACGAAGCTATACATGGCAAGAAAAATTTGATAGCATGTATGGATCAACTACAATAAGCTTGGCAAAAATGCATATCAGGTTAAGAATCTGCCAGAAATATTTTATGGCAAAAGTAGAGCAAGATTGAGTCATGCTATGTCACTCTAAAATTGCAAAACATTGCATGAATGGAACAACTACAAATATAGCTACAAAACATCCTTACTTAACATCTCCAAAATATGCATGGATCTCTCTGTAGAATCAAGTTTACATAGCAACAAAGTTACAGCAGACGAGGACTTAGAGAAATCACTAAGTCCCTGAAATCAGAATTATTACGGGGCCTACTTTGCATGCTTGTGCTAGTCACCACAGAGATCAAAAAAATACATGGACTATACCACTGGAAATATGGCATGGCATACATCAAAACACATGTAGAGCTCATGCTCAAAAGATGCACAGATTAAATGATACAAAAATGACAAATCTCCAAGTTCTGATAAGAACCAGAGATTAACAGCAGCTAGCCCTCTTCCAACGGAGATTTGGGCATCAAGATGACCTCTAATGAACGTGGTGCAATTGAACAAAATGAAGAGCATCACGAGAAGAACAATTTGATATATTGCACGCGTGAATCGTAGCTATATGCACGGAGTTATAGCATCAGGAACAGGAGCACTTGCTGAGAATTTCCGGGACTTAGAAAAATTAGAGGTCGCGAGAAAGTCAACGGGGCTCACAGATCTGGATCGAGCCCGAGCTCCAGGAGCTCGTCGCCGGTGGGAGAGAAGGAGCCGGCGGTGGCGGCCGACGCCGGAGGAGGAGGGGACCCGGGGGCGGCGGTCGCCGGCGGGGCGGCGGCGGCGGCGGTGGAGTCGGCCGGCGGCGGGCGGCGGCGGCGGGGCCGGAGGCGGCGGCGGACTCGGGCGGGCCCGCTGCGGGCTTCGCGGGCCGGCGGCGGGGCGGTTGGACGTCGTCCGGCGCGGACGGACGCGTCCGGCGGCGCGGTGGGAAAAACTCTAGGGTTCGTCTGTGATTTCGTTTTTCGGGATGCCCACATATAAATAGGTAGAGGGAGTTAGGAGGCTCCAAATGAGGTGCGGTTTTCGCCCACACGATCGTGATCGAACGACCTAGAGCATGGCAGAGAGTTTGGTGGGTTTTGGGCTGGTTTTGGAGGGGGTTTTTGCTAGACACTCAAATGGACTTTGCGGATGCCCGGTTAACCGTTGGAGTACCAAACGATCTCCGAATGGAACGAAACTTGACCGGTATTCTCCGGGTGGTATATTAAGACCACTTGACAAGCCTCGGTCCATTTCGAGAAAGTTTGACACACGCACACGAAAGAAAACTAGAGGGGTGCACCGGAGGAGATAGGAGCGCCGGATTGGAAAACGGTCAACGGGGAAAATGCTCGGATGCATGAGACCAACACGTATGCGAATGCAATGCTCATGATGACATGATATGAAAATGCATGACATGACAAAATACAAAACGAAAGACAAAACCCGACAACGGAGGGAAAACATATCACATAGCCGGAAATGGCAAGAGTCGGAGTTACAAATATGGCAAGTTACATGCGGGGTGTTACATGTAATTATGCATGTAATAGTTTACTTTGGTGTGTGCAAAGGGCATGGTTGTAGTGGCCACCTATGTAAGTGGATGTTTAATTTGGTTATGCAACCATGTCCTTATAAGTGTGTGTGTGTATATATATATATATGTTGTTCTTTATGCAATCCCAACGCACAACACACACGTCTTATCAGCAGCAATCATCTGTGTTATTATCGGTCTTCGCACACATTTCTGATTACAGACCTGTTTGTTGCGTATCACACACATCTTGTTATATTGAATTCTGTTATCTTCGCTCAACGCAAACAGTTCATCCGAGTGAACTGTTTGCCGTCTATCGCACGTACCTTGATCTGGCTGACTGTTTCTTTTGTTCCGCCTAATCAGAAACAGTTCATCCGAGTGAACCGTATGCCGTATATCGCACACACCTTCATCTAGCTGCCAGTTTCTATTCTTCTGCCTCATCGCAAATAGTTCATTGAACTGAACCATATGCCCTGCATCGCACGCAACTAAAATCTGAACGTGTTTGATGCATCCTTCAACGCAAAGGTTTTGCATCTTTTTTGACGGGTTTTTTACATCACCGTTTGTGATTTTGCATCGCACACAGTTTCGTCGAAGGGTCTCTGATTGTAGTGTCGTGTTAGTAGCATCCTGCAGTAGTTGGGTTGTTGCGTATGGGATAAAGGGGACTTGATACTTTAATGCTATGGTTGGGTTTTACCTTAATGATCTTTAGTAGTTGCGGATGCTTGCTAGAGTTCCAATCATCAGTGCATATGGTCCAAGTAGAGAAAGTATGTTAGCTTATGCCTCTCCCTCATATGAAATTGCAATAATGATTACCAATCTTGTTAACAATTTCCTAGGACAATTAGCACCGATGTGCCAGTACATTTGATTGTGACCTGTTCAATTTTTGTACCTGAACTTTTTTTAGAAAGGGTTGTACGTCAACTTAATGTGCTAGCAGAACTTATTGCGTTGTCTATCTGTTTTCTTTGCACGTCATTCAAGATAGTTCCCTGTCATTGATAAAGATGATGAACCGTTATGTATGAGTTCGTTGGTTTCAACATAGCCCTACCCGTAGCGATCCACTGCTTCCACCCTGATTGTGCCGCCTGCGTGAAATTTTTGTATGCAAGTTCAGTGTGCTATGCTGTTCTATATGATTGTGTCAACTATATAAGTTTTTACTGTGCATCAGCAATGCATATGGCCGAAAGATGTATTTACGAGCATCGACCGATGGGTCTCTCTCTCTCACACACACACACGCACAAGTGGGACCCGTTGAATTATTTCTTCACTCGTGAAAGCTTTTACTTAGGTTCCACTGTACTCTAACTTTTTTCTTAAGTTATTAATTGAGCTCGGTGACTTCAAAAAGTTGTACAGAAGCCTTGTTTGGGCCTTTCGCCGTCGCTGAATGTGGGCTGAGTAGCCATGTAAAGTTGCACTGTACTATACAGGCCTTTTTTTAACATCAGCAATGCAACTGGGCCGACAGTTGTACACAATATCTGGGTCAACTTGTTATTCTCCGCCCGGCTGGGCTGCAACTCTTTCCTAGGAGGGATGCATTAGGCTTAACAAGAAAATGGGCTTTAAGAAATAATAAATGGGATGTAATTATAAAAACTGGGCAGTAAGTATAGAAAAATGCACCAAACACATAATTAGTTTAAAAAATATTATTATTGGATTTTGAAAATTTTAATTTCATTACTTGTTGCGCGCGCAAAATTTCGTTGGATTTTTACGTAATACAAATTTATTTTGAAATTATATTTAATCTGACTAGAAATTTCGGGATAAAAATATTTCGAATCCCATCAAAATGTGGGAAATTTTATTGAATTCTGTTTCGAGCGGTTGGTTGAAATTATTAATTGTTGTCCTAGCTAGAAAATGGGTTGTACTTTTAACAAACTGTAAATGGGCTGTAGTAAATTCCATTTGAATTCAAAAATGGGTTGTACAATCTTACAAATCGAAAATTGGGCTATATGTTCTATGCCACACAATTGTGGGCCTACTAAGTTGACGCGTACGCAAGGCTTTGTCAACTTATAGTCAACACACGGTTCTAGCAGCAGTGGCCGTTGGATGTCCATCTAATGGATGTCATGCTTCTTCTTCAATCTCGGATATTCTTGCTTCAGCCGCCCAAAAAATGATTCCTCCCCCTGACATCTGGAGCGCACCGTTTCGGAGGCTGACCTGTGGGCCTAGTAAGTTGACGCGTACCAAGGGCTTTGTCAACTTAGTCAATATAAACGATTCTAGCTGCAGTGACTGCACGATGTCCATCCAACGGCCGTCGTGCTTCTTCAACCTCTGGTCTTCTTGCTCCAGCCGCCCAAACCAGCGCCGGTCGTGCCGCCTGCTCCTACCTCTCGTGTCCCGCTGTGCTGCCACCGCTGGCCATGCCATCCCTCTATACTCACCCACACCTCCTGTTATTCTTTGGCGAGGGCAGCCTCACACCGCAGCCGAAGCAATCAACCCACGTACTCCCCTCCGCGTGGGCATCCCGCTGTTGCGTCTTCCCGGGCTATGCATCATTCCCTTCCTAGGCATCGCCGTCGTCTAATAACCCACAAGTATAGGGGATTGTTTGTAGCCTTCTTCGATAAATAAGAGTGTCAAATATTCCCTCAAGTTCTATCGACCACAGATACAACTCTACGCACACTTGATGTTTGCTTTACCTAAAACAAGTATGAAACTGTTTTGCAGGAATAAAACTACGAGTACTTTGCGAGAATAAAACTACAAACAAATTGCAAGGTAATAAAAGTGGATAGCTTTTGTCAACAAGAAAGTCATTTGTCCCTAGGCAATCGATAATAAGTATCGGTAATCATTCTTGTAATTCTATATGAGGGAGAGGCATGAGCTAACATACTTTCTCTACTTGGATCATATGCACTTATGCTTGGAACTCTAGCAAGCATCCGCAACTACTAAAGATCATTAAGGTCGTGAAACCCAACCATAGCATTAAGTATCAAGTCCTCTTTATCCCATACGCAACAACCCACATACTCGGGTTTAAGCTTCTGTCACTCTCACAACCCACCATAAGCAAATCATGAACGTATTGCAACACCCTACAGTGAGGGCCCCTCACATTTCCGCGAGACGGAGGGCACCGTAGACAGCACCATAAATAAATTATGCAATAATACCAACCAAGATCACGATTAACCCATATGACAAAATGGATCTACTCAAACATCATAGGATAACCATAGATCATTGGGAAATAATATATGGAGTTGAGCACCATATTTAAGTAGAGATTACAGCGGGGAGGAGGGGTGTTACACCGCTGCATAGAGGGGGAGAGAGTTGGTGTTGACGGTAGCAAGATTGTTGATGTAGATCGCCATCACGATCCTAGCCCTAGTGGCGTTCGGCACCACGGGGAGAGAGGGGGAGAGAGCCCCCCTCCTTCTTCTTCTTCCTTGGCCTCCCCCTAGATGGGAGGAGGGTTCCCACTCTGGTCCATGGCCTCCATGGCAGCGAAGGGGCGGGAGCCCCTCCGAGATTGGATCTCCCTCTCTGTTCTCTTCTGTTTCGCGTTCTCCAGATCTGGTCGAAAACCATTTCTTATATTCCGGAGATCCGTAACTCCAATTGCGCTGAGATTTTAACACGATTTTTTTCGGATATAAGCTTCCTTGCGCCCGAAGTAGAGCTCCAACCGACGTACGAGGTGAGCACAACCCACCACCACAAGCCTGGCTCCTGGGGCGCGCCCTGGTGTCTTGTGGGTTGTGTGGGCCTCCGATTGCGTTGATTCAAAGTCCGAAAAATCACATATATTCCAAAATAATTCTCCATAAAATTTTATTGCATTTGGGCTTCATTTGATATGGATTTTCTGTGATACAAAAAACATGCAAAAACCAGGAACTGGCACTGGGCACTCGATCAATAGGTTAGTCCAATAAATCATATAAAAAGTTGCCAAAAATATGTAAAAGTTGTATAATATTGGCATGAAACAATCAAATATTATAGATACGACGGAGACATATCAGCATCCCCAAGCTTAATTCCTGCTCGTCCTCGAGCAGGTAAATGATAAAAAAGATAATTTTTGATGTGGAATGCTACCTAGCATAAACTTGATCGTATATCTAATCATGACATGAATATTAAGACATAAGTGATTCAAAGCAATAGTCTATAATTTGACATAAAGATATCAATACTCAGGCATCCCAACAAACAATCACGTCTTTCAGAATATCAACGCTAAAGAAAACTATCCCTACAAAATCATACAGTCTTGTCATGCTCTGTCTTCTTAACACAAAGTATTTATCATGCACAACCCCGATGACAAGCCGAGCAATTGGTTCATACTTTTTAACGCGCTTCATCTTTTTCAACCCTCACGTAATACATGAGCGCAAGCCATGGATATAGCACTATAGGTGGAATAGAGTATGATGATAGGGGTAAATATAGAGAAGACAAAAAAGTAAGGAAGTCTCACATCGACGCGGCTAACCAACGGGCTATGGAGATTCCCATCAATTGATATCAACATGAGGAGTAGGGATTGCCATGCAACGAATGCACTAAGAGCTATAAGTGTATGAAAGCTCAATATGAAAACTAAATGGGTGTGCATCTAGTCCTATAATGAAAAATTCCCACTTGTATATGGAAGTGACAACATAGGAGACTCTCCATATGAAAAACATGGTGCTACTTTGAAGCACAAGTGTGGTAAAGGATACTAACAATGCCCCTTCTCTCTTTGTTTTCTTTTTCTTTTTTCTTTTTCTTTTTTCTTTTTCTTTTTTTCTTTCTTTTCTTTTTCTTTTATTTTATTTTTTCTCTCATTGTCCGAAGTCTCATCCCGACTTGTGGGGGAATCATAGTCTCCATCATCCTTTCCTCACTGGGGCACTGCTCTAAAAATAAATAATGATGATCATCACACTTCTATTTACTTATAACTCAAAAGAAATAAAAAT
This sequence comes from Aegilops tauschii subsp. strangulata, assembly GCF_002575655.3. Classification (NCBI taxonomy): domain Eukaryota; kingdom Viridiplantae; phylum Streptophyta; class Magnoliopsida; order Poales; family Poaceae; genus Aegilops; species Aegilops tauschii. The sequence continues at coordinate 245,385,479 of NC_053041.3, forward strand.
TACAACTCGATACCTATGACAAAGTATGACTCCATATGAATGCCTCTGGCATGTACCATGATGTGCAATGGTCTAGCGTAACATGTATAAAAAATGATGAACAATGGCTGAGCAACAACTACTATGTCAGCTATATGATCATGGAAAGCAATATGACAATGAATGCTCAAGTCACCAAAACGGAAGCGGTGGAAGTTGCATTCCAATATATCTCGGAATGGCCATGGAAAAGCCATAATAGGTGGGTATGGTGGCTGTTTTGAGGAAGATATAATAAGTCTTATGTGTGATAGAGCGTATCATATCACGGGGTTTGGATGCACCTGCGAAGTATGCACCACGTCTCAAGGTAAGAAAGGGCAATGCACGGTACTGTAGAGGCTAGCAAATTGCAAAAAGGTAAGAGTGTGTATAATCCATGGACTCACATTAGTCATAAAGAACTCATATACTTATTGCAAAAGTTTATTAGCCCTTGAAGCAAAGTACTACTACGCATGCCCCTAGGGGGATAGATTGGTAGGAAAATACCATCGCTCGTCCCCGACCGCCACTCATAAGGAAGACAATCAATAATAAAATCATGCTCTAACTTCATAGCATAACGAGAGACTATACGTGCACGCTTCGGGAATCACAAACCATAATACCAATATTCTTACTAACCACAACCGTTTACTAGTACCTCCCACATATTCCATCTCTATATCGCAAAACTATTGCAAGGAATCAAACATATCATATTCAGTGATCCATAAGTTTTATGTTACATTTTATGACTAACCATGCAATTGACCAATTCCAGTTGACTCTCTAAATAGATATAAGTGAAGCATGAGAGTTTAATTCTTTCTACAAAAGACCATGCTCTAACAAATATAAGTGAAGCAAAAGAGCATTCTTCAAAATAACGGTTTTCTATGTGAAGAGAAACAGGCAATCTAAACTTCAAATGATATAAGTGAAGCACATGAAGCTTTCTATAAAGCCATACTCAAAAGATATAAGTGAAGTGCAATGAGCATTATATAAATCAACCATGGACCATCTCATACCAGCATGGTGCATAAAAGAAAAGTGAAAAATAAATGCAAAAGACGCTCCAAGATTTGCACATATCACATGAACGAAACGAAGACGAAAACATACCGATACTTGTTGAAGAAAGGTGGGATGCCTTCCGGGGCATCCCCAAGCTTAGACGCTTGAGTCTCCTTGAATATTTACTTGGGGTACCTTGGGCATCCCCAAGCTTGAGCTCTTGCCTCTCCTCCTTCTCCTCATATCAAGACCTCCTCGATCTTTGATCACTTCATCCACACAAAACTCAACAGAAAGCTTGGTAAGATCCGTTAGTATAATAAAGAAAATACTCTAAGTACTGTTGAAAACCAATTCATTGTTTTTGCATTGTAGCTACTATAATATAACTTTTCCATGGCTTATTCCACTGATAGAATCAATGGTTTCATCAAAACAAGCAAAACAATGCATCAAAAACAGAATCTGTCTTAAACAGGATAGTCTGTAGTAATCTGAACATTCACCATACTTCTGGTACTCCAAAAATTATGAAAAATTAGGACAAAATAAACAATTTGTATATCAAGACTGTGCAAAAAGTTTCAGAAACTTTCAATGTTCTAGTAAAAAAATGTAAAATCCGCACTACAGCCAAAGTTTCTGTTTTTGCACCGCACATACCAACAAGCAATCTACTCATCCTAAAGGAAAATCTTGGCACAATAATTTTACAATAAAATGGATTTGTACGAGGGGATAATTATTTTTGCTGAAAAGTTTATGTAATTAAGATTCACAAAGTTTCCATGGGCATAAACAAAGTTCAAGGCTAGCTCCCACTTTCACAATGCTCGTCCCTCTCACTTTCACTTTTCTTTTTGTGAAGTTTTAAGTTCCCCTTTTTTAACTTTATAAAGGCACTCAAAAGAAATAAATGACTCTCTAAAACTTCCGGGTTGTCTCCCTGGCAGCGCTTTCTTTAAAGCCATTAAGCTAGGCATAAAGTGCTCAAGTAATGAATCCACCCGATCCAAAGGTATATCAAAGCCAATTTTAATTAACAATGATTTGGCTTTTAGTAGTGAGCACAAAGCAACATATATCATGCAATGCCGTAGTCTAACTCTCTTCCTATGCATCGGCATGTCATACAAAAACAATTCATGCACATCAAGTAAAGGCCGATACATAATATACGCAGTTTCTTGCAACTTTATTGTGTTGGAAACATAGAGAGGCAGAGATGTAGTTCCTCTCTCATAATAATTGCAAGTAGGAGCAGCAAGCACATGCATATTATATTCATCAAAATCATCATGTGCAACGGTAAAACGCAACCCATCAATATAATCCTTAATAAAAGCAAACTTCTCCGATATAGTGTAGTTGGGAGAATCCAAAAAGATAATAGGACTATCATGTGTGGGTGCAATAGCAACAATTTCATTTTTAACATAAGGGACAATAGCATGTTCATCTCCATAAGCATAATTCATATTGGCATCAAGGCCACAAGCAGAGCAATCATCAAGTTCATCAAAAAGGGATATTTCAAAAGAATCAGCGGGATCATAGCATTCATCCTTCGGTAAGAACAAAGGGAAATTAAACAATGTATGGGTTGAAGAGTTACTCTCATTAGAAGGTGGGCACGGGTGATCAATCCGCTCTTCCTCCTTTTGTTCTTCGCTCTTGTCCTCATCTTTTTCATCCAATGAGCTCATAGCTTCATCATTTTCTTCTTCCATATACTCCTGCAAAATGTTATCCCCTTCTTGGACAGTGGAGAAGTCCTCAATATATGGTTTAATATAAGCATTAGAAGCATAATTTTCATGGCAATATTTAAGTATGGCAAAATTTTCAGATTTGTAAAGAGTAGCACCATACTTTTCAATCAAAGAAGCAATTTCATAGGCACCCTTAAAAGCAACAAATTATTCAATTTGTTCAAAATCATAGTAATTATAAGCACCTTTGGCATAAGAAGATACGATTCCATTATCACTAAACTCACATTGGTAAGGAAGGTGTTTCTTAGGGTCTTCAGAACAACAAGTAAAATCATATATTTCACATAAATTCCAAGCATAGCATTGCAAACGATGAATTTGATCCAGTAAAGTTTCCATTTTTGAGATAAGCGGCGTCACACATAACAAGCATGCTCATCTAAAGATTTGTGCTCAACTAAGCTAGTTGGGGTTTCAGCACGAGCACATAGAGATTGAAGATGATCCAAGTAAAAAAGCTTCAGTGGTATGATATATTTTGGGTGGTTCTTCAACCATTGGTTTAGCGGGTACAACTAATTTTTTTGGTATTTTGTGTTTCCTACCCATAACTAAAGATAGAAAACAAGAGCACAAAATAAAAACTACTTGGTGATAAAGCAGACAAGCACACATGAGAATATTCACCCCACGCTATTGCTCCCCGGCAACGGCGCCAGAAAAAGGTCTTGATAACCCACAAGTATAGGGGATCGTTTGTAGCCTTCTTCGATAAATAAGAGTGTCGAACCCAACGAGGAGCTAAAGGTAGAACAAATATTCCCTCGAGTTCTATCAACCACCGGTACAACTCTACGCACACTTGACGTTTGCTTTACCTAAAACAAGTATGAAACTATTTTGCAAGAATAAAACTATGAGTACTTTGAGAGGATAAAACTATGAATAAATTGCAAGGTAATAAAAGTGGATAGCTTTCTTCAACAAGAAAGTCATTTGTCCCTATGAAATCGATAACAAGTACCGGTAATCATTCTTGTAATTCTATATGAGGGAGAGGCATGAGCTAACATACTTTCTCTACTTGGATCATATGCACTTATGATTGGAACTCTAGCAAGCATCCGCAACTACTAAAGATCATTAAGGTCGTGAAACCCAACCATAGCATTAAGTACCAAGTCATCTTTATCCCATACGCAACAACCCACCTACTCGGGTTTATGCTTCTGTCACTCTCGCAACCCACCATAAGCAAATCATGAACGTATTGCAACACCCTACAGCGGGGGCCCCTCACGTTTGCGCGAGCCAGAGGGCGAGGGAGTCCTGGATTAGGGGGTCGCCGGGTGTCCGGGCTATGTGACATGGGCCGGACTGATGCCCCGTGAAGTTATAAGATAGAAGGCCTTCCCCCGTGTCTGGATGGGACTCTCCTTTGCATCGATGGCAAGCTCGGCGTTCGGATATGAAGTTTCCTTTCTCTGTAAACCGACTCTGTACAACCCTAGGCCCCTCCGGTGTCTATACAGACCGGAAGGTTTAGTCCATAGAGGCGATCATAATCATACAGGCTAGACATCTAGGCTTTAGCCATTACGATCTCAAGGTGGATCGACTCTTGTAACCCCTATACTCATCAAAGTCAATCAAGCAGGAAGTAGGGTATTACCTCCATTAAGAGGGCCCGAACCTGGTTAAACATCGTGTCACCTGTCTCCTATTACCTTCGATCCTCAGACGCATAGTTCGGGACCCCCTACCCGAGATCGGCCGGTTTTGACACCGAGATTGGTGCTTTCATTGAGAGTTCCACTATGCTGTCGACAGAAGGTTCGATAGCTCGATCGATTATCTACAATGATGTTGTTTCGGGGGAGACTTTCCTCCCCGACCAAATTTTCGTATTCGGCGGCTTTGCACTGCGTGCCAACTCGATTGGCCACCTTGATTAGATCGACAACTATGCCCCTGGTCATCAGATCAGTTTCGGGAACCTAAGTTATGTCGGCGATATCCGAGGAGACTTGATCTTCGAAGGGTTCGCAGCCCCGACCACCGCTCTGGCCTTAGATCCGGAGCAAACCATCAGGTCCGAAGATGGGAGTGTGGAGCCCACCGGACTCTCCGTTGCAAACCGCATTATCAAGGATCCGGAGGCGATCATGTCCACGGCGAACTCGGAATCAGTCCAGGTTCCCCCTATCATTGAAAGGCCGAACTCGCCTCCGGACTGCACATCTGAACTCTCAAAGTCCGCACCAAGTAGGCATGGCCGGGAGGCTTTCACCCCGGCCAGCCCCGCGGACTCTCGCTTCCATGTCCAAACGTCGCTCTTACACAAGGCGCTGGACTTAATGCGGTCCCTCGCGATTACAGAGGAATCACTGCCGAATTAGGCCCAGCCCGGACTAGGGGCTGAGAGCGGGGAATTTCACGTCCCACCCACCACCCACATCATAGCCACTGTCGAAGATTTAACCGACATGCTAGACTACGCCTCCGAAGACATCAACGGCATGGACGACGATGTCAGAGACGAACAAGGCCAAGACCCGCCGTTTACCGGACGTTGGACAACCACCTCCACATATGACGTGTATATGGTGGACACACCCAAAGATGATGACAATGACAGCAAGAAGGATCCGGTTGAGGACAAGCCTGCTGAAGCACCTCCAAAGCATCGACGTTAGCGGCGCCGCTCAAAATCGCGTCGAGAAAAAGATAGCAATACCGGCACCGGAGACAATAACACTCCAGAAAACGCCGAAGACCCCGAAGCCCCTGTCGAGCCAACATCCGAACATGATGATTGGGAGGATGGGCAAGTTAACCGTGACGATCCAGTCGAGAACGAGGACTCAGAGGATAGTAACTATCTACCGATCTCCGAGGATAATGTGAGCCTCAGCGACGAAGACTACATCGTGCCAGAGGAACCCCTCGAGCAAGAGCGCTTTAAGCGCCGGCTAATCGCTACTACGAGAAGCCTAAAAAAGAAGTAGCAGCAGCTTCAAGCCGAACAGGATACACTCAATGAAAGATGGACTAAAGTCCTAGCAGCTGAGGAATACGGCCTCGAGCGCCCAACTAAGAGCTACCCGAAGCGCAAGCTACTACCACAATTTGACGACGAGGCCCTTGAGCCAATATTGCCAGAGTATAAACCTACTGACGAACCTGACCGACCACCACGTGGACGGGACAGAGCGGCTACTTACGCCGAACACCAGCCCGCGCCACCCCGCCGTCGAGGCAAGGAGGTAGCGGCTTTGGGCTACACCTACGATCTATGCAAGGACCTGGACAATAGAGTCGGTCAGCACAGATCAATGTACGGATCAAGGGGGACGTTCTCCAATGCGGGAGGACGGCCATCAGGCCCGGTGCGGTGATCATAATCTCACCCGAGCTGAAAACCGAACACGGATGCCGTCCGAACTCCGTCGTGACGTCGCCCGATACAGAGGCGCCGCACACCCCCTATGCTTCACTGATCAGGTAATGGAGCACCAGTTCCCATAAGGGTTTAAACCCATGAACATTGAATCATACGATGGAACGACAGATCCCGCTGTATGGATTGAAGATTTTCTTCTCCATATCCACATGGCCCGTGGTGATGATCTCCATGCCATCAAATACCTCTTCTTAAAACTCAAGGGACCAGCACGGCACTGGTTAAACAGCCTCCCAGAAAACTCTATTGGTAGCTGGGAAGATTTGGAAGATGCCTTTAGAGATAACTTCCAAGGTACCTATGTTCAGCCTCCAGACGCCGATGACCTTAGTCACATAGTCCAAGAACTGGAGAATCAACCCGGAAGCTCTGGACCAGGTTCTTAATTAAAAAGAACCAAATTATGGATTGTCCGGATGCCGAAGCCCTCGTGGCCTTTAAACACAGCGTCCGGGACGAGTGGCTCGCCCGACACCTCGGCCAAGAAAAACCGAAGTCCATGGCAGCCCTTACCGCACTCATGACCCGCTTTTGTGCGGGAGAAGACAGCTGGCTCGCTTGTCGAACCAACAACACTAGCGACCATGGCACCTCCGAAGCCAAAGATGGCAATGGCAAGCCACGACGCAACAAAGACAAGCGTCGAAGCAACAATGAAGATACCGAAGATACGACGGTCAACGCCGGATTCAGTGGCTCTAAACCTGGTCAGCGGAAGAAGCCATTCAAAGGAAACATAGATGATCCAGTTTGGACAGAATACTGGACCGGCCTTGCCAGATTCATGGCACCCCTGACAAGCCTCCCGATCACTCCAACAAAAATTGTTGGGTCTTTAAATAGGCCGGTAAGCTAAACACCGAACATAAGGGGAAAGGGCCACCCAGTGAAGACGACAATGAAGAGCCTCGCCCACCGAACACAGGGGGACAGAAGAAATTCCCCCCGAGGTCAAAACGGTGAATATGATCTATGTTACTCACATCCCTAAGCAGGAGCGCAAGCGCGTATTAAGGGATGGCTATGCCATAGAGCTAGTCGCCCCAAAATTTAACCCATGGTCAGCCTGTCCGATCACTTTTGATCGCAGAGACCATCCAACCAGTATTCGTCATGGAGGTTCGGCAGCATTGGACCTCGATCCAATTATCGACGGATTCCACCTCACGCGAGTCCTTATGGACGGCGGCAGCAGTCTTAACCTGCTTTATTAGGACACTGTCCGTAAAATGGGTATTGATCCATCAAGAATCAAGCCCACTAAAACCACCTTTAAAGGAGTGATACCCAGCGTAGAGGCCTGTTGCACAGGATCCATAACGCTGGAAGTCGTCTTCGGCTCACCAGATAACTTCCGAAGTGAAGACTTGATCTTCGACATCGTCCCCTTCCGCAGCGGCTACCATGCACTGCTCGGACGAACCACTTTCGCCCGTTTCAATGCAGTCCTGCACTACGCTTATCTAAAGCTCAAGATGCCAGGACCACGTGGCGTTATAACAGTCAATGGAAACATGGAGCGCTCCCTCCGTACGGAGGAGCATACCGCGGCCCTCGTAGCCGAAGTACATGGTGGCCTCATTAAGCCGAATACTACATCGGCAGTCAAGCCCCCGGACACTATCAAACGAGTCTGGTCTACCCTGCAGAATGGAAGTCCGGCTCGTCCAGAGCTAGACTAGCAATTCAGCCTCCGTCAAAGCCGCTACCTGATAGCGGCATACACACCGCGCGTACATAACTGCGCACTAAAGATACCATGGGCAAGGACGGAGGCCTACTAAAAATAAGGTCCACAATACGGTTCGACCCTATCCGGACCCTCATATTCTTCTTTTTCTTCTTCTTATTTTTATTTTTCAGGTTCTTTACAACCCACATCACTTTTCGATGGTACCAAGGGCCCTTTTTGTAGGCCCCTTATGTATACTCGATCATTGATCCTCTCAAAGGATCATACACCAAGGCGAAAAGCAGCGCAGACGTGCGGCAGAGTGTCCAAAGGATCTTCAAGATAAATTTTTCCTTTTTAGGACCTGTATACAGCTTTCCCATGTTCTCAAATCCGGGGCATGTGAAATAGCCTTGATAATCATGGCATTCACTGTAAAAATACGTTTTGACGTATCAATCAGACTATAATGGAAACAGTTTCGCCCAACCCTGTTCGGTATTGGCTTATTTCCTAATATGTATTCCCTCTTCGCGCCAGATTGGCATATACACCTCGGCACGATTTAACTCGCCAGGGGCTCTAGTCAGCCACATATATTCTTTTTTTCAAAAATGAATAGAAGTCCGAACACTTTTATAGTATACTTCGGCGTCCCGAATATGGCGTTATATATATCGGCACCGAATCATGTCTTTGGTCAATAGTTGGGTTGCCCGACTCATGTGGTTACCACCTGACGTTGCGCTTGCTCAGCTAAGGTAGTAAAGGGAGAACTACTTCGATTGTGTTTCCGGCTCGTCCGGTCAAACACCTCAGTAGAGAAAGCCGAAAACTGACTGTCATGATGCGGCGAGAGCTGGTCAGCCATTCGGCGACTTCTCATAAATCTTTTGCCATTTTTTCCCGTACTACATGAAGGACTGGCTTCGGCTCGGTCACGCGCCTAAGGCATCCCAGTTCGGATAGCCGCATGTGCTCCAGGGGCTAGTTCTTAGCCCCACTGTCAAACTCCGATGGCTAAGTGAAAGTGCTAAAGCCGCATAGTCTAATTGCCTGGTTCACTACATAAATCACCTCCTTTACGGACCAAGACGTTGGGTCAAGAGTGATTACACGTTATTCCGAACACCCCCGTAGTATCTACGTGGGGGCTGAAGCCGACGACTGGCAAACTTTCAAAATAATAATACACGGCCACACAGGAGGAAAGTATTTCAGATAAATGCATAAAATATATTACACAGCCTTGGTTTCTAATACATTGTCTGGGTAGCCCGGATACATTTACTCGAACATAATATCCTTCAAGCATTGACCCTCTATCAAACGGGCACCATCGAGGACATCTTCGAAATAGCGCTCCGGCTTGCGGTGGTCCTTGCCTCCGGGCGGACCCTCAACCGCCACGATGGCGGTCTTCATCTTCGCCCAGTGCATCTTGACACGGGCAAAGGCCATCCGCGCACCTTCTATGCATGCCGAGCGCTTCACTGCCTCTACTCGGGGCAAGCCGTCGCCAAGCCGCTTGACCAGGCCGAAGTAGCTGCTCGAATGGGTCCGGCCGGCCATAGCCGGACTATCATGTCCTTCATGGCCAAACCGGACATCCTATGCAGCTCCGCCAGCTGCATCATCTGGTTGTTTAGCAGCGCTAGCCGCTCCGGCGCCAAGTATTGCGACCAGAAGAGCTTCTCCGTCGCGTTCCCTTCTTGGGCCCGGAAGTACTGGGCAGCGTCGGAAGCACTCCTCGGGAGATCCGCAAAGGCGTCTGGGGCACTCCATAGTCGATTTAGCAAAGCATATCTTCAACCGCCGAATATACTCTGTAAAAGAAAAGGCTTACCAGCCGCTATCTGTTCGGCTTGCTTGATCTCCTCGCGAGCCGCCCAAGACTTGGTCCGCGCCTCCTTTGCCTCTTGAAGAGCCTTGGTGAATTCGGCCGCTTGGGCCTTATTACTCTCCTCCAAGGACTCACACTTGTTGGCGGCATCTTGGAGCGCTTGCTCCACTTCGGTCACCCTTGCCTCATACTGGCGGCGGGCTACCTTTTCGGCCTCTAAATTCGCAGCCGCCTTGTCTGCGGCCGCTCTGCTTGCCCTCGCCTCCTCCTTGACTTCGGCGAGGGCACGCTTGAGGGTCTCGACCTCGATCGCGCAATCATATACATAGCAGCACATGAGCTTCAACTCTGAGTTTGCATTACAATTCAGGCTTGTATAGGGTCTTTTAAACATCATACCTTGGGCCTCATCGAACCGCTTGTTAATACGGTCAATCTCATCGTCAGCCAGCGTCAGTTTCCGCTGGAGTTCGAAAACTTCAGCGTCCTTGGCTTAAGCCGCTAACAGTGAATCCTGTTTATCAAAATAGATAAGCGTGTTATCTCCGACGAATATTTGATCCTTTGTTCGGCTCCTTTTTTCAAAGATACGAACAGAGTCTCAGGGGCTACTATCTATATATAGGCATATTCTTCCAATACGAAAAGCGGCTAAGCATATTATATCACATACCTCAAAGCCTATTAATAGGCTAGTGAAAACTTCGTTCAGTCCGCTTTTGGCGGACTGGACCTTCTCAACCACCGTACCCATCAAGGTACGGTGCTCCTCCATGACGGAAGCACGTTGAATTGCTTCACTCAACATGTCTGGTGCCTCCGGATTGATGGAGGTCGCCGATGGAGTCGGCACTCCCCCCTCCTTTAAAGGGGGCTGCTCGCTCGATTCCAGAATTGTGTGGGTCCCCGAAGTGGTATTCGGCTGGGGGGTCAGACTGGTCCGGGCCCCGTCGTCAGTTTCCATGGGGGCTGTGCCCCCCATGTTTTCGGCAGCCGAGGCATTACCCTCTGACGCCGTTTCAGCGACCTTCCGCACCTCTCCCTGGCCTTGAAAGGTCCTTTGGGACAACACTTCAGTGTCTTCCGTGGCATGTGGCGGAGAGGTTCACGGAGGCGTTTCGCTCTCCATCATCTCCGGCGCCAACAAGTTCCCCGAGGACGACAATTGTTGGGGGAGGTCACCGGCCGGACTGAAATGCGTAAGTGATATGTTATCCTACAATTTGTAAAAGGCCAGATATATGTATAGTATCTTTGAATACTTACGATTCGGCCGGGGGCTTCGTCCTGGGGCGCCGCTCGGGGATGACTTTGGCGTCCGATTCCGAATCATCCAAAAGGGAGATGTTCCCCTTCTTGGACGCCTCCGCCTTTAGGTCCACGGAAGCCGCCCTTTTATTCTTCCCCCCTTAAGGGGAGAATTCCTCATCTCCTCTTCCTCTTCGTCTTCATATCCCTCATGGGAGGAGAAAGCTTCGGTATCCCCGGACGTAGCATCTGAAGTACCTTTATGGCGAAGGCCACTTCTGGCCTCCTTGCCCTTCTTCTTGGCCTTCTTCTCCGGCGCCTGGTACGGCGCCGGGACCAGCATCTTCGTTAGTAGAGGAATGGCTAGGTCTTCGGGCAGCGGAGCCGGACATCGTATCCGCTCCACCTTCTTTGTCCAGCCCTAATGGAAGAATGGAAGGCTCAGCATACCCCTTGGATTTATAAGTGGAAGTTATGATTTGGAAATCAGAGAACTTATTGGAGTGGCCGGATGGGTGCAGTCGAGGCCGATGTCTACGGTCGTCTCCGGCCACGACTTCTGGGCATTGAAAAGCAGCTTCCAGATTTATTCATGTGTTGTGCCGAAGAATCATTGCAGGGTCCGAGGGCCAGCCGGATTGAACTCCCACATATGGAGAGACCGGCGCTGGCAGGGAAGAATCCGGCGAAAAAGCATCACCTGGATCACATCAACAAGGCTGGTGTCCTTCTTTGTCATGTCCTTGACATGCTTCTGCAGCGTCATCACCTCGTCGGACGACGACCAGTCCAGGCCCTTGTTAAGGCACGATGTAAGCCGCATTGGAGGCCCGGACTTGAACTCAGGAGTGGCGGCCCATGTGGCATCGCGAGGTTCCGTGATATAGAACCACTCCTGTTGCCATCCCTTCACGGTCTCCACAAATGCCTCCTTGGGCCAGGTGACATTTGGGGAGCTTGCTCACCATGGCACCGCTGCACTCCGCATGTTCACCATCGACCACATTCGGCTTCACGTTGAAGACCTTGAGCCATAGGCCGAAGTGGGGGGAAATGCGGAGGAACGCCTCACACACGATGATGAACGCCGAAATGTGGAGGAAGGAATTCGGGGCTAGATCATGGAAGTCTAGCCCATAATAGAACATGAGGTCGTGGACGAAAGGGTGGAGGGGAAACCCTAGTCCGCGAAGAAAGTGGGGGATGAACACTACCCTCTCGTTGGGTTCCGGAGTGGGGATGATCTGCTTTTTGGCAGGGAGCCGGTGGGCGATGTCCGTGGCCAAGTACCCCGCTTCCTGGAGTTCCTTGATGTTCTTCTCCGTGATGGAGGAAGCCATCCACTTGCCCTGGGAGCCAGATCCAGACATGGCTAGAGTGTTTGGTGGTGGTGGAAAGGATTGAAGCTTGGGTGCTGGAGCTCCAGGATGGGAAGGCTGAGGAAGAAGAAGACGTGGGGTAAAAAGATGGGTCCTTATCCTCTTATAAAGGCAGTGAATATCAAGCACCTCCCCGCAATCCTTAAAACTCGCCTATTCCCAAGGGGTCGTGCGAACGGCATGGTTGGATTACCCAAACCAGTATTGATGAGAATCCCGCAATAAGGGGACACGATCTCTGCTTTGACAAGACGTGTCAATAGAGGTCGCGCCTCGAAACACGAGGTGGGAGGCCAAAAAAATGGTTCAAAATAATAATAAGACTAGAACGTAACCTCTCGCCAAAAAAGCTGTCAGTAGACATGACTTATTTTGTTTAAGTATTTCACCCTTGTGGTTCAGGGTTGTAACTGTTATACAGATCCTGATATAGTTCTTTTGTTCAACTGCTTTGGAGTATTCGAAGGAGGAATCTGCCTTGCAATGCCGAAGACAATCTGCGCACCGGACACATCGTCATTGAAGCCTAGTTCAAGGGCTACTGAGGGAGTCCTGGATTAGGGTGTCCTCGGGCGTCCAGGCTATGTGACATGGGCCGGACTGATGGGCCGTGAACTTACAAGATAGAAGGCCTTGCCCCGTGTCCGGATGGGACTCTCCTTTGCGTGGATGGAGTATAACCATATATCATTGGGAAATAATATATGGAGTTGAGCACCATGTTTAAGTAGAGATTACAGTGGGGAGAAGGGGTGTTACACCGCTGCATAGAGGGGGGGAGAGTTGTGTTGACGGTAGCAAGATTGTTGACGTAGATCGCCGTCACAATCCTAGCCCCGGCGGAGTTCAGCGCCACCGGAAGAGAGGGGGAGAGAGCCCCCTCCTCCTTCTTCCTTGGCCTCCTCCCTAGATGGTTGGAGGGTTCCCCCTCTGGTCCATGGCCTCCATGGCGGCGGAGGGGCGGGAGCCCCTCCGAGATTGGATCTCCCTCTCTGTTCTCTTCTGTTTCGCGTTCTCTAGATCTGGCCGAAAACCGTTTCTTATACTCCAGGAGATCCGTAACTCCGATTGCGCTGAGATTTTAACATGTTTTTTTCCAGATATAAGCTTCCTTGCGCCCGAAGTAGAGCTCCAACCAGCGTACGAGGTGAGCACAACCCACCACCACGAGCCTGGCTCCTAGGGCGTGCCCTGGTATCTTGTGGGTTGTGTGGGCCTCCGTTTGCGGTGATTCCAAGTCCATAAAATCACATATATTCCAAAATAATTCTTCGTAAAATTTTATTGCATTTGGACTTCGTTTGATATGGATTTTCTGTGATACAAAAACATGCAAAAAACAGGAACTGGCACTGGGCACTGGATCAATAGTTTAGTCCAATAAATCATATAAAAAGTTGCCAAAAGTATGTAAAAGTCGTATAATATTGGCATGAAACAATCAAAAACTATAGATGGGACGGAGATGTATCATCGTCCACCGCCTTGGTGCTCTCGGTGCGGCGTGGTCAACGAAGGACAACCATCGGAACAGGACTTTAGGTGGTGAGGCTGACAGCTGGACCCACCAGCTACAGCTTCGAACACAAGGAAGTGCCTCCTAATTACTCACAAAATAAAAACAATTCCTCCCCCTGACAGCTAGGACCGACCAGCTATATCTTTGCATGCAAGGAAGTGTGTCCTTATCCTCCCTGACCGCTGGGACCCACCCGGTGTAACATCCCAATTTTCAGTTTGGATGTTAATCATTAGGTCATCATATGCATCCATGCTCTTTGCATTCTATATTGATTTTATTGGATGATTTGATCCTAGAGACCTTACGCAACTCAAGGACCATCTGAGAGAGTTGGAGGTTTTCATAAAAATCCATTTTTGAATTCTTCAAAATTGGTAAATTGGATCAGAGTGATTTTTATTTGAAATTATTTTTCCAATTATTTTGAAAATAAATAAAATAATGAGAGAAGATAGCATGACTTCTTCAAAACAGAGGAAATAACGGAAATTTAATTTTAAATAAAAATATTTGTATTATTCCAATTTTATCTGAGATTTTATTTGAGTAAATTAGGGAAAATTGCATTTTTAAAAATTGCATTTTAGCCCAGAAAAGTGTTCATGTTGTTCTAAATATTAGTAGAGGACCGTGAAAATTATTTTTGCGATTTTAGGGTTTTTTTTATTTTTTTGGATTTTTTTTTGTTTCAGCGATTTAAAAAAAACTGCGCGCGGCCCAACCGGGCCGGCCCAGCAGGCCGCCACCGCCTTCCTCGCGCCGTGACACCGTGACGCCGCTGGACTCCGGAGGAGTCCGAGCACGCCCCGCCCCGCGCCGCCCAACCCCTCTTCCAAGTCGGACGGGGCCGCCGCCTCGCCCTCGGCCTTTATAAGGCGCCGCCCCGGCCCCTCTCTCCTCAGCCGCCGCACCCCGTCACCCGACGCTGCATGTCGCCGCCGCCGCAGCCGCACGCGCCGCCCCCCGCGCTGCCGACGCCCCGCAACTCCCCGTCGCCGACACCGCCAGCCACCGGGCGCTGCTGCCGCCGCTCGCCGGAGGAAGCCACCACCGGTTTTCTCACCCCGAGCCGGTATAAAACGGAACCGCCCGCCCCGGGTTTTTTCAGTTTATTCGTTTAGATCGTTTATTTTTTTAGGGTTCGCTAATTAGGTTGCGCCGGCCACTGCGTCGTCGTCTCCGTCTCCCCATTCCCTTCGCTCGGGACATGGAGCTCGATCCGCCCCAGACTCTCAGATTGCACATGGGGGCTGCGAGACCGGCGGCACGCGGGTCGACGTCGACTTCCCCGCTCTCCATGTTATGTATCTCCATCGCGGATGGAGGACATTTGCCCGCATCCATAGCCTGACGGTGGGGCTCGTCCTCTACTTCAAGTTAATGGAGGGCGGCCTGCTCTCCGTCAAGGTCTTCGGAGATCTTGGAACTCGCCTGAAGTGCTGCGTGGAGAGCTCCTCCGACGATGAAGATTCCACCTCAAGCGGGAGTGACGAGGAGGATAGCGACAACGACGACGAGGGAGTCGAGCGGCAGGATGCCGACTCCGACTTCGACTGACCGTGTCGCCCCTCCCTCGGCCACGTGCCCTGCCGAGGGCCTCCCTCGCCAAGCTCTCCATCGGGGCGCTCCCTGCCGTCTCCTTGGGCGGCTGGCGTAGGAGGGCCGGAGAAGGCGAAGAAGGCGAAGAAGGCGGGTGGCGGCTGTCAAGTCGGAGTACGCGGGCACCGACGCCTTCATCGCGTATTGCCGGCCCGCTGCCTCGTCTTCCAGCTCCTTTCCTGGCACCAAGATGTTCTCTTGGTGCCTTCTGCTCCTTGCACCTCGCCTAGGCGACCCTTTTGCCCTCCTGCTATCTTGCTCCACCTTCTGAGGAGAGGGACAAGAAAGGGATTACGGGCACCTTATCTCTTTTTAGTTTGTAAGCCTGCGGGCACTTGTTAATTTTAAGACTTGTAACCCCCCTTGCTCATGTTTTAATTCTGTACGAACTGTACCTGTATGGGATGTTTTTAATGAAAAAGGGTGTTTGTCGGGTTCTTTGTGCGTGAGCGAGGCCCATGCCAAGGACGAATCCTTATTATTTTTAAGATAAACATTGTTTCCCGGCAGCAGGCCTTGCCGTTTCCCCACTCCAATCGACCATTCTCGCGCTCTTGGCGGAGGCAGGGGCGAAGTAGAGTTAGGCCCCTCGTTCAGCTCCTCGCCACCGCGACTACTACCAAATTCCGACCCAGGAGGTAGCTCTCGGGTACAGGAAAGGGGGAGCACGGTGGTTTTAAGAACATAAACAAGGTTTCACATGTCCCAGTTCTATACGGAAACACATAACAGGGGATGAAAAGACTTATCTGAATCCGCAGCCCCCGGCAACCTTGGCTTGCCGTGGTTGGATCCCTGTATCTTCAGCCCCCGGCAGTCTTAGCCTACCGGGGCCGGAGCGCCAGTTCGTTCTCTTTTCCCCAAGCGGCTGGGCAGAAGTGTCCGCGTGTCCTGCGAACCAAAGAGAACAGAAAGACGCACACTCGACCTCTAGGCTAGGGGTTAGTCGCCGCTAAGAACTATCAACCCTAACCAAGGGAGAGACTTTGACCTAGCATGCATGCTATAACTTAGGGCGCCAGCGCTTCGTTTATTTATGCTCAGGGTCTGCGCCTGGCTTTGTACAGAGGGTTACATGCCTTGCCGACAAAGCTTGTACAAAAGGTGGCTTGCCGGGGAGCCCGGCAAGCCGCGCCTTATGGGTAAAACTTGCGAAGATGCTCGATGTTCCAAGAGTTGCTCAGTGGGACAGCATCTTCGGTCTCTAGGCGGACTGCGCCGGGCCTGGTGACTCGTATTACCCGATAAGGGCCTTCCCACTTCGGCGTCAACTTGTTGGAATTCTTGGCCGACTGAATGCACCGAAGAACAAGGTCGCCTTTCTCAAAGCTTCGGGCCTGAACCTTGTGGCTATGGTAGCGGCGCAAGGCTTGCTGGTAGCGTGCTGCTCTCACAGCCGCCTGAAGACGATCTTCCTCAAGGAGCGTTGCGTCATCTTGCCGCAACTGCTCTTGCTCAAGCTCGTCATAAGCGAGCACTCGAGGTGACCCGTATATGAGTTCCGTGGGGAGAACTGCTTCTGCCCCATATACTAGGGCAAAGGGTGTCTGGCCGGTGACTCGATTTGGCGTTGTCCTGATCGACCAAAGAACCGCCGACAACTCATCAATCCAGCACCTTCCGCTCTTGTGCAGCCTGTCAAAAGTCTTCGTTCTCAGGCCTCGCAACACTTCAGCATTTGCCCTCTCCGCTTGGCCGTTGCTCCGGGGGTGTGCCACGGAAGCAAACAGACCTTGCTGCCAAGGTCTTGGATGTACTACATGAAGGTGCGGCTTGTGAACTGCGTGCCGTTGTCGGTGATGACCCTGTTTGGTACACCAAAATGGCAGACCAGCCCCTTGAAGAACTTGACGGCTGACTGTGTTGTAACCTTCCTTGTACTTGTCGATTACAATGTACAAGTACTCAAAGCCCCCGACAGCGCGAGGGAAAGGGCCCAGTATGTCAAGCCCCCAGACCGAAAACGGCCAGGAGAGAGGGATTGTTTGAAGGGCTTGAGCTGGTTGATGAAGCTTCTTCGAATGGAACTGGCACGCTTCACACCTGGTTACTAGTGTCGTCGCATCCTGGAGGGCGGTTGGCCAGAAGAAGCCTTGCCGGAATGCCTTGCCGGCAAGGGCCCTCGACCCTATGTGGGAGCCACATATGCCTCCATGTATCTCTGCCAACAGCTCCAGTCCTTCCTCCTGGGGGATGCACTTCAATTTCACACCATTCGGTCTTTTTCTGTACAGGACGTCATCGACGAACTGGTACAAGGCGGACCGACAGGCTACTTTTTCCGCCTCTTCCTGCTCCTCAGGAAGTTCCCCTGTCTGGAGGAAACGGACGGTATGCTGTGCCCATGCCGGAGCCCGGGGCTGGACGGCAAGGACCAAAGGCATCTCTTCCGCCATGGGGGCAGCCGTCTCTACGGCCAGGGCTTGGCGCCCTGTCGGAGCCAGCCGCCCCTCGGCAGGCTCAGAATCTCTGGCAACATCCTTGCCAGTGGCCCCGGGGGGCTCGGCGGGAAAGTACTTGCCGGGGCCTGACTTCCTCCGCTTGTTCTGCTCCATTGATGGTTTGACGGATGGTTGAGTTAACCGGAGCAAAAAGGTACCTGGTTCCACAGGTAGCTTGAATGCAGCGCGCTTTGACAGGTAATCGACGATGTCATTCTCCGTTCGAGGAACATGCTCTGCTTGTATACCGTCAAAGCGCTCCTCCAGCTTTCTCACCTCATCTATGTAGGCCTCCATCAACGGGCTGTGATAATCTTTGTTGACTTGTCTGACGACGAGCTGCGAATCACCCCTGACGATGAGCTTTTTAACTCCGAGGCCTGCCGCGATCCTGAGACCGGCAAGCAACCCCTCGTACTCAGCAGTGTTGTTGGTGGACATCTCCCTGGGAAAGTGCATATGGATTACATACTTGAGGTGCTCTCCGGTGGGTGCGACGAGCAGCACACTAGCACCGACGCCTTGCAGCAAGAAAGCCCCGTCAAAGTACATAATCCAGTCGCAAGCTGTTTCCTTGCCGGGGTGAGTGGTCTCCTGGATCTCTTCATCAAGCATTGAGGTCCATTCCGCAATGAACTCCGCCAGGACTCTACTCTGGATTGTTGAAGTACTTTCAAACTTCAGCCCAAAGCTTGATAACTCCAAGGCCCACTCCACAATCCTTCCGGTTGCGTCTGGGTTGTGCAGTATCCGTTGAAACAGGAGGCGGGTGACGACAGTGATCTTGTGGGCTTGGAAGTAGTGACGCAGCTTCCTCGAGGCAATAAGGAGGCCGAAGAGCAATTTCTGGACACCGGAATATCTCGACCTAGCCCCCTGCAAGAGGGAGCTGACAAAGTAAACCGGGTGCTGTATCATCTTCTTCTTCTGCACCACTCCACTTGACTACGCGGGCTCTGTCCTGATGGCGTCAGACTCTGCCGGGAGCCTTGCCTTGCCGGCACCAGGCCCTGCCGGGGGAGTCTCTGACTTGCCGTCTACCGGTCCTGCTGTTGCCACTGCCTCTTCGTCAACCTCCCTCTGCGCCACTAGCGCAGCACTGACCACTTGATTCATCACCGCCAGATACAGCAGCAACGGCTCTTGTGGTTTAGGCGCAACTAGTATCGGTGTAGAGGAAAGGTATCTCTTCAAGTCTTGCAACGCCGCCTCAGCCTCTGGGGTCCACTCCATTGGGCCCGCCTTCTTCAAGATCTTGAAAAAGGGAAGGGCGCGCTCGGCAGACTTGGAGATGAATCGGCTCATGGCGGCAACGCAGCTAGTGAGCCGACGCACATCCTTGATCTGCTTGGGCGCCTCAATCTGCTCGATAGCCTTGATCTTGTCTGGGTTTGCCTCGATCCCACGTTGCGACACAAAGAACCCGAGAAGTTTGCTGGACGGAACGCTGAAGACACACTTCTCAGGGTTCAGCTTGAGGTTAATCTTGCGCAGGTTGGCAAACGTCTCTTCTAAGTCTTGTACAAGAGTTGCCCTGTCCTTGGTTTTGACCACTATGTCATCCATGTAGGCTTCCATATTTCTATGTAGCTGGGGTTCAAAACCAATCTGGACTGCCCTTGCAAATGTGGAACCAGCACTCTTCAACCCGAAAGGCATCCGTAAAAAGCAATATGTACCACACGGGGTGACGAATGATGTCTTCTCTTTGTCTTCTCTTGTCATGAAGATCTGGTGGTAGCCCGAGTAGGCGTCGAGGAATGATAACAGATCACACCCGGCCGTGGAGTCAACAATCTGGTCGATGCGCGGTAACGGGAAGGGGTCCTTAGGATAAGCCTTATTGATATCTATGTAGTCAATACACAGCCTCCACTTCCCGTTCTCCTTGCGCACCACCACCGGATTGGCCAACCACGTCGGATGGAGCACTCCCCTTACCAAGCCTACTGCTTCCAACTTTCTGATCTCCTCTGTGATGAATTCCTGCCGTTCCAAAGCTTGCTTCCTGACATTTTGCTTGACGGGTCGCGCATGGGGACAGATAGCAAGATGGTGCTCGATCACTTCCCTAGGAACGCCGGGGATGTCAGATGCTTGCCACGCAAACACATCGACATTCGCCCGCAGGAAAGTGACGAGCGCGCCTTCCTATTTGCTATCGAGGGTGGAGCTTATGGTGAAAGCCCCTCCCGTGCCATCCTCCCTGACGGACACCTTCTTGGTCTCTGGTGGCGCAGCTCTGGACTTCTTGCTCTTGCTGGTGGAGCTCTCTGGCACGTCCTCGACAGTAGCACAACACTCCGAAGAGGTGCGCTTGCCGGAGTGAGTGCGAGAGGTCTTGCCGGTCGTCTTCTTCCCTCCCAGGGCTTCAGCGGCAGGAGCAAGTGCCTTGGCGGCAGCTGCTGCAACTGCTTCCCGGTAGAGTAGGTCGGCACAGATCAGCGCGTCCTTCTTGTCGGAGGGGATGGTGATGATGTTCATCGGCCCAGGCATCTTCAGCGTGTTGTAGGCATAGTGCGACGCTGCCATGAACTTGGCTAGTGCCGGGTGGCTGAGGATCCCGTTGTAGGGCAAGGGGATCTCGGCTACATCAAAGACAATCCTCTCCGTCCTGTAATTCAACTCACCTCCAAACGTTACAGGCAATGTGACCTTCCCCTTCGGCTGGCTCCTTCCCGGGTTGACCCCTTGAAACGTGCCCATTTCCTCGAGGTCTCCATCAGGAATTTGCAGCCTTTTGATCACAACGGGTGATATCAAGTTCAGACTGGCCTCGCCGTCAACCAGCATCTTGTTCACCTTGAGGTTGCGTATCGTTGGTGAGACCAACAACAGCAAACACCCGACCGCGGTTGTGCGGTCAGGGTGGTCCTCGGCGTCAAAGATGAGGGGCGTGCTGGACCACTTCAGCGGCTTCTGAGCGTCGAACGAGGGCTCCGCTGCTGTGATCTCACGCACCCACTGTTTGAGCTGGCGGTGAGAACTATGCAGTGAGGCGCCACCATCGACGCACATGGCCTATGTAGCCTTCTGAAACTCTTGCTCGCCGGACTCGTCGTCCTCATCATGATCATCGTCTTCTTGCTTCTTGTCGCGGCCCCGAGCGGGCCTCTCTTGCTAGTTGTCCTTGTCGCGGCGGCCTCCTTGGCCGCCACGCTTCTTGCCGGATCCTTCGGCACCATCTTGGCCCTTCTCTTTGTCCCGCCTCTCATACTCGGCCTTTTGCTTCTCAGCAAGCAGCTCGACTTGTCGGCAGTTCTGGAGGTCGTGGCCCTTGGTGCGATGGATCTTGCAATACTGCTTGTCAGAGCCCCCCAGCTTGTCGGCAGGCGCCAAGGCCCGGCAAGTGGCACACCCGGCAATTTCCTTGTCGGGGTCGTCTGCCCTAGCCTTCTTGGTGGCGCCGGTGTTGTCGGATCCCTCGACGGCAAGCACGGTCTTGCCCTTGCATTTCCTGTTGCGACGCCGGCCCTTCCTCGTCGGGGCAGCGGTGTCTTCATCAGTAGAGTCAGTTTCCGCGCCGGCGTCCTTGCCGGGGTACTTCCTTCCCTCTTCGGCCCGGGCGCATTTGTCAGCCAGAACATAAAGTGCGGCCACATCCTTGACCTTGTTCATCGCCAGCTCTTCGTGCATCTTGCGGTTGCGCATGTTCTGATGGAACGCACTAATCACGACGGCGGGATGAACATCGGGGATGTTGTACTGCACCCGGCTGAACCTCTGGATGTACTTGCGCAGGGTTTCCCCTTCCTTCTGGGGGATGATGTGCAAATCACTGGCCTGGCCATGAGCTTGGTGGCCTCCGGTGAAGGCACCAACGAACTCATGGCACAAATCCCACCAGGAAGAAATGGAATCTGCCGGCAAGTGCGTCAACCAAGACATGACGTTGGGCTTCAGTGCCAATGGGAAGTAATTGGCAAGCACCTTGTCGTCGCGAGCTCCGGCAGCTTGCATCGCGATGGTGTAGATGCTGAGGAACTCTGACAGATGGGTCTTGCCGTTGTACTTCTCGCCGACGTCGGGCTTGAACGTGCGGTGGGACGGCCACTGGAACTGCCGCAACAACGGGTAAAGGCTGGGCAACCCACCTTGTAAGGTAGGCCGCCGGAGCCCCCCGGTGCTGGGTGGTCCATAGCGGGTCTCGCCCGCTTATCCGACTGGTGGCGTGTATCGCGCCGGCGCTCGATAGTGGTTCGAGCGTCTTCATGGGCTCGCTCCCGAAGAACTTGGCGTTGATCGCGGTGGGTCCGTGGGTCGGACGACGCTATGGAAATGTCATCACAAGCATCATCGCAACGGACCGACACCCGCGGCGGCTGGTGAGGAGGAGAAGAGTGCACCATGGCCGCACGACCCCCGGCCCCTCCACACTGGCATGCGGTGGTTCGACGGAGCGCCGGCCCGAGGGCCCCTCCGGTCACGGATCATCTTTATTGGCGATGGCAATGAGGCTCCGGATGGTGGCTCTCCATTTGTCGAGCTTCTCCGCAGTAGGAGGGAAGTCGAGGAGCAGTTGCGCGCGCGCCAAAGATTCTGCTGGCGTGGGTGGTGGCGACAGCTGCGTGGACCGTGGCGCGCTTCGACTTCTAACCACGTTAGAAGGAGCTCTATCACGGCCCAGCGGCTGCGTGCCATTTTTGCCAGCACTTTGGCGGGCATCCTGGACTCCTTCGTCCCGCAGATGATGCACGGGACTCTTCCCACGGCGGCGTCCGGGGTCTCCAGCGTGGTGGCGCTGCTCGTCGCGCGCACCCTGGGAAGAGTGCATTGTGGGCGCCGGCGTAGGCGTCTTGGAGGCCGCTGCGCCGCCCGTAGGGGGCACAATGACGCCCCTGGAGGGCCCCGCGCTGCATGCGAGGGGCCCAGCCCCGTCTTTCGGTCTGGCGGTGTGCGGCTCGTCGTCTGGCGCACGAACGACGCCGCTCGCCAGGCTCTGACTGCCGGGGCGATGCTGGTGCTCGCGGGCCGCGGCTCGGGTTCTGTCCGCGACCGGCCCGCTGCTCGCCCGCACTGGCGCGGTCCGCTCGGCTCCCGACGAGCCGATTGCCGTAATCGTCTTCTTATTGGGAGCCATGGCGATGAAGAACTGCTAGGCTAACTGCTAGACCAGATTCTCACAACTGCGCCCCTACCTGGCGCGCCAAAGATGTCGTTTAGAACTACACCTATGAGATCACTGGAATCCCTTCTACGGTCGGCGGGCGCGGGGTTGTGAGGAGAGCGGGTCCAGGAGCCAGCACAAGGATCATTTACCCAGGTTCGGGCCGCGAGAATCCGTAAAACCCTAGTCCTGCTTTGGTGGATGTATTGAGTGTTCTTGAGCTTCTGAACTAGCTACCGTGGCTGCGTAGTTCCAAAAAGCCGAATCCCCCTCCTGGTCGCCTCAGGCCTCCTTTTATAGGAAAAAGGGGTTGCCACAGTGGCACACAGGAGGTGGAAAGGCCTACAGTGCGTGAGCTTATCGCACGTATTACAGGACAAGACCCATTTAATGCGTCGCGTAGTTGTCCCTTAGCTTTATCGGGGACGGGAACGAGGCCCGTTGATACGTCTCCGTCGTATCTACTTTTCCAAACACTTTTGCCCTTGTTTTGGACTCTAACTTGCATGATTTGAATGGAACTAACCCGGACTGGCGCTGTTTTCAGCAGACTTTCCATGGTGTTATTTATGTGCAGAAACAAAAGTTCTCGGAATGACCTGAAACTCCACGGAACGTCTTTTTGGAAAATATTAAAAATAATGGAAGAAAAATCCAAGTCAGGGGGCCCACACCCTGTCCACGAGGGTGGGGGCGCGCCTGCCCCCCTGCCTCGTGGGCCCCGTGACACTCCACCGACCTCAACTCCAACTCCATATATTCACTTTCGGGGAGAAAAAATTAGAGAGAAGGATTCATCGCGTTTTACGATACGGAGCCGCCGCCAAGCCCTAAAACCTCTCGGGAGGGCTGATTTGGAGTCCGTTCGGGGCTCCGGAGAGGGGGATTCATCGTCGTCGTCGTCATCAACCATCCTCCATCACCAATTTCATGATGCTCACCGCCGTGCGTGAGTAATTCCATCGTAGGCTTGCTGGACGGTGATGGGTTGGATGAGATCTATCATGTAATCGAGTTAGTTTTGTTAGGGTTTGATCCCTAGTATCCACTATGTTTTGAGATTGATGTTGCTATGACTTTGCTATGCTTAATGCTTGTCACTAGGGCCCGAGTGCCATGATTTCAAATCTGAATCTATTATGTTTTCATGAATATATGTGAGTTCTTGATCCTATCTTGCAAGTCTATAGTCACCTACTATGTGTTATGATCCGGCAACCCCGAAGTGACAATAATTGGGACCACTCCCGGTGATGACCATAGTTTGAGGAGTTTATGTATTCACTATGTGTTAATGCTTTGGTCCGGTACTCTATTAAAAGGAGGCCTTAATATCCCTTAGTTTCCATTAGGACCCCGCTGCCACGGGAGGGTAGGACAAAAGATGTCATGCAAGTTCTTCTCCATAAGCACGTATGACTATATTCGGAATACATGCCTACATTACATTGATGAATTGGAGCTAGTTCTGTGTCACCCTATGTTATGACTGTTACATGATGAACCGCATCCGGCATAATTCTCCATCACCGATCCAATGCCTACGAGCTTTTCACATATTGTTCTTCGCTTATTAACTTTTCCGTTGCTACTGTTACAATAGCTACGAAACCCAAAAATATTACTTTTGCTACCGTTACCGTTACTTCCATATTACTTTGCTACTAAATACTTTGCTGCAGATACTAAGTTATCCAGGTGTGGTTGAATTGACAACTCAACTGCTAATACTTGAGAATATTCTTTGGCTCCCCTTGTGTCGAATCGATAAATTTGGGTTGAATACTCTACCCTCGAAAACTGTTGCGATCCCCTATACTTGTGGGTTATCAAGACTATCTTCTGGCGCCGTTGACGGGGAGCATAGCTCTATTCTTTGAGTCACTTTGGATTTATATCTGCTGGTCACTATGAAGAACTTGAAAGACGAGAAAACAAAAATCTATCCCTCAACTACGAGGGGAGGTAAGGAACTGCCATCTAGCTCTGCACTTGATTCACCTTCTGTTTTGAGTAAGCTTGCGACACCTAAACCTGCTTCTGCTATTCGTTCTGATATGTCGCATGTTATTGATGATGCCACTTCTGCTATGCATGATACTTATGATGAAACTACTTCTATGCTTGATACTACTGTGCCACTTGATGAATTTCTTGATGAACAACTTGCTAGGGTTAGAGAGAATGAAATTATTGAAACTGATAGCATTGATGAAAGTGATGATGAAGAGACTCCCCCTAATAAATATGAATTGCCTGTTGTTCCTGAGGGTTATGTCTTGGAAAAAGAAGCTGCTATAGCTATTTTAGCTTGCAAAGATAGATATGAGCTCAAGAGGTTATTAGCTAAATGGAAGCAGCAATCTCTTAATGCTAGAATGAAACCTGGCCCTGCTTTTGCTAATTCACCTATCTGTGTTACTGATAAGGACTATGAATTCTCTGTTGATCCTGATGTAATTACTTTGGTTGAATCTGATCCTTTTCATGGCTATGAATCTGAAACTGTTGTGGCACATCTTACTAAATTAAATGATATTGCCACCTTGTTCACTAATGATGAGAAACCTCGCTACCTATATATCCTTAAAATATTTCCGTTCTCATTAAAGGGTGATGCTAAGATATGGTTTAATTCTCTTGATCCTGGATGTGTGCGTAGTCCCCAGGATATGATTTATTACTTCTCTGCTAAATATTTCCCTGCTCATAAGAAACAAGCTGCTTTAAGGGAAATATATAATTTTGTGCAAACTGAAGAAGAGAGTCTCCCACAAGCTTGGGGGAGGCTTCTCCAGTTACTTAATGCTTTGCCTAATCATCCTCTTAAGGAAAATGAAATACTTGATATCTTTTATAATGGACTAACCGATGCTTCCAGAGATTACCTGGATAGTTGTGCTTGTTCTGTTTTCAGGGGAAGAACACCAGACGAAGCTGAACTATTGAATAATATTTTCACAAATGAAAATAATTGGACACTTCCTGAGCCAATTCCTGAGCCTATTCCTAAACCAACTCCGAAGAAGAGAGGTGTTCTATTTCTCAGTCCTGAAGATATGCAAGAGGCAAAGAAATCTATGAAAGAAAAAGGTATTAAAGCTGAAGATGTTAAGAATTTACCTCCTATTGAAGAAATACATGGTCTTAATTTACTGCCTGTTGAAGAAACATATGATCTTAATCCATCACCTATTGAAGAAACTCATGGTCTTGATAACCCGACACGGGTAGTAAAGGTAAATTCTCTCAATAGATATGATAAAGCTGAAATCCCTCCTACTAAAATTGCTAGCCATTGTCTGGATGAGTTTGATAACTTTATTGTCAAACAAGAAAACTTCAATGCTTATTTTGGTAGACAATTGAAATACAATTCCGATATGCTTGAACACTTGAGTAATTATATGGCTAATGTTAAAGGTGAACTTAAACTCATTAGTAAACATGCTTCTATGGTTACCACTCAAGTAGAAAAAGTACTTAAAGCTCAAAGTGATTTGCTCAATGAATTGAATAGTAAGAAAAATGATTATGCTGTTAGAGTGGCTACTAGAACTGGTAAAATGTCTCAGGAACCTTTGTATCCTGAAGGCCACCCTAGGAGAATTGAACAAGATTCTCAGAGAAATAATAAGGATGCACCTAGTCCTTCTAAAAAGAAGAAAAAGAAAAATGATAGGACTTTGCATACTTCTAGTGAACCTATTGCTGAACCACCTGAGAATGCAAATGATATTTCTATTTCTGATGCTAAAACACAATCTGGTAATGAACATGAACCTAGTGAAAATGTTAATGATAATGTTCATGATGATGCTCAACCTAGCAATGATAATGATGTAGAAATTGAACCTGCTGTTGATCTTGATAACCCACAATCAAAGAATCAACATTATGATAAGAGAGACTTTGTTGCTAGGAAACATGGTAAGGAAAGGGAGCCATGGGTTCCGAAACCCATGCCTTTTCCTCCCAAACCATCCAAGAAAAAGTATGATGAGGATTTTGAGCGCTATGCTGAAATGATTAGACCTATCTTTTTGCGTATGCGTTTGACTGATATGCTCAAAATGAATCCTTATGCTAAGTATATGAAAGAAATTGTCACTAATAAAAGAAAGATGCCGGAGGCTGAAATTTTCACCATGCTTGCTAATTATACTTTTAAGGGTGGAATACCAAAGAAACTAGGAGATCCAGGGGTACCAACTATACCATGCTCCATTAAAAGAAACTATGTTAAAACTGCTTTATGTGATCTTGGAGACGGTGTTAGTGTTATGCCTCTCTCTTTATATCGTAGACTTGACTTGAATAAGTTCACACCTACTGAAATATCTTTGCAAATGGCTGATAAATCAACTGCTATACCTGTCGGTATTTGTGAGGATGTGCCTGTTGTGGTTGCAAACGTTACTATTTTAACAGACTTTGTTATTCTTGATATTCCTGAGGACGATAGTATGTCTATTATTCTTAGAAGACCTTTTTTGAATACTGCAGGGGCTGTTATTTATTGCAACAAAGGCAATGTCATTTTTCATGTTAATGGTAATGAGCATATGGTACACTTTCCGAGGAAACAACCTCAAGTTCATAGTATCAATTCTATTGGAAAAATTCCATCGATTATTTTTGGAGGTTTTGAATTTCCTCTTCCTACTGTCAAAAAGAGATATGATATTCTTATTATTGGGGATGTGCATATCCTGGTTGAGGTAACATAGTGTTATTCAAAATTTCTCCGGTTCCATGTTATTCGGAATGAGTTTGTTAACAAGACTTGATCAACCTTGTTAGTGGATTCCTTCTGATGAGCATGAGATGGATGAAACTAGAAGGCACAACCTTCTGTACCCTCTTTCTACTTTCTGTTATTTAGTTGAAATAAAGCAAAAATAGTATTTTTTCTGTCTGTTTTCTGAATTATCCGTGCAATATAAAAATACCCCGAAAATAAAAGTTCTCCAAATGCCCTGAAAATGGAATATGATTTTTTCTAGAATATTTGAGAATATCTGGCACTGAGAACATGGCAGGGGGAGCAAGCACCTGGCCACGAGGGTCCAGGGCACGCCCCCTGCCTCGTGGGCCCATGGTGGCTCCCCTCCACTTATTCCTGCACCCACACACTTCTTCTTCCTCCCAAAAAAATCACCATCCAGCTCAAGCACGAGTTCTAGCTCATTTTGCTGCGATTTTCGATCTCCTCGCTCAAAGCACCTCTCACAAAACTGCTTGGGGGGATTGTTCCTTGGTATGTGACTCCTCCATTAGTCCAATTAGTTTTGTTCTAGTGCTTTATTCATTGCAAATTTATGCTGCCTAGGTGACCATGTTCTTGAGCTTGCATGTCAAATTTGTATGGTTCCAAGTAGTTCTAATGCTTGATAAAGGCTATAGGCACTTGTAGGAGTAGTTGCTATCAATTTTGTTGAGCTTGGTTCATTTTTATTTGAAGTTACTAAAAATTTCGGAAATTTTTCAGAGGGAGAAATATGCTTAGGAAAATGTTCCAAGGTGGTTCTTCAAGGAAGCATGACCCAGGCTTGCAATGCGTGATGCTGACGATGAGCCACCAAGGGACGCTCCAGTGCGGCCTTGTGAATGGCCTTCAGAAAACTTTATGGATCAAGCGGGAATCAAGGAAGAATTTAACGCATATTTGCGTAATGCTGATCTTGTGAGCTTCGAGGAAGAAAAGTGCCGCCAGTACCACTATCTCACTAGTTCCTTTGTGAGGAGGTTTGAATTTTCATCTTCACGTAATTCTCCAACTGTCCTGTTTGATCTCTATGAAAAATCTTACACTATGGACTTAGAGGATTTCACCACTGCTTGCAAACTTCCACAATGGGGTAGTGCTAGTGAACCCTGCAAATCTGAATTTAGAGATTTTCTTGCTAGTATAACTGTGGGGGAATCTAGAGATATAGCACAAGCTACCATCGGGAGCATTCATTTTACTGCTATACATTATTTTGCTCTCTTCATAGGTAGGTGCATAAATGGTAAAGATGAAGCATGTCATATGTGTGTCCCTGACCTCAGTATTCTTAGGAGTGATGTGTTAGGAGACAAATCTTATAATTTGGGAGCCATTGTTGCGCGTAGGTTGCATCACAATAGATTTAATGGAGATTTCTTTGGTGGAATTTATGCAACCCGCTTAGCTGATTTTCTTGGTGTAACCATACGTAATGATGATATTGAATTGCCTCCTACTTATTTAGACTTTAATGCTATGGTTCACCACCAGTTTGTTGAGAGGAATGAATCACCTCTCCGGTATCGCTTAATCTTTGACAGACGTTGTGCTGTCCGTATTACTCTCCCTGCTCCTGCCTTCTTTGATTATCAGGCAAAAGGAAGACATTTTATTACCAGAGAGGAGGCAGATGAGTACGAGAGGAGGGCGGAGGCAGCTCACCGCCACGCTGCAGCTCAGGAGGCAATAACCGCCGCATCGCAGTATGACCCCGGCTACAACTATGGATATCTGCCAGGCCATCCGTGGCAATAAACCAACTTAGGCCAAAAGCCTAAGCTTGGGGGAGTATGTATTTCTCACTGACATTACATTTATATTCCCACACACTCATTGCTAGATGTCGGTGCTCATACTCTTTCACTATAATATCCATGCTAGTTTATTTTCCTTTTTCCTGCTTTCTTCTTGTGTG